>NC_134314.1:99492288-99800393 GCF_964195595.1 Calonectris borealis | reverse complement strand
TAGGTGCAGGTCATGGAAGAAAAATTAAAAGCAGCTAACGTTCAAACGAGCGAATCAGAAACCAGGTTGTATAAGAGATGTCAAGATCTGGAGATCCTGATACAAGATAAAAATGACATAATACAAAAATTGGAGCAACAACTTGAAGAACAGGTCAGAAATAATGGTGTTACAAAAGATGAGCATCAAGTCTACTCTTAATTACACAAAAGGAAAATAAAAATTAAGATCAATAGAGGACAGAAAAATTTAGCATTATTTCTATTGTTTGATTAAAGAGGTTCCCATTAGAAGTATATAATTTGAATAAGGTTTATTTACTTGCAAATTATGCACTGGCTTCCTTTGAAAGAACACCTAACTTTTAAGAGGGGAAAGATATTCATCCTCCTCACTGTCTCCTCAGAAGAGCTTTCATTCTTCCTAGAGGAAAGAGGAACAGCAGCCTCTGTGAAGGGCCTATTCATCATCTTTTAAAAAATCACCATATATTGCCCAGGATACTGAATTACTTCAAGCAATCTTAGGATTTGTGTCTGAAGATACTACTCAGGCAGACTATAATACTCAGTGGAAAATATGCTTATGTCATTTTTTTTCCAGAAGCAAATAAGACTGCAAGAAGCAAAAATCATAGAAGAAAAAGCAGCTAAAATAAAAGAATGGGTGACAGTCAAGCTCCATGAGGTATAACTCTTGCTACAATACTTATATAGAAAATATAATGGTGTGACTGGATATCCCTTAGGCTTTTTGGCTCTTAAAGGGCTTTGTGCTATAGTAAAAAAAAATGCTTCCCAGTTTCATTGATCTATATAGTTATTTGCTTGAAAGAGGAAAAATGAAAACAACAGCACAGAGGGCAGATATGCATGTCACTTAAATTCTGATGTCTGATTTGGTCAGCTAGTATATCTGGGTCCTCTTTATGGAGGAAAGGCCCAGAACTGCTCTCTGGAAGGTGTACTTATCTCCACTAATTGAGAGAGATTAGCTGGCAAACTGAGCTTGCTCAAGCAGATGCCTGAAGTGTGAATAATCCCCAGAAAGCCGACCAAGTCTGCTGGGGCCTGGCAGAAAGAAGGACTTGATCATTTTTTATTTTCCAATGCCCACAGTACTCTTAGTCATGAATAGTTTCGGGGGCACCAGGTCTATTCCCAAAAGAGACTAGTTGTCTCCCATGTTTCTCTGCTGCGGTGAGATAACCATGTCTTTGCCCTGCCTACGGCTGCCAGTTTTGGTGTGCAGCTGTGCTTTCTCCTCCTTGCGTGTATAAAATCTGAAGTTGTCTGTAAAAGTTAAAATCCTACTCTGTTGTGGTTAACTGGAAATTATACTCACTCCAGTTGAAAAACAATTGAATTATTATTTTAAAGTAGGAAACCAGAAGTAACATTTACTATTAGTCTGCGAGGGGAGTTTTTGAAATCTTTTAATAAAAATGCAATTAAGTTTAGCTAAAAATATCTTGAAAAAGTTTGGACAAAATCAAATATGACTCAAACTATTTACTTAGTTTGAAATATGGAGAATCTCAAGCCAATTTCACAGAGGTGGCTAGGTGTCACCCAATGGGAAGCGGAATTGCTGGCTCCCCTCTGTGTGATACGGGATACTCCGATTCACATCTTCTCTTTGCCTAATTCGGAGCAGGAGTTTGAACCAACATGTTTTACCTCCTCGTAGTGGGCTACAGCAATGAGTTGTTGGGTTTTTTCTTCCTGTAGAGGTCTTCTGCTCTGTATAAAGTTTTTTGGTACCTATTTTTTTAATTTTTGCTGTGGGATGGTAGGAGGCATTAGCACCCTCATTCCCTCTAATTCCACTGCTTGCCTTTGGGTTTGCCAAGTGGTGCAAAAGTTTGTAATTCTAGTCCTCTGCTTTTATTAAAAATGCCAATGCAGATTTCTTTTTTCATAATTATTAAGGCTTTTTAAAGCAGTCTTGGGTTTGCTTGGTTAGGGGAGTGGTTTTAACAGAAGTTGAGCAAATAATCATCGCAGCGAGTTTCATTGTTCAGAATAAACAAATGCCTAGACTGGCATTAAGAGAAGTAGCAGAGAGGAGCTTACCATTTGAACTAGCTTTATCCTTAGATAGGTAGAAATTCAGAGAAAATCTAAATGATGTAATGACTTTAAAAATTGCTTCACCGATGGATGAAATTACATTTATATGCTTTTAGTTAGAGGTGGAAAATCAGAACCTTCGCTTGATCAACCAAAAGCAAACCAAAGAGATGAAAACAGTACAATCTAAACTGCAAGGTAAATGTACAAATCTTTTAAAAACTTCTCTATATGTGGCATACTTCTTTCTATTCCCTGTTTAATTTGTGCATCCACATAATTGAAATATTCTGTGAAATCACAAAGATTTCAGTTAGTATGAATTGACATCAGAGTGACTGTACATGAAGGTGCTAGGCAAGCAATAATTTAATTTTTATTAAAAAGACACGCAGACAAACCACAGCTGGTTTTTTTTGGGTCAACAGGTATCTCTGTTATTTAAGAGGTTCTGCAAATAGTAAGAATTAACTGGATTTACGTCAGATCTTTGCTTTTACTTCTTTATAGCATAGGTAGTCCTAGCACTGTTAAGGAATAGATGAATGTCAGTCTGCATCTGCTTTTTCTAGCAAATGCTCAGCTGGGAAGCAGAATTCTGATCAGATTTTTTTAATTACTACATTTGAATACAGTGATCCCAAAACCTTAATTCAGCCACAGTATCATGAGGTTCCTCTCCAAGTGGATATAGTTAATTTAAAAATCATAAAATGTAAATATGGGAAAGAGGAATATCCCCTCCAAAGAGCATTATTTCACATTAATCAAAGTTGAATTTTATTTGCCACCGTGTTGTCTGTTCACCAACTTTATTAAGATTCTCTGAAGGTTCCCACAGTCCTCTCCATACTTGGTTGACCTGACAACTTACTGTCATCTGAAAATCTTGCTGGTTTGCTACCCAGCCCTCATTTCTTGATAATGTATCTCATGTATATATGTACATACACAGACAATTAGAAATGTGTGTATATGTGTGCATATATATGTGTGTGTACACATGTAATATGCATAATATATGAAAATATAAATATTTACAAAATACATACATACACAATATGAAGCTTTTAAACTAAGATGCACCTCTCTGTTAATGAGGAAACTGGATTGATTTGTTTCTTTGCTATTTTTTGATCAGTAGCAATTCTATATACTTCAGCACTTAACAGCTTTAGTCATCCTCTTCTGAGAGATCTTTTCAAAGGCTTTTTGAGACACTAAGAATTTGTCAGCTGGTTTTCAACACACATTTACTGATATGCTTAAAAATATTAAGAAACTTATTACCATTTGCAGTGTCCATGCTGGCAACAGTCTATAAATTATGATCATGTGGTACTGTTTTAAACAGTTTACAGGTATGGATAAAGGGCCTTTTGTTCCTGGATCTGCCACAGAACTTTTTATAAACAGGAATGGACAGCATTCTTTCATATCAGTTTCTGGCAGAATAGCTGTCCCTAAGGACGGATTTCATATTCTCGAGGCAGTTAATCATTTTATGCTTTCACCTTCTCTTGAAGCCCTCCATATATACCTTCTAAGCCTGGTAACTTACTCCTTTATATTTGCTGTAGCACCTATTACAGATTCTCGTAATATTTTTCTCTGAAGGGAAGGCTGCCACATATTTTAATACTATTGTTCTACAGTCTTTCCCATATTATATATCCTAGACCAATCTGTAGGTTTAAGTTCAGCCACAGCAGAATAAAATCAGGTATTTGCACTAGGCTTTCATTCTGTGTTATGTGCATGTTTTATATCTTACTGCTGTGAAATTGTTAAAAGAGATTTTTTTTCTTTCTATACTAAAAAATCAATCTTTAAGAACTAGAAATGCAGCTCTGGGTTTCTTTTGATATGAGGAGGTATCAGGTAGATTTTTATTCTTATAATAAATTTTTTATTATCTTTTGGCTAAATTTTAGTTATCTTAAAAAAAAACCAACTTTACACTGCAGAGTAAAGAGACAGTAGCGTAGCTTGCTGTATCCCATTAACACAAGATTTCTGAATTACTATTCTTCAGAAGCTACGGGCAAGAAATCTGTTACTTCAACACAAAAACCTGGAGAGTGTCAGCGACTGAGCAGTTTGACTTTTGGATGCTTTTCAAATAGAGCAAGAAGTCCTCAGCCATCTCCTAAGTTTGAAGAAATAAGCAAGTCTTCATCTAAAGACTCAGACTACACTGAAGGCAAAAACATGCTAGGTACTTAGTCACCAGAACTGCCATGTTATTCTGACACAGGTGGAAAACTAAAATCGACAACTATGTCAGTGTATCCAAACCAGCTGTTTTCAAAGTACATAGCAGTACTCTCTCCCTCTTTAATGCTAGTCTCTATTAGTAGGAGGAAATCCTGTTGAGCACTAGAGTCTCCATAATACCACTAACATATTGTTTGGTATCATGCAATGGCTGACGGGTGCTTTGGCTGCAAAGGAAAGAATTTGTTGTAGCCCAGGTTTGCTCCACAGTAGCGTAAGGAGTTTAAGGCTGCCAGTTCCCCAGGACATTTTTATGCCTGTGTAGAGTCTCACCTAAGTCCGGTTTCTGTGTATTTTATCTATGTTATCATCACTGGTGTCCCAGTGTTCGTTTTATGCCCTAACTCAACAAGATCAGCTCCGTAATCTTTCATTAGTATGATCAAGGTCAGAAAAAACAGAAGAGTCTCAGGCATCTTTTTGCACCATTGTTTCCTGTCCAAGGAGGGAGAAAACTCCCTGATCAGTTCATACGATTTCCCCAGCAAGCCCTGAAATCTGGCAATGCCAGCAAAGTGGCGTGCTGTTATGCTATTATAATCGTGAGCAAGTCCGTTGCAGCTTGCTGCCTCCCTTAAGCGATACCAAGCCCAGGAAGCAGACTGTTGCTCTCGTCCTTCGCTTGAGTCCCACAGGGCTATTCATGACTTCAGCATTTTCTCCACAGTTAATCATGGTACCCAAAATTGCAAGTTGAGATCTGTAGAAAATCAGAAACTGAACTAGTTCCTATTAATATTTTGTATATTTATATGACACCAAGTTCATTATAAAGGTGGGTATATATTATTATTTCCATTTTTATAGATGAGGAAATCGATGTAAGAATTTTTTTTCAAGGGAAAGGATAAGAAGTAGAACCTAGATGGAAACAGATCAACTTTTGTTGATTATGTGGACTAAATTAAAATCTTGGCTTATCCAATCCACTTTAACTTCATACAGCTATTGAACATTAACTTTTCCAAGTGTCTGTGTAGAAGAGCCCTAGTTCTTGCATCTGTTTTAACTCAGGGGGAGCACATAGGCCTCACTGACACACTGCAAGCTATAGCTCTCCCTTGCAAAACCAGGTAAAAGCAAACAGCGTAAGCAAAGCTATTTTTAATACAGTGTCTTTCCCTAAGCATTTTTCATAAGCCTGTCTTGTGTATCTTAAGCATTCACACTGGGAATACAATAATAGCTTGCAGAAGAAATTTCCGTATATAAACACTGTAGAAATGCTCAGAATACCTGATCTGTTAATGTAAATCTCTTCTGGCAAGCCTTTTACTAAACTTTGATTTTCCTTAGATTTAATAAAGCAGCTAAATTTATATGCTCTCTTGAGCCTTTTTTTGGTTTTTTGTTTTGGGGTTGGTTTTTGTTTTCATACATCTCTGGTTTACTTTAAAATATGGCTTCACTCTGCTCATCTTTACATTTATTGCTGTTTTTAGTTTGGCTCAAACTTTGAGTAATGTCTGTTACAGCTTTTTGGCAAACATCATTGCAACGTCAGTTGCATTCAAATATTTATAATAATTTTCTTAAGTTTTATTATTTACAATATTCAAAAAACTTAAATGTGCTTACACATTTGAAATGATTACCTACTTACTGTTTGCACGCGTACATGATGACAAAATCCTTCAGCAGTCAAGTTTGCTAAAGTAATTTTCTCATGTTCATTGTATTTCTCCTCTAGAGAAGGATATCCTGGAAACTACCTTTACTGGTCCTGCACATGAGAGCAATACAGGTCAGAAGTCATTGCAACAAAGTTCCTCTGGATCAGGGCAGAACAAAAATGTGAGAACAAGCTGTTCATCCAAAGACATAGACAGCGACATGTCAAAGAACTCCTGCACTACCGGCAGTGACTGGAGCTCAGACGAGGATGGAGGAGAGAATAAAGGACTGAAATCCAGGTGTGCATCGACTCTCTCAAGCCACACATCTGAAGAGAATGCACGGTACAGTAGAATGGGGAGTGAAATGTATTTGACAGCATCTGATGACAGTAGTTCTCTGTTTGAAGAAGAGGGTTTTGGTGTTCAGAGGACTCAGCACAAGAAGTTATACTCCTGGCAGCAAGGGTCCCAAAGAAAAGGCCAGAACAATCCAGGTGGAAAGTGCAACTCTGATTTCACAAGTAAAAAGAAAGACCAAGATAGTTCTTCAGATGAACTGAATAAGAAATTTCAATCTCAGAGGCTAGATTATTCATCCTCATCCAGTGAGGCAAATACCCCAAGTCCAATTTTAACCCCTGCTCTGACACCCAAACATCCAATTCTAGCAACTTCTGCAGGTTCTCAATGCACAACGCCGTCAGATTCTCCCTCAAATTTGCCACCTCCGAAGTTACGGACTCCTAATGTGTTTAGTATAAATTCAGCATTAGCAAAGAAACATCTAAGCCAGCCCCAGCTGAGTTCTGACAGAATGTTTGGTAGAAATAGAAATGCCATAAGCATGATACGTCCGTGGAGACCTCAGGAAACAGACATCGATCTGGTGGATGGAGAAGATACTGATATTTTAGAGAAAATGGAGATTGGCTGTGGTGAAGGAGTGTTTACCTATGACTGCACTGAAGCACAAAATGCTGAAGCCCAGGAACCTTGTGATACGACAAAAAAGGGCGCTAGCAACAAACCTCCAACCCCCCCATTACATCGGTTTCCTTCCTGGGTAAGTGTAATGATAGATATTTTTTCTGCTGGTGAAACGAACTCATTTTTGTGCTTCTCTTCTATGATTTTTGTTGCTTCTACCTTTCTCATTCTATTTTTGATGACAAGATGGAACATTACCTTAACTGCAGCTAGGAGGACAAACTCAGAAGCAAGTTTGATTTGAAGAACAGCATTTCTGCTGTTGAAAAACATGGTCACTATTTTTGTAGATAAGATCAATGTCACATCTAAGTTATGTATGTCTTTCTGAGTATACCCAATGAGGTAATGCTTGCGACTGCATTTATTTATTTATCTTAACACCAATGAAGCCTAAGAGTGCTGGTGTCAGTGCCTTTGCTATAACCACTCACAACCTATACAATTAAGTCGCCAGAAGACAGCTACAGACCATGGAAGTTATCGATCACGTTTCCAAGTAAAATTTTAAAGCCATTGTTGTGGTTTAACCTGGCAGGCAGCCAAGCACCACGCAGCTGCTCACTCACTCCCCCCCTCCCAGTGGGACAGGGAGAGAATCGGAAGGGTAAGAGTGAGAAAAACTTGTGGGTTGAGATAAAGACAGTTTAATAGAACAGAAAAGGGAAAATAATAATAATAATGATAGACTATACAAAATGAGTGATGCACAATGCAGTTGCTCACCACTCGCGCTGACTGATAACCAAGTAGCAATTGCTACTTCCTGGAACACACCTACCATTCATATACTGAGCATGACGTCACATGGTATGGAATACCCCGTTGGCCAGCTGGGCTAGCTGTCCTGGCTGTGCTCCCTCCCAACGTTTGTTTTGTTTTGTTTTGTTTTGTTTTTCTTGAACTGAATGTCCTTGACTAGCAGGGTACTTAGCAACAACTGAAAACATCAGTGTGTTACCAACATTCTTCTCGTACTAAATCCAAAACACAGCACTAGGAAGAAATTTAACTCTATCCCAGCCGAAACCAGGACAGCCATCAATCAGGGAACTAAAGTAGATATTAATACTTCTTAGACAAAATCCAAAATTAACTGTGTCTAGACTCACTGATTCTGTAGTTCCACAGTCAGAGATTTATTAATGATTCAGAGATGAATAATGCGTTAATGTAACAGCTTTTCTATGTATATATTTTAGTGCATATTTTTTCATTATAGATTTTCTTAATGTGGCATACAAAACTGTTGAAAAGTTGCCTCCATAATGGCATTTCTCTGTTCTTAACATGCAATCTTCCATTAAAAAATATTCTCGCTATAGCTTCTTTGGCCCCTGATAATAGCATTTTTAAAAAGAAGTTGCCTATAAGGGCAAGCATTGTGTGAAAAAAGGTTGAAACAGACTATGGGTGTAGTGGGTATGGCATATAAAAGAAGGATGCATTTTTGAGCTGCTACTGATGACACCATTTTATCACCACTTCATCCCATGGTTGTGCTAAAACAAAGACTGGGAGGCTATGGGGAGGCTAAACAGAAGAAAAGCAATTGTTGTGTTTTAATTATCTACCATCAAATCCATTCTGCTTATATAGGAAAGCAGAATTTATGCTGTAGCCAAATCTGGTTTAAGGATGTCTGAAGCTTTCACCACGGAATCTCTTAACAAAAGTAAGTGGTTTAGCTGTTCATTGTCTCATGAACAAAAATTCTCTTTTTATGGTGATTTGTAAGCAAGAACCAAATGTCCCACGTTCCTCTAAGATACTAAGGAGATTTAGTTATCTGCTATTTAACACCTAGACGATCATTGGTTATCTTTCCATTGTCTTCTATTACCTTGCCTCTTGACTTTGTGCTGAATTTGTACTTTGTTTACTCCAGTTTTCTTTGCAATTCACTTTGAAGATTCTATACCAGGTACCAAGGTAAGAGATTTTACTTTCAATTTTAAAAGGGTTAGTGGTCATGACTACAATTTACTTATACTCCTTAAAACCATTGTAAATTTCAAAAAGCTATAAATCTCATGTCCAAAACAGTTCAGGAGTTAGTTTGTGTTTCATAGCAGTTATACAATTAGAATTGGGTTAATTGAGGGGTAAATTAGGAAGGTCATTTATACAATATGTTGCTTTTTTAGGTGCTGTTTCACTAACTTCGTACTCCATATCTGGATTATATACATCTCTGATATATAAGAACATGACCACTCCTGTTTACACCACTTTGAAAGGGGTAACTGTATTACTATTAAAAGGAAATTTTTAAATACCGTTAGGCTTCACATCCAGGAACTTGCTGTTTCACATTTGATGCTACCATGCCAAATATGTCATAAGATGATGTTTAGAGATCACAGAACCCCAGAAGTAATGGAAATGTCAAATAGCTGGAAAAAAATTATTGCTGCTTATAAAATGTTACTAGCCCAGGTCAGTTCTTCTTAGGTTCCTTGCTGATGTTTTCCAAAGGCTTGTTAATTATTAAACAGAGCCACATGGTGTTCAATGCCATAATTAAAAGTGTGTGTGTGTGTAGAAATGTTTTTGTGTCTGTGCCAAAGCTGTTTATAGTCAGATAGCCAGCAGTAACTAATCACAGCATTGTTTGTTTTCTGGCAGCCTTTTGTGATTTGGAAAGACCCATGCCTTGAGCTACCTCAGGTTTCTGTTTTAAAGTGTGGGGGTGGTTGAGGATACAGAGGGCAGAGGGAATTCAGTTTTACCTTGATATTTGTGTGCCAAAACTCACAACCCAAGTAAGAACAGCTTTGAACATTAAGAAGCTAGCAGAGCTCTGCTACAGTATGAAGGAAATGGCTGATACCCTTTATGCAAGGTATCAAAGAATGTTGTGTTAATTTCTGCAGAAAGCAACTCAAATAAGCAACAGCCCATTTATAGATGAGTCATCAGGATCTGAGGAAGAAGACAGCTCTCGGTCCAGCTCAAGGACTTCTGAGTCTGATTCTCGAAGCAGAATTGGTCCGGGTAGTCCTCGGGCTATGAAACGAGGTAGGCAAAAACCGTAAGAAGGAGTAACTTCCGGGAAGTTTGGAAAACTAGGCAGTTTACATGATCTTCTTAGAAATTGATTTCTTCCTTAAACAGCATGGACATCTTAAATCTAGGCTTTTATATCAGCTATCAAAGCCTAGATCTATTATTCAAGCAGGAAAAAGGGCTGTTGCACATGGCTTCCTTTTTATTGCTGTTATTATAGATACTTTTTTAAGGCATTAATCAGGTAGCTGGTTGTTGTCAGGAGGGAAGAGTGACTTGTACATCTAAAGCAAGAAGCTCTATTCTATCTATACTGTGTCATGCCAAGGACTTCCTATGACCTTTAACTGTAGGTAGGTAAAAATGACCCAGAAAAAAGTAATTGCCGTCAGAAGAAAAACCCACATATATTAAGTGTATAAAACAAAGTAACAGTTTCATGTGATCAGAATGCAAGTGGAAAAGTTCCCACAACAGAGTATTTGGTTCTGTCATCTCATGCAGTAAAGGATTTCTTTCATTTTTACAGTGATTGTCTCAAGGTCCTGTTCAAAGATTTAGTTAAAACACTTGAATCCAGTAATGTTCTGTCTTTTTGTGGAAGACAATCTCACAGCTGTAGGTAATTGTGTGTTTTCCATCTGCAGAATGAAAATAATATGCTTCATAACATTGAAAGATACAATGCTTCCTCATGGGGTGACAGTATCAGTGTTATATCCCTGTGAGTATTTCTTCACTGGGTAAACCAAGTGAGACTAAGATCAAAGATCCCAGTGTGGCTGAGTGTTAAGATCCTTTGCTATACGTTGCTTTAGAAATGCAAAATGACGTTATTCAGTAGTCTCCGTTATACATGTTAAAATCCCTGTTAGCAGGAGCTCCACTCTGTCACGCTTGAGCAGGTAGATAGAGCCACTGGTTCACTAGCAGTTTTCCAGTGCCAGCCACACATGGCGTCGAGTCCTCTTTCCAGTGATGCAGTTACAGTTTTGCTAAATTAGTGTGAAAAGCACCCATAGTTCCTGCTTCCCAGCAGCTCCATCTTGCTGAGCAAAAACCAGTGCCGTGGCTGCAGATGCATCTCATGTTACATGCTTGCACAACAGGAAAGATAAATTAGCTAATTTAATAGCTGGTTTCACCTACAATTTATATCCGTGTCTGTAAAATGGAACCATTCCTTTTGTTCGTGCTTTCTTCTCATAAAATTGTCCTTGCATTGTTTCATGCATGGAAACCTTTCTTAGCCACAAAACACATATGTACCTATCTTTGTTGAGATCACATTGTTTAAAAATCTAGGCCGACACAAATTTCACTAGGCGCATAATTAGCTTGCTGCATATTTGTTATTAAAGATCCTACATGAGAAGAGAAAAACCCACTCTGAAAGCCCAGGTGGCTTTCAAAAGCAATAAATGAGAAAAGCTTTTTTTTTTTAAATAAAATTGGCAAATGAGTTTGGAGATTAATGAAACAAAGGAAAAAAGGCATCTTCATTTCAATCTTGGAGAGTAACCTTTCAGAGTAGAACATTAGTCCTTACAAAAGGACATGTTCACATGTTTGAAAATCATTATTTCAATGATGAATAAGGGAGGAGTTTTAATTTTTATTGCTGATTCACTAGAATTGAAAACAGGGTACCTTTTTTCTCAGGATTAAAGCTAATAAACTCTAAAAAAAATACTGAAATCTGGAATTCAGATTTTCAGAAAACATCAGTATAACAATTCATACTAATTGCAAAATAAGGACAGTCACCTACAGCTTCAACATTTAGCAGATCTTGAGCATAGCTTCTTAGTACACAAGCAGTTGCATGAGAAATCCAGATACCAGAACGAATGATAGAAAGGGGAAGGGGAAAGTTGCTTAGTTTAATTAAAGATCCTGTATTCATTTTCTAGGGAATGAGTATGATGCATGGCACTAACTCCCTCCTTAAAAAAGCTGTAGTAATATAACAGAAGACATTTATTTGTTGTTTCATTCACTTCATTCACAGACTTAAACTCTGTTTAATTACGAAGAAAATGGGGTTCAGATATTAGCACTGTGCTAATAGTTCGATATGTTGATATTGGTTCCTGATGGATTTATGTTGATACTTGTGTTTGCCTGGAGATCCTACTCAGATATTCTTTCTGCATGGATATTCTGATCTCATTTTTTTCTAATGTAATAAAAAAATATTTCTTCTTTTAACGCAGGTGTGTCTCTGTCTTCTGTGACCTCAGAAAGTGATTATGCTATTCCTCCAGATGCATATTCTGTAGATACAGACTATTCAGAGCCAGAGCAGAAACTTCCTAAGACCTCTTCCTCATCTAGCGATAATGGAAAAAATGTGAGTACTGAAGTTCTGTGAAGAAGAAGTGTACCTGTGGTGCTGTATGTATATTTATGTTCAAAGACTGCTACCAAATCTCTATATTCAGTCTTGCTGACTCAGAGACTGCCTTAGGAGCACAAATAGCAAAATATACCAACAGTAAGTTAGCCGTGTAAGACTATAACAATTGAAGGAAAGTGGAGGATAATTCTGAGCTTTCTATATAGTGAATGGAAAGAGGTAGACAACTCCAGAAGACAATTCAAAGCACTTACGAATTTCCTTTCTTGAAACCATAATCAGCTTAAAATTATTATTTGAATATTCAGGGAATAGAAGGGCATTCCACTGAAGGAGTTGGAGGCATCAGTAGAAATCTATGTGCGTTTCTACAGTTTCCTCATACAGGGAAAACTTGACGCGTCGGAGAAATCATAAGTAGAGCAACATGCGAGGACAGGTCAAAGAAACCAAACCATTATGGGGTATTGGTCTGTCTCTGGGAGTTTTTTAATGGCCTGTGTTAGTGTCTTAACATTCAAGTGGATTGACTGCCTGGTGATGAAGATAGTTTATTTTAAGGTTTCTTCAGAGGGCAAAACTGTGAACTCTGTTTAGTGTACATACTAAAAGTATGTCTGTGTGGAGCTCTGAATTACACTGCCCTGTATTTGGTCTGCAGGTTAGGCCCTGAAGTTAGGAAAAAAACTATATTTACGTTGTACTCATTTTGTTCCTTGTTTAATATAAATAATCAGAAAATAAAATCAGGAATCATCATATTCTTCATTCTTTTGTATAGTTCTGGGCAAATCACTTAATCTCCTTCATGTACTATAACTGTAAGTAGGGATATTAATTAGTTATCCCATGTGCATGGCATTTGTCTTAATTGATGCTTGTAAAAACTTTGTCATTGGACTAAAAGTCTCATGAAATACTGTAATTATTATTTAGCATGCTTTTAAGTCATTAAAGTATCTCTGTGTGTGTATATTTATACATATCTCTGAGGGGTATAGGTATATATTTGTACCTAACTACTTTTTATCTAACTTCTAAATAATCAGGAACCTTTGGAAAAATCTGGATATCTGTTAAAAATGGGTGGTAAAGTAAAGACCTGGAAACGACGGTGGTTTGTGCTTAAAGGAGGCGAATTACTATACTACAAATCTCCAGTAAGTACATGTAACTTATATGCTCTTTAATATTAGATTGTTTTTACTGAGAATGTAGGGCTGCTAGAAGGAAGAGAAATGCATTCCTGATGTCTGAGCTGTTAGAGAGTGATTCATGACTCAGTTCCTCAAGAGGTATACAAGGTACTCAATGTCTAACTAGGAAGTATTTATCAAGATTAATGTTTAAATGACTTCTATAGTTAGTTATTGCTATTGGTTGGTAGATTTAAAATATTTTTTTCCCATTCTTTCCATACAGAGTGATGTAATTCGAAAACCTCAAGGTCAAATTGAGCTAAATGCATCTAGCCACATTGAAAAGGGTGATGGAAAACAAACAATTCAGGTGCCTGCTTTTCTCATCTGTGTTTCAGTGGGTATTTATTTTCTCCATCCCTAAAACCGACCCCCTGTTCCAGTCCCTATTGGACTGGAAGTTCAAGTGTGGACTTGGAATTAATCAGTGCCCTTTGTTTGAAATCGAAGGATCATTTCAGTTATAGAAACTATAGAAAGGACGACACGTAGTCTTGTTGCATTGCTGCAAAGGTCAGATCGTCACATATGAGATATAAATAAAGAGAGTAGTCTTGGGGCCAGCCATTAAGAGTTGAGAGAAGTTGTTTGAAAGGAGATAAATCGAGTTTTCTCAACTCTGCTGTCCTGGAACTTTTCAGATAAAGCCTTAGAAGGCATGAGTCTGTCTGCTCTGCCTGGCCACCGCATGTTTCATTAATGAAAAGTGATTTGGGAAAAATAAATCCCTTAAAGCTGTGACACTACACTGGGTACTATATGTTACAACCCCCACGGTCGAATGTATAATGTTCTTAAAGCTCAAGACTCTTCTGTTACTACATAGCTGACCACAGAAAAACGAACATACTACTTGACTGCAGATTCTCCCAACATCTTAGAAGAATGGATCAAAGTACTACAGAATGTTCTTAAAATACAGGCTGCCAGTCCACTTTTCATACAGTCTGAAATCAAGCCAACCATGAAAGGATTACTTACAAAGGTAGGAACACTTTTCTTCCCCCAAACTGCTTTATTCCATATTTCTTAAGAATAGTATCTAGATGAAAATGGCTCTGCAATAAAATAAATACAAGCAAAACAGATGTGTATTCACTTTCCCAGTACTTTACAATGTGAACAATCCAGAAGGACTACCAACTCACCTACTTCGGGCAATATTTTTATTCTGGTTGTTTGATTTGATTTTTCTCTTTGTCTTTTTAATTCATTAGTTCCTGTGTTGAGTTCTCCATTTGCGCTTCAGTGGTATTCTAGTTCAGCATGGTTCTTTGACATATGCATAAGTTTCAGTATTATTTCAGTGGAGTGCTCTCTTTTTCAGTATTATTCACTGGGACAGATTATTTCAAGAAAATAAAAATACTGTATAAAAGGAATTTTTGTCTTTCAGTTCTTTATTTTCCTCAGCTTCCATTACCTTAGGCCTGAGCCAAAGCCAAATGAAAAACTCACGTTGGCTTTACTGGGCTTTGGACCAGCATCTAATGCTTTAATTCTTATGCCCTTAATGGAGTTATGCAGTTTTAATTATTTGTCTAGTAATGTGGAAAAGAATTTGAGCCAAGACATTTATTCCCAACATCACCGAAGTTCAGAGATGGTGAAATGTAGTCTCTGTTTCTCTGGCTATACTTGTTCCTAATGTTCTGTAATTTCAGGTGAAACATGGATATTCCAAAAGAGTTTGGTGTACCCTAATTGGAAAAATTCTGTATTATTTCCGTAATCAAGAAGACAAGGTAGGTCCCTTACTTGTTTCCTCAGTGAATGGAAGATAACATACTGAAGTAGATTTTAAACCATAAGTTACAGCTTTATTAAGGTACAGTTGGCCTGGGTAGTTGTCATGGTTTAACCCCAGCTGGCAACTAAGCCCCACACAGCTGCTCGCTCACTCCCCCCTGGTGGGATGGGGGAGAGAATCAGAAGGGTAAAAGTGAGAAAACTCGTGGGTTGAGATAAAGACAGTTTAATAGGCAAAGCAAAAGCCGCGCACGCAACCAAAGCAAACCAAGGAATTCATTCACCACTTCCCATCGGCAGGCAGGCAGGCCATCTCCAGGAAAGCAGGGCTCCATCACGCGTAACGATGACTTGGGAAGACAAATGCCATCACTCCGAACGTCTCCCCCTTCCTCCTTCTTCCCCCAGCTTTATGTGCTGAGCATGATGTTATATGGTATGGAATATCCCTTTGGTCAGTTGGGGTCAGCTGTCCCAGCTGTGTCCCCTCCCAACTTCTTGTGCACCCCCAGCCTGCTCCCTGGTGGGGTGGGGTGAGAAGCAGAAGAGGCCTTGACTCTGTGTCAGCACTGCTCAGCAGTGACGAAAACATCCCTGTGTTACCAACACTGTTTCCAGCACAAATCCAAAACATAGCCCCATACCAGCTACTGTGAAGAAAATTAACTCTACCCCAGCCAAATCCAGCACAGTAGTATATGCCCATTTTATCTTGATTACCAAACATTTAAACTTGACAGATTGTCAACTTGGAAGGTTCCTATCTAATAGACAGTAATCCAGGGCACGCTCATTGGTCTCCTTCTCCTACGGGACATGATATATATTCTGCATCTTCTTATCCCTAGCCGAAGAGGGTCGCTGATTTGCTGACAGTCAAGTCTCCCTTTCTGACAGGCGTGAGACTCATCAGGAAAGACCTGGCTGTCATTTACTTCTGGAAGCTGACCCTTTCTAATGTATGTTTGCAATGGGCAGTGACTGCAAGTTTCAAGAAATTAAATGTTCTTTTTATCCCTCAAATGATTTCCAAATCCTGTTCTTCGGTATGTCAAAGTGCCTCCACAGTCCTGCAAGGAAAAAAAAAAAAAAAAAAAGGCTAGCAGGATGCAGAGTTTGCTGCTTTGCAGATGTGTGTCTGTGGGGGGGATCTCTTCCTGCTCCCCATGAGAATTATGGAAAAGGAGCTCACTGTCTACAACTGATGAGGTGCACAGAAATGGAGATGGAGGATGGCAAGAGAAAGGGAAGAGAAAATTAATTCTGAACTTTAGGGAAAATACTGTTTGAGAAAGAAAAGGAAGAAATGGGGTCTAATCAGCTTTAAGTTAACCTCCCAACATCCCATACCCTGTAGGATACAAGGAGCTGAGAAAGAGCAAGACCTGACTCTTCCACATTGGGCCTGACCTTTAGTTCTCTGCCCACACTTCTGAATATTGTCGATCCTAATATTTCCAGTCATATATATGCACAGAGACAGGACAAAGGACACCTCCCAGTCATACTTTTCACCTGTCCTTTTGCTTCCAAGGCATTGCATTTTGCCATCAAGAAACATCTTTTTAATGGAGGTGGGTCAGGAACAAGATTTTGGAAACGTCTACAAGAATTCTTGTTAATACTGCTGAGGTTATGAATATTTGATTCATAACCTTATTACTTAGCCCTAGTAAGACTGCTGACACTTGACAAAATGGTAACAGTCCGCTGAGCCATTATAACCCATAACAGTTCAAAAAAATACAGAAAATCTCATTTATTACTTCTAATCTAGCCAAATAATCATACTGGATCCAGTAATTTATAGTCTCTGTATAAAGCTAGTTATTCCCTTTGTTATCCTTTCCTTTTTTAGCCATTTTTTAAACATTCAACTAAACCTTGTTTCTAGAACTATATGAGTAAGAGAGTAGTAATGATCCATCAAAAATTTTTATTTTAATTACTCTTTAAAAGTGTAATACAGGGCTGGGGAATCAAATTACTAGAGTATTAATCTCTAGCTCATCTTACAGAGACATTAAAATTAACTTGCATTTGCTCCTATGAAGATACCTTTTTTACCATTGAAGATTTTGGGGTTTTAGAACACCCTTTAGAAGCATCTAAGAAGTTTGCTGGATTCTTGTGAATAATTCCCTCACATTTGGAACAAGTTTTGCTTCCCTTTTAAAGCAAAATTGAAACTAATTTGCCAGCTTGTAATAGAATAAGAATTTCGCTTTTGTAAGCAGAATAGGTATGAAAAGTTTTCCAAAGCTAGTTCATTTCTAATGTTCAACAATTTGCTAATTAAAAACATGTTTGCTGTAGCTGAATGTGACTGTGCAGAAACAAATTACACAATCTGCAGTGGTTAATACAGTAATAGAGTCTATTTAATTGGCCTCCTTTCAAAATGGAACTCAAATTAAAAAATCAGCCAACTGTGTTTTAGTTAAACTTAGTGAATAAATCAGTCTTGGCTATTTGTATATGAAATGACATCTCTTAATTCTCAGAATCTTATCTTGTTCAAAAAGTTGAATGCTTCAGAAGCACCACAGAAAATACAAATCACCACATGCATCTTTAAGCCTTTCTAGTGAGAGCACTGGAATAAAGAGCCACCACTATGTGATGTTTCCTTCAAAATGATTATATTATTAACTGCTCACTTTATCGAATCACTATTCAAGAAACCCACCCTAGATTGAGTCAAACTTGCCAGCTACTCTCGAGTATCGTATTTTCAATTTTTAAACAGTATTATAGAGAAGCTAAGAGTCAGCCTCATATAATTTTCACCGTTGTTGGTATTTCTTCAGGCTTACACTTTAATGTGGCACAAATAAGATGCTAGTTACTGTAGTGCCCTTCCATCCTCCTACTAAAGGGAAACATCCCTCTCTTTCTGCTGAATCACTAAGCATTGCTAGACATCACAAACAATACAGAAACAATAGCATGCTGTATTTGTGTTCGTTGTGCCTTCCTGTTGATAATGACTATGAAATAATTACTTCTGTGAAAATTTCCTTTTGAATGGCTTTTCGTATAAAATATTTCCTGATAAATGATCATTATACTACATATACAACTTAACACTCAAGTACTGTGATCTATCAGACTGAAGAATGAAACCAGCTGAGAAGGTCTACCACACAAAAAATTTACCTTGTGAATTTATAGCATGAACAAAATAGCTACATCAACACTACGCTGCTGTCCTTTGAAATGACAAGATTATTCTAGGCTTGACCCAGGGAAGTTTTGCTTGGAGCCAGGTGTGGAAACTCTGAAGAACTACTCTTCTTGCCCTAACAGACATTTATTGCATTAACTAGGTACAGAAGCACACCTGGAAAAGAATTTCTTACTTTCAGACTTTGGTACATATCATTCTCCTGCTGCTGTCTGCAATAGCTGGCTTATCTGACATTATTTGGCTGGACTGAAAATTAATAAATACAAATGGGTATTGATGGTAGTTCACGTTTTTCTTTCTATTTGTAGAATAAGAAATATAAAATTAGTGTGCACTGAAGCAAATATTTGCTCCCTCACCACTTCTGATACTTACTTCTAGTTTCCCCTTGGTCAAATCAAGCTTTTTGAGGCGAAGGTTGAAGAAGTTGATAGATCATGTGATTCTGATGAAGATTACGAGGCTAGTGGTCGCAGTTTATTATCAACACATTACACTGTTGTTATCCACCCCAAAGATCAAGGACCCACTTATCTTCTTATAGGATCCAAACATGAGAAGGTAACAAAAGAACTTTTTTATTGAGTTTCAGTAACACATCTATGAGTATGGTGCTGTGATATGAATATTTCTTAAAGAGGAGGAGGAGGGGGACCTACAAGTCATCTGGCTTGTAGTTTGATATAATAAGCAAGGAGGCGGTCCTGCTTCATTACCATCAATCAGAGTTTGTCTGCAAACTAATGCTACCGAGGCTATTCCTTTTTAAAATAGATGAAAATAAGCAGGCTTGCCTACAGAAGGAGATGGTGCAGAATATCAAATATGCTGTAACTGGAGGATTTTGCTCACAATACACTAACTTGTAGACAGACCTGTAGCAGACCTTCTTGAGACGTTTTGGGATACTGTTACCCATTTTCACTGATAAGACTAACAGTAGGGAAGACTGCCCTACTGAAGTGAAGGAGAAATGAGAAGTATGGTTAAACCATTTTTATTATTACTACTTTATTGTTCTCAAGGAATCTTGTAGACCTCGTTTTGCTTTCTGGCCTTATCCCCAGGTTAGCAGGATCTGGCAGTGATAAAAAGGCACTTACGTTAGCCTTCTGAAGAGGAAAGGAAGAATGCCCTGATAATTAGCCATGATTTCTGAGGGTAAAAGACTTCTGATGAGAGTCAGAATGTCCAATATTCCTTGCTTAGTATTTGTAACATAGAGACCATAAATATAGGTGTATTCAAACAACGGCAAACTCCTTTGGGCTTCAACGGGAGCGTATGGCAGTTTTAAATTGAGAGCAAAATCTTGATGAAGCAGCTCCTTCCAACACAGAATGAGTGAGCTGCTGTGTGTTTTTCTGCTTTAGGACATGTGGCTTTATCATCTGACAGTTGCAGCTGGAAGTACCAGTGTAAATGTTGGATCTGAGTTTGAACAACTTATTTGCAAATTATTAAATATGGAAGGCGATACCAGTAAGTTTGTTTTTGTTTCAGCATACTAATCTTCTAATACTTATTTACTGAATGTACTTATGAACTGAATTAATTGCAAAACCTACATATTTTATTTGCTTAGCTTCTCAGATTTGGAGACATCCTACCCTTTGCCACAGCAAAGAAGGAATAGCTTCCCCTCTTACAACATTGCCATCAGAAGCCTTGCAAACTGAAGCAATTAAATTATTTAAGGTAAAACCATAGCAGATACCTTTTTTATTAACTGACTTACTATTTTAACTCTTAGCTAAAGAATGGCTATTAGTTGGCTTACTGGAGATGTTCAACAGATAAGGAAAAAGAAAAAAGAAGTTTACTCCTATCTTTAGTGGAGGTAACTAATGGACAGTAGCAGAATGTCCCCATATTATTTCACCAAAAAGTATCACTTCCAATGTAAAGAGATCACTTCTAGCTGTGAGGGAGCAGTTTAGGCTTCAACTTTTGCCCTTTCTACTGAGGTTATTGATAAAGTGCAAGTTAGTAGAAAAATCCATGGCCATCATGGATGATAATAATTTCATCATGAAGTTCATAAACCCCAGCGAACCTAACAGCATGGATGGATCTCTGTATTCAGAGAACTGTATCTGAAATACTATTTTTTCAATTCAATTTCAGGAAGAACAAATGGTAGGCAAAAGTTTTGTTGTAGATATATTTAAATCAGCTAGAAGACATTTTAAAAATCTGAAGAAAAACAAAGCAAAGTTGAAGTTTAATCAGGTCATGGATTATTTCAAATTGAGATAGAAGGCAGAAATTCTACTGCTCTTTTTGATAAAAAAATCTTTTCTTCATATAAAGTAGCTATTCTTAAAAGACTGATTAGGTATTCTAGTAATGTAAATAGAGAAAATATTACAGAGCAAAATTATTGAAACTATTTCACAACAGTTTTTGTAATTCACTTTTAAAGATTTTCATACACCTTTAAAAATACACATATGTATATCTCCCAGTAGCAGTGAAAAGGCTTTATGATTAAGAGATACATAATGGTTCATAACTGCTGTGCCGCAGCTAGTTTCTTGAGAATTTTTGTATGGCAGTAAGACCTTATATCTTTCCCAGTGAAAGGCCAGATAGGTGGTTGATATCTATGAGAGGGAGTATGCTGCAATGCCATTAATCTTTGTGCTCTCTCCCACCCTCACCCAGGTAAAACTACTCCTGAATGTGAACTAATAGCCAGGCTATAAAGTCTATTTCAGAGGCAAAATAAAATCTTGCTGTTCCTCTTTCTGTACGTTGTGAAACAAATTACAAGTTGGAAGGCATGGAGCTTGAATAAAGGAACTTTCTCCACAGAACTTATACAAGTCTAAAGATCAAATTTCGTGAAGCGTCAACTATCTGGAGAATTTTGATGCGCAGACCTAGAAAGGAATTCAAGACAAGCACCATATGCTCAGTCACAGCCACTTGTAGGCAAACTTTCCAGCTTGTTTCTCTGAAATGTTTGAAGCACTTTAAAGAAGTACATCCATCTTATTTTCTGCAATCTTGCAGCATGAAAATTTAAAAGGGAATGTACTTCTCTGATAAAAATAAATTTACATCTATTTGGAAGTCACTTCCTGAAATATATTTCAGACCTAATTCAAATCACAGACACTTGCCTAAAATAAATAAATAAGAGATTACTTGTATGACCTTTATTGAAACTTTGTATAAATAAGTTTAAAAGTCAGGTAGGGAATTGATTTAGAAGCAGATGAAGTCATGTTTCAGTTATTCCATTGCTGATAAAAATTAGTCCTGTGCATCCACATATTTTCAGATAGAGTATAAATAGATTGGGCTTCCATCCATTTCTTGTATTTTGCTTATATACCTTGAAAATTCATCAACTATTATATAGAGTAAATGCAATGAGCGATACGTAAGCTTTCTTGTAATACAGCACAATGAATTCTTAACACCTGGCTTTCCTAAGACGGTACTGGGAATAGGAACGGTTATACTTACCCACAGTAAAAATACTAGTAAAAGCCAAGACATAAAACAAATGGCTCTGAGTTATGGTTTTCTTATCTGTGTATATTCTGCCGTGTTGTGCTCACTACTTGCACAAGCATTTTACACTAGCTGCCACTGAGAGCTGTACACCTTGCATTTTAAAGTCCTGTACAGGGATAAGCTATGTTCAGCATGTCCTTAAACTTGCCTACCACCACAACTGTTGCAACTCCTGCTAGAGCTCACTCCATTAGATATGGAGTGAAAATTTTAAGAGGTGTTTTTATCTTGTCTCTCTACATAGCTTTTCATCCATTCTGGCCCCTTTTCACGCCTTTTTGCAGGGCCAGCTGGGTTTCCTTAGTCTACCGGTAAACTGACTAATTGTGACCTCAACTATAGCACACTTTAGTTATACAGAACGTCTAAAAGATTTGTTGGAGCTTTTTGTATGTAAACTCACTTGTTTATTATTTTGTATCTAGACCTGCCAGTTGTTTATAAATGCTGCAGTTGACTCTCCTGCCATCGATTACCATGTATCTTTGGCCCAAAGTGCTTTGCAGATCTGCCTCACACATCCTGAACTTCAAAATGAGATCTGTTGTCAGCTTATTAAACAGACTAGACGTCGACATCCACAAAACCAGGCAGGACCGATACAGGTAACCAGTATTTATTTTAATGGTATCTATTTCAACAGCACAGACTGTTTAGAGTGGTAAAGGGGCTCCACACTTTTGTAGCATTTGCTTACTTAAAATCAGATAAAAACCTGAAATAACATCTTATTACTACTGTGTCTTCTTGAAACAGTGCTGATGCTATCCTCCATCTAAGTACTTATATCTGATGACAGGGTGTATCTGTGCCTGTGCTGTTTTTAAAGGCTGGACATACAATGGGCTGTCTGCAAGTAAAGTGTTAAGTAAGACATCATGTATAGAACCTAGTTCTCTTTTACTGCATCTTTTCTAAGAGAGGTGTTGCATCAGGAAGCTTGGTGGGCTAAACCGCATGGCAGATGTCTCTATAGCATGAGCGTGAAGAAAAGCTGTAGAGCCATGTTGTGGAATCTCAGATAGGCTCAGGGTTTCAGTAGGTCACCTCTTGTATGTTATGCTGTTCTGCATGCACCCTGCATGCTAGATTATAAATACATACTTAAAATTCTTCACCTTTGTCCATTGCCAGCTATTCACTGGTATCAAAATTTGTAACTATTAAATGATCTGAAATTGAAAGGAAAGCTAGTACTTACAGTTTGTGTAGATTTAACAGAACTGGAACAATAGTGCATATAATGGAGGAATACCTACAGGACTATGAGATGGATCAGAAAATGAGAAAGGAAATTACCACATTAAGGCTTTTGTAATAGACACATTTTTCTCTTGCCATAGAAAGTAGAACATGACCAGCAGACATAACTATTATCTAGAAACAGCCCGTATCTGGGATACGGCCAGTATGTGTGCATCACTAAAACATCCACAAAGCTTTTATAACAGATGTAGCACATTCATGTCAATTAGCACACACTGAAGATACATACGGCTAATGAAATTTAAACTAACCATAATCCTTCTTTGGTACTTTTGTACCACTGGCAAGGCCTTCCCTCTGATACAGATAAATAAATTATTGCTATCATAATCCACTGGCATGATTTTTAAGCATTAACATGTTCAGTAAAATGTTTGTGATGTCACACTAATTTTTTTAAGTCCTAAATTCATGCTGTAGTCTCCCACACTTGCTTCTACTGCAGTGTCTTCCTGAAACAGAGCCAATGCTATCCTCCATCAAAGTACAGGTATTTAATGAAAGGGAAATCTCTGCCTGTGCTGTCAATTTTCTATTTAATACCAGGCAAGTCAGATAAATCAAGATAGAGAAACCCCGTTTTCTAAATTTCAGTATGATGCATTTATACAATTGTGAGAAAAGTACTTGCAACGTTAGTAAGTGTAAATCCAGAGTACATGAGAGCAGTCTGTATTATGTGAAGCCTATGGATACATATTGAGTAATGAAAATATACCAAAATATTGAATAATTGTTTTTTCAATTGTTACTATCTACTTGGTAGGAGGAAAATGTCTTATGGATTGCTTCATTATATATATAACAGGAGAGGTGAATTAAAATTGTACAGGCTTCTCCTCATTTCTTAGTGCTTGGCCTTGCAGCCTTAGGTTTTTTTTTCCCGTGTATTAACTGCTTTTTATAAAAACTGATCTACTTTCCCATTTCCAGCCCCGAAAGAAACTTGCTGTACACAAGTAAATAGAAAGAAAGCATTTTGGCCTTCCGATGAGGTGCCGTGCTTATTTACTCAGCTTTTTCTCTGTGTTTTGGGTTTTTTACTCCTATTTAGAGTTGTCTGTTACTCGACTTGGCATAGTAAGCTGCACTGCTGGCCAGCAGCTGCAGCAGGAAGTTTTACTTTGTAAGATGTTTAAAACAGTGAATGTCTTCCTTTTGTCCAGGGCTTGCAGCTCTTGGCTCTCTGCGTTGGACTCTTTCTGCCCCAGCACCCATTCCTTTGGCTTCTTAAACTTCATTTAAAGAAGAATGCAGATTCCAGGTGTGCCTCCAGAGTATTACCCAGCTAGTCGACTAGTCTTTCTGAAGTATCTTATTTCCAATCTTCCATTTAATATTTCAGATATTTTGACATATATTTTAAAATAAATTTGAGTAGAATTGTGCTCCACTGCTACTAAAATGTAGTACACATTACTTCTATACATCACTTGGGAAAGTTGTCCTTTGTTTTGAAAAATACTCTGCAGTGGAACTCTGACTGTATGTTGCAAAACCATGAAAACCAAAATATGGCAGTTACACAAAACACTGAGTTGTGTTCATCTTTGGCACAATTCTGTTGGTCTCGGTGGACTAATTCTCTTTATAATTCCACATGGAAAAATGTGTTGGAAATCTCGCGGAGTGAAATCTGAGTGCTGCTCCCATTTGGCACCCCCAGAGAGATTTACTCACGGTTTACTATCCTTTCAGTCAGTCCCCAAGAATTGCCTTATTTCTCTTTTTGACACAGGACTGAATTTGGGAAATATGCAATATATTGTCAGCGATGTGTAGAGCGTACCCAGCAGAACGGAGACCGAGAAGCCAGACCTTCCAGAATGGAAATCCTTTCCACTCTTTTAAGAAACCCCTACCACCATTCGCTGCCCTTCAGTATTCCAGTTCATTTCATGAACGGCATATATCAGGTAATGTCAGGTAGACCACTAAATCTAACTTCCCAACCCCTTGCTATTAGCATATATATGAAGTAGTATATCAGAAATAGAACTGTAATTGTTAAAGTAAACATGGTTCAAGTTTCATCCTGTGTCAGTGCTAGCAATGGCAGGCACAAGGTAATTGAATCAGATTTGATCAACAAAGAGTAAAGGTTTAGGGAAAAATCTTTAAAAGAAGAAAAAAAAACCTAAAACCTCTTAAGAATGAGAAATGCTAAAGTTCTGTTTCTTATTTAACCTGACCACCAGATGAATGAATTAGACTGAAGAATAGGGAAAGGTATTAAATTCCACTTCCTTTCATCAGACTTGAAAGTTAAATATCTCACTGAAGGCCTGGAAGCACAGCTGTAACTCCCATTATCAGTCATGAAGGATAACCATATTTGTTACAGAACAAACACAGCTTCATTCTTAACTCTTTTGGGACTTCATCAATCAAAGCCTGTAGGAAACTCCCCATGGGCTTCCATGCATACTGCTTCACATCCTGGTTTGTGTTTCTAACCGTGAGAGCTGGCTGAAAAAGTTTTATAACAATTCACAGTATTCCTAGACAGAAAGCAAGTTTTTATATGAAATCAAAACTGTATCAAATAAACTTTTCATTTCAGGTCGCAGAACACCTCTGCTTTTTTTCCCCTCTGTTTCTTAATTGCTTGCTGCTTGCCCAGTAAAACAGAAAAAACAACATGTATTTAAATCATCCTAAAAGGTTTCAAAATTGAAATTTGAAGAAGAAGAAGAGTAACTGCTCATGTAACTTAAGGGTTATGAAAATTGTAATTAAATAAATAAATTACTTCAGTGGGATCAGCAAATAACCAATTATAGTGGTATTGAAAATTCTTGTATTCATCTCTAAAGCTAGATTCAACAGATTTTTTTTTTTAATTCCAACCACTGAGAATCCCAAAATAGAAGTCCAAGATCCTTTTTCAAGGTATTTCTTTACAAGAAACAGGTAAGGGGCCTTCTTCAACATATCAAATACAGGAAAACATCCTCCAAGTAGGTAAAGGTGAACATCAGCAGCTAGTATCTATATAAAAGCCATCTCCCATCTCTTGTTAAAATGCTTTACTACTAGTAACAACAGACAAAAATTCATATATTACTGGCCTATGTAGTACTGACAGAGCAGCATTTGTAAAATATTTCGGATCTGCCAATGTAGATCTGCCAGTAAATACCCCTCTGAAGTTGCACATGATGAAAAATGATTAATTGATCTCATTTGTTTCACTACCATCTTGAAAAGTGTAGGAAATTACAGTTTTCTTCATTTTTCAAGTAGTATCTGTCACAAAAAGCTCAGCTACTAGACTGCTTTCTATTATATAAATTCTGTAACAGAAATTCAAGTGTAGCAAGTGCAAAGAAAAGAAAACCAAAAATACTACATTTGGAAGTTTTTTGGTTGACTTCCCATGTGGAGATCTTGAATCTTTTCCAAACCCTTTATGGAATTTTTTTATTTCCAATGACAGTAAGTTATTCACAGGTGATGGAATGGGTCTTATATTGCCACTGTTATTCTAGAGATACTATCTTTCAATATCTTAGATTTTTTTGGGGGGGTGGGGAGGGCAAGGGGGTGGGGTTTTTTAATAAGTTTAATAGCAAAATACATTTTGGCTGCTTTTTTAGGTTGTTGGGTTTGATGCCTCTACCACAGTGGAGGAATTTCTGAACACCCTCAACCAGGATACAGGAATGAGGAAACCAGCTCAGTCAGGATTTGCACTGTTTTCTGATGATCCCTCTGGCAAGGATATTGAGCACTGTCTTCAAGGAAACATCAAGGTAAACAAAAACCTTTAATGAGCTCTGCATATAAAACAAAAAATATCTTCGTTTTACAGAGCTCTCTTCAGACAATGTAAAGGAGAACATTTTTCAGGCCGAAAACTGTCTTTAGGGTTTTTTCCTCATAATGTAAAAGGAAAGATTAAAAAAAAAAAATCCCTTTTTCAATTGCTGAAATTCATTCAGTGAACTATATTTAAAAGCTTTGTCGAGGAGACTGATATTATTCATTCATAGAAGTAGCAGCTGGGCTAAAAAAGAAACAGTAAGTTATTACTAATCACAGTCCTTTAAAACTAAAAAGCAATTGGAGTTCAAGATGCATTTAGAGATTTCAGTTAACATTTCTTGTATAGCTTCAAAAAATGACCATTTGAGGTCCAAAAAGTCATTCATACTGGGGTGGAGATCCTGGGGAAGAAAAAAAAGAAAGGGTTCCTTATCTAAATATAGAATAATTAGGGTTCAGTTTAGGAAATTTCCAATGTTTGGCTTATCATTGTTCTGAATTCTGAATTTTAGTTCCCTCTATTGCTAGAATTAAATTCTTTGCAGTAAAAATTGGCAAAATGCAATATAATCTATACTTTAATAAAATGTTAGGTTTTTTCCAAGCTTTTTAGGAACTAATGAAAAATGAATTTTTTGTGCTTCTATCAAGTGGTTCTTTTTGCACCCTTCGGCCGATGTTCACAGCTGCACTTTGAGTTACAAGGTGTGGTACAACCAGACCTTAGTGATAAACAAAAAGCAGGGTCATCATGATCAGCTCTCTTCCCCTACGAGAATAATTACCATATGGAAAGCAAAATGTATAAAAAACGTACTTATTTTCTTGGTAAATGCAACTTCAGAAGCTGGTCATGTTACTGCTTCCAGGAAGGCTTTTTAAGGAAGGAACGGTGACATGAAGCCCAGCAGAGCGCCCAGGACCTCCGTTCTATCTCCTCCCCATCTGCCCACCTACCCACCCACAGCGCTTGTTGTGAACCACTCTTGCTGCAACTTCATACAAACTTCATAGCAGTTACTAGAAAGGACCTGAAAAACTCCAGCATGCAGCAGAAACAGAAGGCAGAGATCAAAGGCATTTGATTAATTATATAACAACTCACTCTGTAATTACACATTCATTGGCTGCTGCTAAATCAAGTACCTGGCCTTTCCATATAAGCATGTTATGGCTCGTTTCCAAAGGTAGTGTGTGTGTGTTGCAGGATAAACAAACAACAAAAATGTTAATTATTAAATGCTTCAACTAAGAAATGCAAGTAAAGTTATCTTTTAGTAAGTTTAAAAATTCAAGGTATGTATGTTTCTGATACGTAATAGGTAAAAGATATTAAAATAAGTAGACAATTTCCATTCAAAGGTGTTTTCAAAGAGGAATACATGGCAAAGTCAGTTTTGTATTGCTTTCCTTCTAGATCTGTGACATTATTTCAAAATGGGAGCAAGCCTCCAAAGAACAACACCCTGGGAAATGTGAAGGCACAAGGACTGTCCGCCTTACTTACAAAAATAGGTTTGTATAGCAAGCATAACATCTCTGCCTTGTCCCAAGAGTTGTTTTTAATTTATGCAGAGTTTCTTCATCTGAAAAATATTGGCTGACTTAAAGCTTGCAACAAAAATAGTAAATAGGTGTAACTGGAGAATTTAAAAAAAAAAACCTTATAGTTAATTTTTTCTAGTTCTTAAGAGGTGAGCAGGTCTGCCAAAAACAATAAAAAGCAACACTGAACTCAGAAGACTGAAATTAAATATTTGCTTACTGGTTCAAGTACAAGTGTTGCTCTTCTAATGTGTTTTCATGCTGACGTAAACAAGTCACATTCACAGCAGATACTGCTAATCCTCAGGGCTAATGCATTTCCCTATCTTCTTTATTTAATAACTTTCTGTCTTTTCTGTAGGCTTTATTTTTCGGTCCAAGTCCATGGGGAGACAGACAGAGAGAAGCTGCTGCTAGTATATCAGACAAATGATCAAATAGTCAATGGACTCTTCCCCATAAACAAAGAACTAGCGATGGAATTGACAGCTCTATTAGCTCAGGTAATCCTTGTGCATTAGTGAATCACACAGCAGTTTTACAGGTGAAAAACTTGAATAAAGAAACTGGTCCAGGATTGCTTGACAGTCAAGTGATCTCCACCTTTTACACGTAATAGGGCTGGAATCTGTTTGTAAGGCTAATTCTGTACTTCAGTGGAAATGCTTTACAGCATATGCTGCTATTGGCACCAGTACGGATAAAATGTGCTTTACCTCCTACACAGTCAGGCCCTCTTTGATGAAATATCATGTAATCATGTACCATTTCTTCATTCACTATTCCTTACGTGATTCCTGCAAGTTAATACACCAAAGTAACAGCTGTTTAATGAAAGCCTAAGACTCCTTTACTAGACATGGTCTTGATAAGATCTGTTTTATTTTTAAAAAATGAAAGGCTCAGGGGAAGGTTATTGAGGAAGTTATTTGATGGTGTTATGTAATAAATCTAAACTGGTTTGTGTCAGCTGGAGATCTAGCAATCTCAGAGCAGAACTAGTATTATATTTGTACAATTTATACTTGATATTTATCTTTTTTCCATGGTAAATATAAAATAAGAAAAATAAAATTACTTGCATGACTTTTATATCAGTGAAAAATATACATTAATTGACAAACTGTTTTTCATTTTATACTTTGTAAGACAGAGGAGAAGACAGCTCAAATACCCAGCTATAAAATTACTCTGGAGTAAGAAAAAATTTTCTTCTTTGTGGTTTTTCCCTTAGGTAGAGATTGGAGATTTTGAACGGCCTTTCTCAACTCCAGCAGGGCAAGTCACTTCCCAATCCAAGTCCAATCAAACGTTAAAACAAGTTTTAGAGAGATTCTACCCTAAGAGATACAGGCATGGTTGTTCAGAGGAACAATTAAGGTGAGATGTATTTTGCAATTCATATTCTCTAAAAATCTAGGAGTGAAATGAGGAGGTTTTAAATTGTCATTAGGTACAACTTATTGTTATGCCATATTTGCCTAAACCTGTGTTTAGGTAAATATGAGTATTCTTGCTAAATTGAAGAACCCATTCCCTCTGTATATTTCTAATCTAAACAGAGGACCATCATTAAGCACGCATTCCAGCAAAAGGCGGTACAAGTTGCTACACAGTGTTACAAAACCTATTAACATAAAGAAGAGCAGAACAGTGTGATAAATAATCCAAAGTCAATGATATAGCAATTTTGAAGTCAAATAAACATCATAGAAATGTCTTCCTCATTCTTCACTGCAGGGTTGAGAAGGTTTAATTATTGTATGTGCATTATCGTATGCACAAGGTAACATTATTACATACTCAGAAGATAATAGGCACATTCAAAAGTATGCGCAAAACAAATGGAAAGTTACGCAATTAATTTCAAAGAACAAAATGTAAGAGGTCCTAGATTAGACTAACTCATGGAGGATTAAGTCAAACACCTGTTGAACTGTTCAAGTAGTCCCTAAACGACCAATTGCCAGAGCTGGAATTCTTCGGCAGGGAAAGAATCACTCTATACCTGCCCTGTTTCTTGTATTCTTTTGCTAAGGGTACAGTTTGACTTTATAAACTTCCAGTAAGAGTAAGCTGCAAGAGAAAGATCTCCCTCTACTACACGTTCCCCCTCCCTTTTCTTGGGCTGCATCTAATAATCTTGTGGCTGCCAGGTGAGTCATTCCTGCAAGTCAATGTGCTAGAAAGGTATTCTGGGTTTTTTTTTTTTTTGGAGGATTAGTTTTCCATAGGATCATTTTATTGAACCAACTCACCATGGGCCCACAAAAGAAAAAAGCCAGTGTGAACGCATCATGCATCAGAAGCACCTTTTTTGGTAGCAGCACCCAGATACACTAAAAAAAAATAGTGTTAAGCTGTATCTTCCACATCTGCTACTAGCCACTGGTAAAGATATGTGCTAAGCTGGATGGATTTTTGGAATGACAACTGGCATAGCTGTTGAGTACTGATAAAGATAGATTGATCATCTGTAGAGACACATTAAAAGCTGTACTAGACTTTTTCCCTTTGTACTGCAACTGCTACATCAATATTTAATCATAATGTTGCAGAAATTAGAAGATACTTCGTAATTTTCATGTGCAAAAAATATTAAATGATGTTTTGGATTTATTTAATACTGTATAAGTGATAGTTGTTGTATTAACTTTAATTATTTTAACAAATGGATTTTTTTTTGCTCATTAAACTCGCTATGGTAAGCATTTAAATTCCTCTCAATAACTAAATTACATATTTCATTTCAACAGACAGCTTTGTCAGCGATTGTCTACAAGATGGATGGCTCTCCGGGGGCACAGTGCTGCAGACTGTGTGCGCATTTATCTCACTGTAGCCAGAAAATGGTCTTTCTTTGGTGCTAAATTGTTTGCAGCAAAAGTAAGAAACTTCACTGAGTTTGAGTGGTGGGATTTTTTAAATATAATTTGCAAACGGTAATACCTTTTTGTTGAAAATGGGAGTGTTACACATGTGCTGATTGAATCTCTTGTCAAATTACTAACTTGTTTAAGCCATATACTGGTGAAATGTAATAGCCCTAGTACTAAGTATACCATAATAGTAACATTCTAATACACTTATTTCTTGTTTTACATTATTAATCTAGGTGGTATCTTTTCATTTTCTTGTATCTTAGTTTGAGAAAGCCTTTTTGTTTCAGACTTTTTTTACCTGATAACTAGTAGAATATTGAAAAGGCATCATTAACTGGCTATGGAAGCTGAACCTTGCAGAAACACTAAATGTTGTTAAGGGTATTTAAAACAGTCCCTTCTGTGGTGGCCTCTCTCAATTTCTCCTAAACCACTAGTATCTTAGAATCATAGAATCATTAAGGTTGGAAAAGACCTCTAAGATCATCGAGTCCAACCGTCAACCCAACACCACCATGCCCACTACACCATGTCCCTAAGCGCCTCATCTACACGTCTTTTAAATACCTCCAGGGATGGTGACTCCACCACTTCCCTGGGCAGCCTGTTCCAAGGCCTGACCACTCTTTCAGTAAAGAAATTTCTCCTAATGTTCAATCTAAACCTCCCTTGGTGCAACTTGAGGCCATTTCCTCTCGTCCTATCGCTAGTTACTTGGGAGAAGAGACCAACACCCACCTCGCTACAACCTCCTTTCAGGTAGTTGTAGAGCGCGATGAGGTCTCCCCTCAGCCTCCTCTTCTCCAGGCTAAACAACCCCAGTTCCCTCAGCCGCTCCTCATAAGACTTGTGCTCCAGGCCCTTCACCAGCTTCGTTGCCCTTCTCTGGACACGCTCCAGCACCTCAACGTCCTTCTTGTAGTGAGGGTTCCAAAACTGAACACAGTATTCGAGGTGCGGCCTCACCAGTGCCGAGTACAGGGGCACGATCACCTCCCTGCTCCTGCTGGCCACACTATTTCTGATACAGGCCAGGATGACATTGGCCTTGGCCACCTGGGCACACTTAATTCTCTTGATTCAAATAACAGCTATGTTAAACAGAACTGGCACCTCACCCCTTATGTTTTATTAGGTAATCCCAGTATATATATATAATTGCTTATCAGCACTCTGTTCTTTGCATATGTAGACATATGACCAAACTTTAAAACACCTGACTTCTTTTTTACTTTATTAATGAGACTATACATTTTATTGGACTAAGCATCAGAGGAGGCTTCAAGAGTATTAGGTTGAGTTCATAGTTCTGCCCCTGGCCGCCTACATGGCTTTGGGCAGCTACTTCAGTTCCTTTACATCAGTTCCCTCCCAGAGTAAATCTCAGTAAGATCTGTGGATGGAGAGAGCTCTATTATAGCTGAGAGTTAATAATTATTTGCATATTGCCTCATTTTGAAGTAGTAATTAAAGAACATTTCTCTTTGTAGCCTCTAGCAACCTCCTCAGTTGAGAAACCCTTCATATGGTTTGCTGTACATGAAGATGGCATAAGCATCCTAGATTACAGCTCTATGGTAAGTGAAATTTCTTTTTTAATTTTGGTCAAAGTAGATTTTAATACTGAGTATATGCAGAGATGCACCACCATGCTACATAAAAGATGGCATTAGCCTTCCATGCTAAGTTATCCAGTCTTTCTCTTAAAGCAAAAATTAATTCCTTTCAAAACGCTTTAATGTTATCATCATCATAGTAGCACTAATAATAGAAATAAGTAATGAATTCTTTGCACAGAATTTATTTTTGTTTATCAGATACAGTTTTCATATCTTTTAATGAAATGTTAATGTTTTAATCATTCAGATGTCAGGAGATCCATAGTTACAGTTCTTACAATAACATTAATTTTCTTTTCCTGGAGACTTCATTTTCCATTATTATTCATAATAGATACACTCTGCAAAAATTAGTTACTTTGTTATTTTCATTGTATTATTTTTGTTTAATAGTAGGTAATATAACCCAGTGTTATTTAATTATGTAATTTAGGCTCTGATTTTTCTTTGATTTGCAATAAAAATTTTCACAGAAAACGACTCATGGCAATCAGTGTAAAAAAGCAGTGCCTGAGAAGATCCCTGCTTTAATTTATATCCTGCAAAAAAACAGAACGGCATGGTGCTATTAGCAAGTGCTAATATTGAATATCAGAAAATTAAAATCTCAACTTTATAATTGTACTGATACGGGCCTTTTCATTACGTTTCTGTGCAGTTAAAGAAATAATAAAACAAAGAACATGAGGAGAGCAAACAGCAGCTCTGTTCAGAGAACAAGCAAAATGAGCTTGCATCGGACTGGAGAAAGCTCTGTGAACGTTATCTACTCATAGAGCTAGCTATGGCATTTCTGCAGAGCACTGCCAGTTTACAACATCAGCAGGCCTTACTTGCCATTCAAAAAATGCTCAGTTTCCAGGGAATATTCTGATTTTCTGTAGGAAGGATCAAGGGTATCAGAAATGATGTTGCAAGGGGTAGTTAAAGAAAACATTATTTCAAAATAAGGGCAAAAAGAGGTTTAGTAACTGAAGGACATTAAGTCAGTTATTGTACAGATATTATCTCCCGATGAATTTTAAATGTGGACATCTGCAGCACATTAATATGAGTTGTAATGATAAATTAAATGCTAATCATAGACTCAAAGGCCACTAGTGTGGTGTTGAACATTGAACAGTAAGAGACGAGGCATGGAAAGCAGAGGGGCCTTGAAGAGCATTTAAGTTTCATCAGAGATGTGAAAAAAAGGGAACAGAATTTAATTTCATTTGTGTGTATGTAAACTACATCACTGCACAAAAAGAAGTCCTGGAGTTAAATTCCTTTAGATGTCTCGTACTCTGCCATTTAATTTATTTAGACACTGCTTTGATTTCAAATGGAATTCCTGAGATTAACTTGTCCCAAAGTCAGTCAAGACTTGTGTAAATTGAATTACACACTTGAGTTGAAACTTGCTTATAATATCTTTGATCTAATTAATTTGGAATAGAAACAGAGGTCAAACTTACACGAGTTATCTGCAATGGAGATTCCTCATAGTGAAGGTCTGAATGAAGCTATCCCAAAATCTACAATTAATTTCAAGATTCATAAGAGGCTAACAACAATATTTTGAGAAATACACATGTAACTATATTTTTGAAAGAAGTATTTGTCATAATCTGCTTTTCCTGCATTGTCCTGCTTATAGTTTTGCGTTCTGTTTTTCTGGTTTTCTTTTTTAAGCGATTAACAGTTACATATACATATAAGAGTCTGATGACTTTCGGAGGCTATCAAGATGATTTCATGTTGGTTGTTAACAATGCTCAGACAAAGGACAAATCAACTGAAAAACACCTTTTTGCCATGACAAAACCAAAGGTTGGTATATTACCTGAAATAGTTTCCCACCATCTGCTACTTTTCTACTTTTTCTAGTGGGTAATCCTTAACAGATGTGAAAGATGAAACACCTTCTTTATTCCTAGCATTCTCAGATTATTAACTTTTGCCAGATGGTTTTAGAGAGTAAAACAATTAGTAATATAAGACCTAACAGTGACAATACTGATGTGTTCCTATTCTTTTCATGTCCCTGTCTATAACATACCAAATTTTTCATAGAAGGACAAAGAAGGCTGTTAAGGACAGGAAGTATATGTGGTACCTAAAAACTAATCTGTTGGCTTAATCAGCACCAGAGATAATTTTTAAGAAGGTACATTTGTGTTCTACAGTGGAATTGTAGAACACAAGATCGGAAAGATCAGTCACTTCTTAAAAATCCTAGGATATTTTTACCTTTGGTAAAGAAACTGTTCGTGCTTTTTAAACCTAGATTCTCTCCTTCACTGGTAAGATTGACTATATTTTTTTAAAAAGCAAAGATTTCGAAGTCTTTTGCTGTTAGTCAGAACAATTTATGAAACAGTATACAAAATTCTACATATAAACGGGTCAAAACACGCCTTCTCATACAAATACGCATAGCAAAATACATCTGTTCAAGTTTCCCTCAGATTGTGCAAGGTTGTGTGGATTGCAAAGAGAAAATACGGTAAAAAGCTCCCAGAAGTCTTTATTCCTTTTATCTACCCTGCACCTCTAGTTCTCTGAGCACTAGGTATTTTCTAGCAAAATTGAGGGAAAACATCATGAAAGTTTTTTCTAAAAACGTCATCTTTCGGACTTCAAAATCTCTCTCAAAGTGAAAGAAACCATCTGTTTAAATCATTGAAGATTGTGGAAGACAAAGTATCCAGCATACTGATGGCAATAACATTATATTATTGGCAAGGAGCAATAGAAAAAAGCTCTATTAGGCATCTCCTCTCTCCCCATCATTAATTTGTTTGATAAAGTACAAGTACTTTTCCAGTTGATGGTGACTGTCATTTGCTAAAAAGTTAGCTATTTTTTCAGCAGTCAAAACACATCACTGTATTTTTCAAAGAGTTTTGTATGTTCCTGTTATAGATTCTTGAGATCACTCTACTGATTGCCAGCTATATTAACAACTTTCATCAGCTGAAAGGAGCTGCTCATCACCTCTCTGCTCCAGCATTACTGGCACCTCAAAGTGGACAGAAACTCAAGGAAACGGGGAGTCAGCCACTTCTTGCAAACAACAGACCAACTAAATGTCCCACTTTGTTATGAAAGGATTATGTATCATGATAATCCATCTTTGTTACAGGGTTTCTACACTGACTGAAAACTTTTTGATGTATAAGACATAGAGCATAAGCAGGTCCATAACCAAAAGAAAGGCGGACAGGTTTACATTCATTTCAATGGTATATAACAGGAGGAGCCCTTTAATTAAAGCCCTGGCCTGAACTGGAATGATGATGAGTGAATTCAAGGATTATGCTTTACTGGTGGTGGCTTGTGCCTACAACTCAAAAATGTGTCTGTGGATAGTGATGGGGAAAGGTGGCCGTGGGAAAAATTATATAGATTTTAGTTGTTTTCCAGATATTTACTCAGGGACCAAACTGTCTTCATCTCTATTTTTCAAAATTATACAAGTTATATAACCTTAATTTTGAAAAGGAATTTTTGTTTTAAAAAAAAAAGTCAAACACAGAATATTTTCCACTTCCAGCACCCATCCTTATTTGCAATACAAGCACCATGGGACTAAAAAGAACAAATTGTTTGATTTGTATAATTGTTTCTCCTTTAAAAAAAATACAAACATACGCACATCATGTAACTATTATAAATCTGAAGAGTATTCTCATGATACCCTCTAGCCTTTGTTATACAGCTATTTTACTTGGCAAATCTTCAGCCTTGGTCTGGTAAATTTCTAAATAATCCCTCTCTGCCCCAGCCTTTTGGAAAAATCTAAATTGGACAGGCACTGTATTTAGTATAGTTTTATTAAACAAGAGCCTGTACCTAATTTCTTCTTTAATCCAGAATAATAATATAATACAGATGCAAGAAAGACTCACAATTGAAAACACAAGAAGAACACAAAGATGTTGCTTGAACTGTTGTGTTTAAACTTGGAGACATGTGACATATAAAATCCATGTATAATGTGTATAATGTATAGACAATAATTCAAATAATATTTTGTAAAATATGTGCTCTTTGGTTTTCATTTGTATCTATACATTTCATATTATAATACTAATACAGTGTTCTTGCACACTGAAGACATAATGCTGGATCTGCACTACTGGACTTGGGAGCACTTTCCAGTTGCCTTTTTCAGCTGCAAGCCTCAGTGCTACATAGGGTCAAATATATAGAAATTACACCCATTTTTTTCTTCCAATCCTCACATTTTCGTTTCCGTGCAAAGAAATCACTTCTGCAGGCTCTGAAATGGATCATCAGCATGCTCTAATAGATAATTTAGGTCCAACCATAGAGAAGGTAGTCAAACATAAATCACTGATTCATATACATTTCACAATTTCCACTTCTGCTCATGCTAATGATCATGGATCATTAATCCCTTATGGCTAGCCCTCATCATTTGGGGTTTTTTTAATTACTTAAAACTGAAGTAATTTCACAATGATGAATTTTAATATTTGAAGGTTGAAAATCTCCTTTGTTTTATGACATTTAAACATTTCAGATATATACACGCTCATACTGAGAGAAAAAGAATTTTCAGCTGTTTGCTCTCTATGAAAGACAGGCTGTGAAAAGAACATGCTCTTAAAAAGTGGAAAGACAAATTGGCAAGCTGACTTGATAAATACGTTTCTTCTGAAAGCTCTCGAAGTCTCAAAGTCCTGCCACAGCTACTTAAGTCTGCAGGACTCAAGCACTATTTTATGAATGGTACTATGGGCCAATGCTTTGTCTTGAAAATGACAAGCAAATAACAAGCATATTGTATCTAGATGCTTTCACATTTGCAGTGCGGGAAGAGCTTGCCGGTAACTTTTACCCATTGGTGGTGGTTGTGGCGCTAGATCTTTCTCTTTCAACGAGGCAGGGCCAGCAGCAGGAGGTTTACCTCCTAGTGGGCGGCTGATCTCCTGCCGTCATCAAGGAAAGCAAAGTGGAAGCTACAAGAGAACCTGGCACCAACTGCAGCATCTTTTTGTGCAGCACCCCCTGTGAAGTGATGCAGATAGTGTGGTGTAATTGGGCTAAGAAATAACATCCCTTTGCAATCAGCAGAATAGTTAACTTTCAGCAGTTTGAGGGGGGGAGTGTTGTGTGTGCAAATTCAAACAGATGCTACTGCATCAGTTAGACACAGGTCATAGTCTAAAGCTTCTCAGATATGATGATTAGAAACTGCAATTCACAAATACAGAAATTTTCATGTCGTCATGAAATTATGATAGCCATCAACCTAGAATACTCCAACTAGTAATTCTTTCCTAATTGTCCAGTTTTAAATGAATGTGGCAGATCAGGTTCTATTAGAAGGCAAAAAAAGTGGAGCATGTTGCTAGTGAGCTTGTTCATGAAGTTTTTAAAATCTTTGTTAAGTTTGGAGACATGATCTACAATACTCACAGCTGATGTGCAGATTTTGAGTCTTTTGAACAGTTTTCATTAACACACAGCTTCATAAACAGCTGTTTTGTAAAGCAGTATACAAACTATGAAGTATAGTATGACGTTCCTGCCTGCCTTGGGTAGATAACTTTAGACATTGCTTTGCTTTTTAGTGTTAAGCTCTTGCTGCTGCAGTATACCCCTACATCATAGTGCCAGAAGCAATTCATGCCTTAGTTTCCCTTTTCGTGGCAGCACTTTCCAGACTTGCTACCACCAACTGCTCATTATAGGTCACCATTAATCCCATATAGTCACACAACCAGAAATGCTGTGTTAATTTTTATGAAATAAATGCACTCAGAATCACAGTTACCATGTCAACACTACACTAAATAATGCAGTTTCTTCCAGGATTTTCATTAGCAAGAGTGAGGTTTCCGTAGTATGATAGTAACCTCCTCAAACAGACTCTTCCCTTCAAGTTAACAGAGTCGGCAAGTAAAGTCTCTTACACATGCAAGTACACTTCAACAGCTCAGCTTGCAAACACAGCTGTGCAAGTCTTGGGAAACTTGTTCCATGTTAATCTAGCTCCAGAGCTACTTAGAGGATACCACACAACGAAAGACAGCAAAGCTGAAAATTTCAGAGTCCAGGCAGATAACCTGTTCTGCCTTCCCCTCCCGGCCCGAGCCTCATGAACGATTCACATCTCAGTCTTAACCTTGAGCCATCCACCAAAACAATTCATACTGTGCTACCTAATGTATGACTAAAGCCCAGGTAGGAACTAGACCTTTCTCACCTTCTGATCTTCAGCAGTGATGATACGATGGGAGCTGTCAAGTCAGCAGTGACCTCTGGGACTGATGCTGAAGAACTTCCCATGCTCAAGGCTTGCAGAACCTAGGCTGTAAAAATATTCTCAGGATGAGACTAATGTGTTAGCACATGCAAGGAGACTTCACCTTCTACCACAAACTTCAGAACATCTTTTGTGCTTGCTTTGAGCTAGCGGTCAGTAACAACAGTCAGTATAAATGGTCAATGAAACTGAAAGATCACTGGTAACTCTCTGTATAAACAATCACATTGATCTGAAAATAATATTTGGAATGCAATGTAAATTAATATATTACTTGAATTTCACTTTGCCTCGTCAATTTTTGTGCAGCAGTATTAGTAAGCAAACTGCTCATTCCTAAACCAAGCAAGACCTATTTACTCCTGTAGTACAGCAGGCAAATGATAAAGCTTTGAGTTTTTAATACAATCCACAAAATTACTATTTTTCAGTTATTTTAGATTAAAATTTGGTTTATATTTAAATTTAAAATAGAGGCATAGATTTCCCTATAGAATAAGGGTGATAGGTATTGGGTGTTGGAGTGCCTTGTCAGACTAATACAGTTTTTATAGGTTAGATCCTGAAGGAAAAAATTCATCCTTGCATAAAGGAATGCACCACTTAAAGCTTTCGGCAGAGTTTATTAGTCCATACAGCTTAGTGCAATCCATTAGTTTGAGTTAAATTTAACTAAGGTGATTAGTAACTCAGTAATAATGAATTAGGAAGAAAAAAGGTTTCTACAGTTTCTTAGGGAAAAGGAAATGAAACTGAGTAAGGTGAAACTTAAAATACTGAGAACTCCAATTTCATTTCCAGTACAACTTACTAATTGTACAGCCTTACACAGTGCTTCCCAGCTCAGATTTGTACTACAGCATCCTCCAGATTTGCCACCTTTTTGCCAGTGAGTAAATCACTGTAAAAATACTTTGCTTTTTAGTGTTACACTCTTGCTGTTGCAGTAATGTATGCCTAGATCACAGTGCCAGGAGCAATTCCTACCTTAGTTTTGCTTTCTTTGGCAGAGCAATAGCAGCTTTGTCCAGGGTTTTCACCACCTCTAACTGCTGATGATAGATCAGCACTGGCTTCAGGTACCAAGATAGCAGAAACGTTCTGTTAAAATGAAACTGATGAAAGAAATGCACTTAGAAAGCCATCAGCACGACCTGCCACTGTACAATACTAAACAATGAAGTTTCTTTCTGGATTTTAATTAGCAAGACCAGGGTTTCCATAGGGGGTTAGCAAATGCTTTAGAAGATCCCTGGAAGTAAATAAAGACAGGTGAAATTAACAATATGAAGTCTTCTGGAATTGAAACTGAGTGATTATGCAAGTTAAACTTAGAAAAACCTCTTCTTTAAAGAACAAGTATTACTTAGGGTCTGTAGAAGGCTACATAAGCCGCCTTTGGGGAAGGAAGAAGGAACAGTTAAAATTAATTCTGAGTTAATCATTATGAATGAGGCCACTTTCCCGGTTTTGATCAAACAGATAAGAGGATTTTACTTAGGTTTTTCTATCTCTAGTCTCTCAATATGCAAAGCAGCTAATCAGCTACAGAAGATCAGCTGCAATTGCTGTCCTGGATTTTGGGTCACTTCCCTGACGTAGGACACTTCTGACTTGTCGGATTCACCTACATCCTATATCCCTTTCATAAGCTGAGTCATCCTGCTGTTTTACTGCGCCCTTTAAATCCTACTTTCTAATCTAACCGTAACATGATCTTTGGATTTGATCTTTGATTGATAGATCTTATTTGAAATAAATCTAGCCCTTGTCTCCTGTTTGTTACATACAGCATCTTACTTTTGGTTACATTTATAATAGTTGATTTGTATGCCCCAGTAACTACAAAATAATTACACTGATTTTCCTATACAGCAGTTCACTTATTAGGGGGTAGGAACCATCTCAGGTCTTGTTTCATTCCCTCCACCGTTAGCAAAGCTATCTTGGGAACCATGAGTTTATCAAGAGCCCATGCTTAAGGCTGAGGTAAAATAAAAGACTCCCGCCATTTATGACTTGTTTGTTCACCCCTGGCTTTCTCCACAGCTGAAGTATTTTGTCACTTCACAAGAAGGGCTACAGTCGAGGTCCCCCAAGGACCCAGCGACTCCGACACCCCTCACACCAGCTCCGCTCACTCTGGTATTAAGGCGGGTCGCCATTTTCACCACCCGAAAAACAGCAGCAGCTGCGGGTCCCACGAACAACTCCGGGTCCCCGGGGGCGGGCGGGACCTTCGGCGGAACCGCCGGGGGCCTTCACTCACTCCAGGGGCGCGGCGGCCGCGGCCCCCGAGGCGGCTGAGCCCGCCGCAGCGTAGATCAACCGGCAGAGAAACTCCCGCCCTCCGCACTGCTGCCAGCTACGGGGGGCGCCCCTGCACCGCGCACGCTGCCGCGGCGGGGAAGGCCGAGGCGAGAACAGCACCACCACAGCAGCCGCCGCCCGCGCTGGGCCGGAACGCGGGGCGAGTCCCCGGCACGGCCCCGCTGGGAAGCGGACTCCGTCCCCTTCCGCCCCCCCCACCCCGCGGAACTACACCTCCCAGCGTGCTCTGCGCGGTTCCCACGGCGACGGGGAGCCAGGCCCGGGGAGCCAGGCCCGCGCCCCCAGGAGCGATGCCTAAGGCCAGGTAACGGGGAGCCCTGCCCCCTGCCCCAACGGGTTCGGTGAGGGGGGTTCGTCCCCGCTGCCATGTGGGGAAGGAGCCGGCGGCCGGGGAGGACAGGCTGGAGGAGGGAGGAAGGCGTAAAAGGGGCCGTTTCGGCCTCTGCCCCTGAAAGCGATCGGGGCCGCGGGCGGGATGGGGGCACGCCTGGCCCTTGGTGCGAGGAGCCTGTTGCTCCTGTTAGGGACCCCAGAGAAAAGTGGGAGGCCTAACCCACACCCACCGCCCCGCAGGAGGACATGGGGGAGCCTGAGAAGGGGAAGAAGCCCTCGTCGCTCCGAGCAGTATCTTCCCCGCGGCGCCGAGGGCAGGTCCTGAGCCCTCCTGAGCCCACTGACCCGAGAGCGGTTCCTCCGGTGCTGTGAAAAGCCGTAATCGTTAGAAAACCTTTTAAAGGTGTCTTAAACGTACTCAAAACAAAGCCTCCCGCCACACGGCTGGTATTTGCTCAGCGTGTGCCACAAATGGCTGTTGGGGTTACCTGAGGAATTTTGCTTAACCTGGCTTTGTTAGAAGTACTTCAACAAGCAGAGGGTATGTGATGTGAAAGAATAATAATGATAATAATAATAAACCTCAATACCCTTATCTGTTTAGGTATTTTCAGGAATCATGGTCTACGGTCCATTGTTTTTCTCTAATTACACTCTTACTTTGTTTTTTCCCAGTAGTGATACTTTATGGGATCTTGCTATAGCTGAAGTGGAGAACAGAGAAAACCCTGACGATGATGGCAAGCATGTGGAAATTTGGGAAAAATCAGTATTATTTATGGGAAACAAAAATGGGGTAACGCTAAATACTGTACAATTCTGTGCTTTTCAAACATAGTTTGTATCAGGGAAAATATCTGATATTTTCAGTTATTAAGGTCCACTTAATTCTTCTAAAGTCGAAATATGTCATGTTCCAATTCTGCAGAGAGTGGGCTTTCCACAGACTGTGGACCAATTAGACATGATTACAATCCAGAAGTTTATGGTTTGGAGAGTCGAAACTTCAACTTGTTGATGATGTGCTAATTCTTTGAGGTTTGGCTTCATTAATTTTTGTAAAAGTAACTGCCAGAAATAATGCTACTCTCTTTAATTGTTTGACATGTCAAATTTCTCCTTGTGAAGGTTTAACTGGTAACAATCCAATTTAAGTGCATTGATACCAGTTTTGTTGTAGATAGCGGCCTTGACATTCTGCTATGAATTGTGTCTGTATTATGTCAGACCTATTTGAACATGCCTTATCAGTGATTGCAAACTCACGATTCTACATGCCTAAGGCTGTTTTAACTCATTGTCCCAGAAGTTTGGTCATTAGTAATTTCATATTTTTCTTCTGTTAGCATTTATTTGTGAAGTAAATAAGGAAATATTTGCCTTTTTGACCAAGTGAGTCATACTTTTAAGACTACAACTTTTATTTTAGAAGGATTGGTATATGTGCAACCTCTTAATCAGCAATTTTAAAAATACCTTTTTCAGGGAAAATACAATGACTTTTTGGATTTACCTGAACTTCAGTGATTTTTGAGATAGGAGAGGACACAGGAGTAAACTGTAGAAGTGCTAGCCCCTTCAGTGTGGCATGGTACTCAGTGTCTGAATTTCAACAGTGTAAAGACATATTTTTCTGTATGTTTGTATTTTAAGCATTCTTTTTATTTCCATCTCATCAATAATAATAAATTCCAGTGGAAACCAAACATTACATAAATGTATTATTAATAATTAAAAACCGTTAAACAGTTTAACGGAGTTGGCCAGATTGATCACTAATGTCTAATTTTAAGCACACTATTCCTATTACTGTATTTGTCATGTCTATTAGTTTATAATTATAATAATGGTAGTGTAACTTGATTCTGACAGAAAGTTGGCAGTTAAGTTTCCACTATAAGGCTACAAACAATTACATGAGTTTACACTTTTCCGGTACTTTATTATTGGAATGTTAAATGAGTGAGTTCATTTAGCGATACAACTTTTATGCTTTAATGACAGTACAGTAGGGATGTTCTTTGTTTTTCATTTCCAGGGAAAGACCACTATTATACTGAGGTGTCTTGAGAGGTATGTGTTAAATGTTTAAAAGTAGTCGATTAGAATTTTACATAAGTAGTTATATTGTGTGATAATTCATAATATATGAATACAGATGTTGTATTCTGTGACTGGTTGATCACTTATGGATAAACTTATTTCCCTTCATTACTACCTGTCATCTGACCCCTTCAGTCCTTCTTCTCCAGTATTAGAGAGTTTAAATGGCCGTCTCTTCAGGTTGGTGCTGCTACTTCTCCTGTCTTCAGCAGCTGAGACCTCTTGACTTAAAGTGTCCTCTCTGTGCTGCTGTTTCTGAGCCAAGTTCTGAACTGACTGATAAATATGATTTAGTAACTGTAGTATTAACTTTCTTTATTTAGAGGATCTTGACAAAATGAAGTTATTTTTCCTTGCATAGGGACGAAATTCCAAAGCCAACATTAGCCTTGGAATATACTTTTGGAAGAAGGGCAAGGAGGCACAATACAGTGAGTATCCAGAAAGTATAGTTTACGTATCTTTTTTTATATATATACACACACAAAAATAATGTATGTGTTTTATGTATAAGAATCTTAGGTTTTTTAGCTTATTGTTTGTGAAACAAAAAGGTTTTTTTAATATAATTTTATTTAAATTAGCTAGCGTAATTTTGTATTTTAATCTGTAATATGTTTTTCGCTCTCACTAGAACACAGTAGATCAGAGACCAAAGTATAACACAAAGCAGTCAGATTCACCTATAAAAACTACCTTGTTTGTCAAGTTTGAGTGCTTTTATTTTCCTATTATAACATAGTATGCATGCCTTTACCTTTGTCTTTAAAACGCAAAATGAGTACAAACTGATGTAGATACTTTACAATCAGTTTTATGAGAGAAGCAGTCATCTTAGAGGATGTTAAATCATAATTATATTTTTGGGTGATGTGTCCATATCGCTAAATTTTGCACTGCAGATTATGTTAACAGAAATATTGAACCCATTTCCATCACAGCATAACATTGCCCAGCAGCAATAACTATTGCTGCAGGTAATTACTGTTTCTATTACTGAAGCAGGGAGTGGAAAATCTGAATCTGAAAGAAAAATCACTTAAAATTTTTCCCAGAAACTAAATGCGAAGGTAGAGATTCATTACTTTTCCAGTCCCAAAATTCTCAAAAAGCATTACTCTTGAGCTGCCATAAACAAAAAGAAAAGGAAGAGAACCTGATTTTTTTATGTTTATCATTAATGATGCTGCTTCCTGACTTTTTTACTTTACTGTAGTCATTTATCAAGACAGTCATAGGCATGCCAGGAGTCTTTCGTAAGAGTTGTATGGGATTTCTTGAACTTGGGGAGTTTTTTATTTGGTTTTGTTTTTCAGAAAATACTCATGAAATAATATATGTTCTTATTCTGAGTCACTTGCATGAAAAGCCAGTTTATCAGATGAAGATCTTCTCTTGGTGTTGCATGGAAGCACACGCTTCTAACATAACATAAACAAACTCTTTTACAGCCCAAAGATATAGCTCATTTTTGGGAACTAGGTGGTGGAACCTCATTACTCGAACTGATTCGAATACCGATCACTAGCAACAACATAAGGTAAGTGATTAATATTGCAATTCAAAAGTTAATTTCAGCTTTCCTTCAAACATAAGTAAAACTCTAGACCTTTTATTGTGGAAAACTCTTTCAAAATGTAAGATAGAACGTTTATGATTTTTTCTAAAAATCATTGTAATACCACTGATACTTTGCTTTGACCTTCCTTTTCACGGTTCTCTCCTAATAAGCCAAGTTCTTAGCAATCTCCAACAACAAGAGAAAGCGGTAACGTGAAGGAAATAGGTTGGCCTTAAGTAGATAGAACAGGAAATACAGAAAAAGAGAGGACATAGTATCTTTATGCTCAGTGAAAGAGCAGAAAAAGCAGCTTGGTGGCATACGAAAAATAGAATTTTGCTTCCTACTTCTGTATGCAAACATAGATGCTATCTCTGTGAGGGGCAGTATTTTAGGGTGAAAAACAAGGCAAAAAATCGTCACAAAAAAAATCTCTGGATTTTTGGAAAGTGAAGTGACCATCTGATAAGAAGATCGTACAAGAGAGATGATGTTTCTGAGAGGGACTAAAAGTATTGAAATGATTTGAAGACAAAAGGAAACAGGAATTTAGAGAGAATTAAGAGAACGTAGTGAGGAAAATCCATAAAAGTGATGTAATAGCGTAGAAAGAAGAAATGCATGAAGAGTTGCATGAAGAAATGAGAAGGTGTTGGGGGGTGCGTTTTATGTGTTTTCCGGTTAGGGAAGATGGAGTTGAAAGTGGAAGGGGAGAAAAAGATCAAAAGATACGTTTTGTATAATGATGCATTGCTTTATTTCTTTGGTAGTGAGCTTTAACTTCTGTGAAAGAAAGAAAAAGAAATAAAAAAGGAGGGGTACGATTTTTATCATGTACATTTGCTACTGGTTTGGCTATTGAGATAATGCCATTATTTAGTGAGAGGCTAATACAGAAGGAATTAAAAAAAAACTGGCTTCACTTCTGGCATGTGAAGCTTTTTGTTTCTAGAAGAGCTTGGGGGAAAAAAATCAACTATAATTTTTCAGCTATTGTCTAACTGGACTTAACTGACTTCCACCTCCATCAGTCTTTTCTTCCCTTTTTACTGATGAGGAATCTTCTGATGTGGATGATCTTAAGGTTCTTTGATGGGATAGCAACATTGTTCTGTAAGACCACTTCTGTTCATAAGGCAATATTTTAACATGCTAGTAAAAAATTCTACCATTTCAACTTAAGTATAAGTGCTTTTCACTGGTTTTCTCATCTGTCTGTAGTCAAGCAATTTGCTTATTTAAAAGTTCCATGAACTATATCTAGTTTCACCAAGAGACTTTTCACCAGATTTTTTTCCCCATAGCATTTTAAAGTGAAATTGGTCAGTCACTTTGCTTTGTAGACTTTCTAATACCACTCTGGTCTGGAATCTCCTTTTTCAAGTCAGGATGGGGTGTGAAAGAATGATTGCATCCATTCCAATGGGTGCATTTGCAATGTTCTTCTTTACAGTTGCACTTTAATGCAGTTAGAGTTTTGAGAGGCAGGGTTTTGGAAGCAGAGGAGTTTATATGTTTAATATGTATATGTATAATTTCTCATTATAATCCACCTTTAAAAGCCTGGTAATTGCTAATTATGTCTTGAGCACTCTGACTTCTTCTGTTTATCTTCCAGAAGACTTTCTCATACATCCATTTGAGGTTCCAGCTAATTGGCACAGTCCATGGGAGAGAATATTGCCCTTAACCAGTTTTTTCCACTTTGTATTACAAAAGGATAATGAAAGTATAGAATGTCTAATACATTAATGGTTAGGAAAGATCCTAACCATTTGCTAACATTGCTTCATCTGGGATTGTAGAGTTTTGAGATGGCGGGGATACATGAGAGTAGAAGTGCCCAGTCATACAGGAAGAAGGAGCAAAATGGGCTCAGGATATTTGCATATTTTACTGCTTTGAAACAAAGTCTCCAGAAACAAATTTTGATATATACAATCCCCCCAAAACCTCTGATGGAAAGTTGCCGAAGTAATAGTTCTGAACAAGAGACAAGGGAAAGGTTTCTTCAGAGCTCAGAGTATCCTTAAAAGCCATCTTCCTTTGCTGTCACATTTAATTCTATCTTAGCATTTGTATTTTCACATTTGTTGTTTTCAGCATTTGTACTACAGGTATGGTTGTATATGAAAATGTTGATTGTCTCATGCGCTAAAGATTTGACCAAATAATGCCTTTTTTAATAGGTCGTTTGCTGTAGTTCTTGTATTGGATCTGTCCAAACCTAACGAACTCTGGACTACTATGGAGAAACTTCTGCAGGTTACCAGGAACCACGTGAAAAAAATTTTAACCAAATTAGAAAAGACAAATCCTGAAGTAGCTACTGAAATTAAACAGAGGATGCGGAACAATCTGCAGAGGGATCATCCAGTAAGTTACTTCTAATATTTTCTCCAGATGTCACAGGCCTTTATACAGTTAAAGATAATGCTTTTGAAAATCATAAACAACTCTTTTAGATTTTTATGCATGACTGAAAATCCATTTGAAGTAGATGAACCTGTTCACTGGAAAATTATAGCAATTTAATAAAAATTCAATAAGAGCAGAAACAAGGAAAGAAGGTTTCTTATATCTTTTTGTTAGATATCTAATGTGATTGTTATGGCATGTTACACCAATCAAAAGAAATAGTTTTAGAGTAGCAGTTTGCCTTTTTTCCCCCCCTCATCTTTTTAAAATGAAGATGAAAACTAGAATGTACAAAAGTCATCTAGCAAGAGACTAGCTGAAGGTACAAATTTAAGCAAAGAATATAGTTATAACAGCCATCAACATGACTATATACTTTGCATTTATTTAAATGTCTATCACAAACTCAATGCCTTTTGATAATCTGACAACTAATTAAATTATAAAGTTTCAGAAATGTTAACATCAGTCCTTTAAACATAATTGCTAACTAAATCTCTGGAAAAGCTAAACTAGATTATGCGCAATAGAAATGAAAAGTCATTGTGCATTAAACCTCTGCGAATGTTGTGTGTATATAATGCATAAATAAGTATTCAACAATTCAAAGACTTGGCACATAAATCTAGTTACTGTAACGTCTATAAAATGCTACAATACAGCAAATGCTTATATAGCTCAAAAATTTAAAAGTAACTTAAAATTTATGAGAAAGCAACATATGCAATACTCAGTAGATTTAGAGTATAGGGTTTGAGATCTGCTGGATTATGATTTTGTTTTTTACTTTTAGAGAAGGTAATTCACAAAAAGAAAATGCCTACAAGCACACTTGGCAATAAATCATGACCACAGTGTCAAGTTTGCATATAGGCGCTTACATATCAGAAAACGGCAAGCTTTTTTCAATAAGTAAAAATAATAATGCCATTAATTGTTAAGAAGAGAAGACTTGTTATACTTGCCCTGTGGGGAAGTCTGAATTTCTATTCAGATTTCATTATCAAAACCAGAAAGGGTGCAAACAAAATATTTTGTTACTTCTTGGTTCTCTTTTTACTTTCATCGTTGTTCAAGAAGAAATTATGTCAATTTTGTGGGAGGAAATACTATCTTTTATAGGCAAAGTAAATGACAGTTTACGCAGATTTTTATTTGCCTTTTTATAGCTAAACATATTTTTATGATAAACAGGAATCGATGAGGTTCTTAGAGGGCTTTTTTAAGGATTAGATATATTCCATTGGCCTGGATAAAGAATTATTGGCTATGATGATAAAGCATAAGTATATCAATTGCAGAGCTTGTTTAAAAAGGCTGGAGGCCCCTAAAGTAGTCCATAGTCAAAAATTAATTCCATAGTCAAAAGATGAACAGGGTTCAGTATGCCAGTTTTAATGTTTCTGATGTTATCCTGAATTAATTTTTTCTTAGTTAAGAAACTAAAACTAATTTTTTTTTTCTGTTCTATATTCTGTACACCCAGTTTTAAGTTATGATAATTTTGTTCAAAGCTTTTGCCTTGACAGTATATGAGTAAAACCATTATTTTTCCTCTCAAAGTAGAGGATTTTCATTATGTGCAGCTTCTCGCTAATATACTGACTGTCATTTAACCTGTATGTGAAATAACCAGTTTTAGAAGGGAACAGTTAGGTCAACCTCTGCTACAACACATCTCTTTTTCCACTCTGCTGCAACCGAAGCAACTTGACTAAATAACTGTGTGAACACGAGGGGATTGTCTCATTTCATAAGGACTACAGGAAAACCTTCCAGATAACTTGAGAATTATTGTAATCTACTTATTAAAACTTTTATCAGAAGTTAGCTATTTAACACTTAAATCTACACCCCCAGAGCTGTTTTCGTCCCTTGGTATTGATTTGCATTTTCATGGTTGTTAGGTGACGTTTCCTCTTTCTGCTGATATCAAACATTTGAAAATCACATTAAATATTTTTTAAGAGTTTGGAAAACGTGATGTGGGGAGGACAAATATGTGACACAAGCAAATCATTCAGCTTAATTTTCTTGAGCTTTTGTCTGTATTACTTTAGATATGATGCAAGGAGGGGGAATGTGTCAAAAAGCCAGTTCTACTAACCCAATCTGGCAGTTGTTCTGTGAATATATGAGGCTTTTCCTCTCTTCCCTTCCCATCTAATGTTGGAGCTGGAGTATATAGTGTAAAAGCCCTTTTATGCCAGTAAGTGTTCTGACTGCTCAGAGGGATTATTTCCTGACCATTTATGAAGAAAATGAGAAAACTGTAGAATATGGCATGGATATAGCATTACAGTTTATTCATCTAACTTAAGGTTTTGAAAAAATAGAGCATGTCTTCTGTGAATTAATTTTAACCCTTTTCAGTTGTTTTAACAGTTGCAATCTTCTACAGTTTGTTTACAGTACTTAACTGTTGTACATCTGTTTAATAGGATTATGAGTTAGTTGACCCTTTTCCAATACCCTTGGTGATAATTGGAAGCAAATATGATATTTTTCATGTAAGTAATACTTGAATTTTTTTTTAATAATTAAAAGATTCCTGGTAAAGATTCTATATACTAAAATCTTGGTAATAAAATAGTAATCATTTGAACAAAAGTACGGCCAGTCAGCCTTCTACCACAAAAAAATCTTTCCATCCAACAGCATTATGGAAGGCATATGTCGTTCCTTCACAAAACACTCCCAAACTGATGATTTTTGAGATGGAAAATATTGAGATGTAAGTTGCTGCAGACTAAAGAGGGAAGCAAGAAAACATCATGTTGATGACTTTCTTTTATAATGAGAGAAATCCAGCTCCATGTGTCCCTTCTGACAGCAGCTGTAAGTTTATGGCAGTGAAAGAGGGGCACCTTTCAAGTCGGCTGGTCAGATTTTTTGGTAGTTGTGGCAGCACAAACAGTAAACTATCATTTCAGTCTGGAACTGTTTGGGTTTTTTTAAGTACTTCTTAAGTTTTTAGAGACAAGTGAGTAATTGCATCTTTTAGCAGGAGAAGGAAAGAAATGTCATAGTACTGCTGGATTCTCTCCCAGGACATTAAAAATCCAAACAAATGCATACTCAATTTTCAAGCAGCACTTGATTGTGAGAAACTAGAACAGTATGTTTGATTTTTAGCTGCCGTGCTGGCAGCTTGTGCTTCTCTGGATGACTACATAGTGCATTGATACTTGGCTGACTCTTTGAGTTACTTAATTCTTTATTAATAAGGTACTCTGCCTTCTTTCATACTGAGGCTTTATGCTGAGCGATGACCTCTTTAAAAATCGGTGACTCTCATGTAATAAGCACAGAATAACAGCCTAATTCCATTGGGGTCTATGGACAGACTCCTGCAGGCTTCACTGGGACCAGGTTTTCAATGACTTTATCCAGGGAAGGCCATCTGTGTGATCTTATATTAAAGAAACATTGATGAAAAGGTATTTTTATGCACCTTTCAAATCTTGCAGGTATTAGAATTTAGAAAGCATATACCCAAGGGTTTACTGAAAGTTAAATATTTTCACAAAAAGAAAAAATTCTTACTCTTCTACTAGGCAGTATTTCTACTTCTAAAAATTTAAACCAAAATGAAATAAATTAATTGGAAATTGAATACACATTCCCAATTAGGAAACCTTTTCTGGACTAACCTATTGCCTGAATTAGGCTCCCTCTGTAAAAAAGAAACAAAGGGAAATTGTGACATCTCTTTTCAGAGTAGGCTGTTACTGATTCTGTCTTAAGATATAATTACGCTGACAGCTGAAAGCCTCATATATTGTAGCCTAAGTGCATTGCAGTTTATACAAAAAATGAAAAGTTCTAGCTGTAATTTTTTTTTTTCTTACATATATGTTCCAATATGAACTTTTTCAGGAGTTTGACTCTGAAATGAGGAAAATAATAAGCAAGACACTTCGATTTGTTTCGCATTATTATGGAGCATCGTTAGTGGTGCGTATATTCACTTTCTAACTAAGGATAGAGAGGATGAGCAATATATGTGTTACAAAACAATATTTAAAAAAATAGAAATGTAAAACTAGAGAAAATGGGATTTAATTGATTTTACAGTAGCTTTCTTCATGAGCTAATCTGTCAAATGGGTTACAGGTATTGGCAGGGGACGGATGGATATACCTTATGAACAAACAAACTACATAATTTCCAGTATCAGCAAAAACTAAATAAAAATAGTTTTCTGTTAGCCAACTCCGTTCCCATATTGAGTTTACTGCATGTCTGGCAAAATTTTTTGGTATAAAAAAGGAGGACGGGAAAAAGTGATCGTCCTAGATAGAATTAGAGAATCGGCCTTTTTGGTAGAAGCATGAACTTATGTCTAGTGACCTGGCTTCAGTAGATTTAAAAACTTAGATCCAAGGGCTTGTCTTCACAGCAGTTTAAGCATACCAGATTATCACACTTACAGTGTTGAAGAATAAAGGCAGGGATTTTTATACAGTAGTGAGTAGGAACTGCCAACCATGAGGACAATGAAGTATTTATGTGGGTATATAAATTGATTTTGAGTTTGGCAGATCATCTCCTGAGCAAAGGCAGAAACATGCGTGCTTAGGTTCACAATCCAAAAAAGCTGCCTCTTGGGTTCTCTCTATATCAGAAGATGGTTCTAATTGTATCAACCATCATCGGTGTAATAAATAATATTTAATAGTGGCTTATTTTGATTACCAAACAACTTATTTGTTTTGAATTGTTATAATCACAGCATGTCCTTTTGCATCCATGTAAAATTGTACAGCTTTTGTACTTTGATACGTGAATTCATCTTTTCTTAACTGAGAATACAACTGTCTTGATCTAAAATTTTTTTTTTTTTTAAGTATTTAAGCATTATTGTAATTAAAGATGAAGAACTAGGAGCCTAAAACTCTTTGGCTGCTAAATCCTGATTCCCACTGAAACGAGGGGGAGAAACTTCATTTCCCACAGTAGGGATCTGACTTCTTTCTCGTGAATCTGTTAGGATACAAAAGCCCTTAGACAGGAATAAGCATGCTGTTTGAGAAGATATTCTGGGAGCTGCTTTCTGACAAATCTGTACCAGTTCTGCCACTATCAAGCTGCTTTTATGATGTGTGAACAATTTTAGTTATTCATTACATTTCTAAATGTTTATGGTATTCTGGATAATTTTTAATGCAGTTTAAAATCTTAATAACTCATTAGTCTGGCAAAAAATTTGTGTCTCTTAATGTGCATACTTCAAAAGCTGTGAAGCAATATTTTAAGATTTATTCTTTAATCTTTATGCTATTTTTCATTTAATCTTTCTTGATCTATATATTCAGTGACAAATACATTCACGTTTTGGGAAGGGAGGGTGAGATTTTTATTCTAGTAAATTCAGTGCACATATACCAAATTTATTGAGGTCAGGAATTAGCCGGGCTCTATCTGAAATCCTCTATGCATATGACATAATGTAATATTTCTGTGATGGAAGATCATAATGTATATTTTGTTTTCTGATTCATTTAGTTTACCAGTAAATCTGAGGCTCTCCTGCTGAAAGCACGTGTTCTTATTAATCACTTGGCATTTGGCTATGATAAAAGGTAACATAATTGTTGTCCAACTAATAAATGTCTTGCCCAGAGTCTAAAAGTATTTAATAAAAAATATTTTAATCACCAAAACATTTCTTTTTCTTAAATATGATCTCTGAAAGATTCTTGTTCATGGACTTTTACTCCTGTATTTCAGCTGCCTATCTCTGCACAGGACAGTGATAACTCCTTGTTTTTGATCCCAAAACTGATGGATTAGAAACATGGTCACCACTAGAATTGAGTAGATTTTTATTTATGTGTATTTGTATGCAAAGTCCAGTAAGAGTCTAGTCTTGGCTAGAATAATGTCATTTTTCGTTGATTGCTAAATGCTCACTTGATACATTTTCTTTTTTCTGTTTAGCAAGTCTGTATCAGTGGATCACAGCAAACCCCTATTTATACCAGCAGGCCTGGATTCGCTGAGCCAAATAGGTTAGGACATTTCCGGTTCATCGTGTTTGTTGCTTAATTGTTTCTGAAAACAAGAAAAAAATTTTAAGCAAATAAAAAATGAAGTTAAATTATAGCACATCAGCATCATTTTTAACAGATTATTGAAGGAAATGGCTTAGAAAGTTTAAAATTACTATTCAGTCACTATTCAATTATAGTCAGTAATTTGACTACTTCAAATAGTAAAGTACCAACAACCTTAGATCTGAAAGAAAATATAATATACAATACCACTCAGCCCGTTTCATGGTGGGAGATTAATGTTTTTCCAAACTTGTTGCAGCTTGTCACTGTAGAAGATAAAATATTAAATCAGATGGATCATTATCCAAAATGCTTTGATAATTTATGTTGTTATGACAACATACTTGTATTACTTTGTGCTGTGCTGTAATCCTTAGGGCCACCGCCTGCCTCTGATAGTGATATTGGAAAGATGCGTGCAAACACACCGTTGGAACTGTGGAAAAAAGTATTTGAGAAAACATTTCCTCCCAAGGTAGGTATTTACATGTCTGCTGCACAGCTTTTCTCATGGAATTGTAGTAATATCGCTACTAATTTTTGTCTTTCAAGTCCAGTCACTGGAATTTTGTTCTCACCTAGCGGTTCTGTTTCTTCCAACCTCTTTAATTTTAAAAGATACAGATTTGTATGTAGCGGTGCTTTAATTATTAGCTTCTGCATCTTCAGTCACCTTCCTACATTTAGTAATAATGAAAGTACTGATGTAACCCTCTGTTTTTTCAAAAGTTATATCATTGCCTTTCATTAGATTGAGAGACATGCTATACTCAACGTTTTGGGAATTTTATAAGGTGACATATCCCCTAATGCCTAAACCAAGTGACAGTGATGTTCCAAGGTGAGAGCTCTTCCTGGCTGTAGCAAGCTACTGATCCTTGTTCTCCTAGGGCATGAAGCTTTGAATGAGGCGACTGTGTTAAGAGTTCCTTGCCAAAATCTGTCATTTTGCTATAGGAAGTGTTTGGATTTGCAAGGTAATTAGAATCCCTTGGCACCTACGTAGTGATAAATCTTGTACATATTTCAGAAATTTCTGGTCCCAAGAGGCAAACCCCCAAATACTTCTTTTCAATAAAAGTAATTGCTGTTGTTAGGAAATCAAAATTCTTTTCCATTTGACCTGAGCAAATACAGGCTGCTGCTTTCTCCTCGTGTACTAGACTGTATCACAGTTCTTTATCCCTGGCCATTTCCTGCCGTACGGCTTACCTGGGCAGGCAAGGAAGTCAGTCAGGGCTATGAAACTATGCCTCAAATTATGGTGCACAAACTGGGCTTTTTCTAGTTTCCAGTCTATGGAACTCCATTCTTGGTGAGGAGGAGTCTCAATTCACCCTTTCCCACTCACTTGACTGCTACATATCACAGCCTACAAATTATTTCAGGTGGTTTGTGACCAGAAGAAATTGTCACTAAGATGCCGTTCTCAGTACAGTATGCCCCAACATGATAAAGACTAAATTTTACTTTTCAAAATCTATACAGGACTGTTATTTTTCATGTAACACTTGCTCATAGCCTTTTAAAACACAGTAACAAACCTTCCCCAACCCCCCATGCCATAACTCCTGAATTCCTCCTGAAACAGCTGGATAAATGAATACATTTCTCATCTTGCAAGCTCCGTCAGTGTTCTAAGGTATCAGTCTAATTAAAGAAGATTTGCCAAGTAGATTCCCAGTCTTCTGTTTTGGCTCCAAAATATGCTTTAAACTTTAAAGCTGTTTTTATGCATTGTGAATTTCTTTTTCCATCCCCTCATCTAATAATAATTATAATTCTGCTTTATTTTATTCCATCATTTGTATGGTTGACTTATTGCTACTTCCCATTTTTTATGAGTAAGGAGAAATCTGCAGGACAACATTTAAAAAAATTTTTTTTAAAAATTCTTATTTGATAGTGTTTCTTTCTTTTAGTGTATTTACTTCTTTGGAATTAAACTTAAACTTATAGTTCCCTCAAGGTTAGTAACTGAAATTTCCAGTGTTTGGCAAAAAGATAGAAATCAGTTTCTCAGATAGTGAAGCAATGCTTCTAGTAACCGGAACTGAATTCCAGTCTTGAGTATTAAATGCTCTAGCAAGAGCAACCTTAACCCAAATGTCATGGGCCAGAAAGGATATTGTCATTTTGAGGAGAGAATAATAAACAACTACCAAATATGAATATTTTCTTTCCTTTAAGATCTAACTGCATTATTGCTTTCTCATCGTTTTACCAATCTAAGATGATATATACTATATATTATTTAATCTGTGTCCTATAGTACAAAATTCTTCCATAAATGCAGGATTTTAATACATTTGTATTAAAAGCAAAATACTTCCATTAGATCTAGAGAGTATTTTCTTGTTAAAAGAATAGCAGATAAATTTTATCATTTGGGTTTTTATCATTTCTTCTTTTAGAGTTTCTGCGATTTACAAGATACCAAGGACCCTGCACAGGATTTACAATATGCTGAGTATGAAGTTGATGTCATGAGAGCTCAGAAAAACCAGGTGTGTGGTTGTTCTCCAGCTGCTGTTCACAGTCAGGTATTCCAGAACCACCAGCACTACTGAATTAATACTCGTAGCCCCCTTTTTGCCTTTAAATAACTTCAACTTTAGTTTTCAACTTATTAGTTTGGGGTTTTTTTTCCATTGGTAGACATTAAGCAGGTGGGGCATTGTTAGATCTCAAAGCTTTGGCTCTGTGGTTTCTTTAGAAATGAATAATTCAAATTTTCCCTCTAGCTCTTTTCCAGAATTATTTCACTAAAATAATATTGAAGCAAAGCTGTGAAGCTTTCTTGGCAGTAATTTCTTCATTTCTGCACCCTGTACTCTCATTTGGGTGTTGACTAGCAGGAAGTCTAGGAAGCGGTATCAAGGTTTGGGGTGGGGGCTGTTTACTTTTTTAATTTTTGTCTTCCACCTTCAAAACTTTTTATTTAAACTGGAAAAGTACGGAGATGATAACATTTCTAACTCGAGTTTGCAGGCTATGTACATTTTATCTTAAACAGAGTGAACAGAATTATTCCACATAGTGATATTTGGCTTAACCCCTGAATTCCAAGACAGACCTTTAGTGGGGAAAGGGTCTTTTATTTTTTCTTATTAAGTTTGAAGTGTTTCTGCATTTCCCTACATTTGTGGTGAATTAATTTTATAGAAAAATTCTGTGTCAAACTAGATGAAGGTTAGAACATTGCCTTATAGATATCAGTGTATAACATCACGTGAGTAGAAATACTGTATATAGTCCTCATCAATATCATACGTATGGGTCTGTTAAAATCGATTCAAGATTTGTGTATTTTTCTTTGTTTGGAAGAAGTATCACATACTTATTCTGGAAACTCTATTTCTTATAGATTCATTTGTTTCACACACAGAAAATTCTTTGCTAGAATGACTGAGAAACATTCCACTCTATTCTCACAGCTTATTTGTATGCCATTTCACTTCTTTGTGGGCCAAGTTACTGCAGTTAAAGGAGGTTTTTCTAACAGTGCTTAAGATGATGGATTGTACCAAACTAGATCTCACATGCTTTTACAGACCCGCACTCTGAAGATGAAAGGCAGTTTTATTGAATTGCACTGCAGTTAATCTCAACTAACCCTAAAATACCATGGCAAATTTCAACCTTTTGCATGCTTGTAAAAGAAAGCCAAAGGATTAGATTATTACTGCTATCACGTTTTTGTAGAGTTTAGTTAGATTACATAAGCAGTAAACCTGTAGTTACCTGATCCAAAGAAATACATTAATAATGGAGAAGAATAAAGCAATTTCAAGAATCCCCTGCAGTCTTTGAACTTGCACATTACCTGTAATATCCTGTTAATATAGGCATCAGTTCTGAATTTCTGTTACATCAAGAGCAGTCTTAGAAATCATTAAAAGGATTCCAAAAGCACGTTGCTTTTGGAATTTATAATGTAATCTCATACTCAGTATATCTGTATATCTCAAAATAACTATATGGTGTACTAGGTTTGTTATTTTTAGATAATACTTAGGTCTTGCAAAAGAAGATACTGGTATGCATTGATTAAATCATATAGGAAATTATTAATTTTCTGTTTTTAAACAAAAGAGACAGGCCTTTAGAATCTTAATCTGTTCAAGGGCATTGCAAACCAGCGTAGCTTCTTTTAGTTGGACTACTACAAGTAATTTGAGCATTAAAGAGAAAATTACTTTTGTTATCTGCAGCTATTTCCTAAACTTCTCTATCGTGAAGTTCAATTATTACAAGATTATTTGCACATCATTAAAATGTTTTATATTCCAAGAATTTCATTCAATTTGAAATGCACCAAGATAGCAATATACATCTAAAAGAAAAGAACTCTGTAGTTGCAGTGAGCCTTGAACTGTCTTTGGATTTCCCAGCTATATGAAAAGTGGCACAAAAATCCTATTTTTAAAGCAACATTTTAAATGCATCATAAGTCTCATGTTTTTTATAGAGTCTCGTGATATCTGTTGTGTAGGAGGAACAGTATATTAAGATGTTTAATATGCAACATGTGGCTAATGAAATCATGGGACATAATGCAAAATGGAAGTTTCATATGACGACAAGGTATATTTTTAAATCATTTAAGTGCACGTTATCATTTTTCTCGGTTACTTTCGGTTAATTAATAAGCCACTTTGGACTCTAGGTGATAACCAGTTTGCTTGTTTATCTCAAAGATAAGCTTTAAAGTCTCGGTCAGCACTGCTCAATAATACTATAATAGATTTATAGATAACTGTGGCAATACAAAGTTTAATAAAATCAGAGCTATTTCTCTGTGAGGAACCTTTTTAGTGTCCTAGCACTTGATGTCTCAAAATGGATCCTTGTACTTTGGATAATATATTCCTATTCCAGCGATTTCCAACTTTGTAACCTTGGTTGAAGGGTTTGTCTGCAGCTAGGGTAAAAGAGTAAAAGGTTAAATTCTCAAGTATAAAATTAGAAAACAGTTTTTAAAAAAAAGTACAGAAACAAGGAAGGACCTGGCTTACTCCCATGTACTAGCTGTCAGCTAGTATTTATTTGATACGCTTTTTGGCTGTAGCAGTTAAGAGTGCAGCTCATCAGCATTCTGTTACAAGAGTGTTTTCTTTTAGACCAGATTATTTTGCCTCCTTAATATTTTCAGTTAACTATGAGATGTACCACTCTCTTTCTAGACCTTTTTGCTTCGGAAAGCTTTCTGAGGCTATTTTTTCCTCACTGTGCCTTTGTTCAAGATAGAGCACGTGTCTCTCAACTATGTCTTTTCAGAATTCTTTTCGTAGTTCTGACCCCACAGACATACAACGTGCAAGTTTATATCAAACAGTGCTGTTGCAATTGTTTAGTGCTTTTCATTCTCTGGAGTTAAGCTCAGAGAGAGAATACAGCACCAGGGACCTTTTTGGAATTTACATTTTTAATGTATTTCTTAACTAGCAGATTCTCTCCGGGAATGACTGGAACTTTGTGCTCTTTGAAGGGCTTTCAAGAGTCAAGAAAAACATTCATTTCGCATATGTATTAGGCCTTAAACGTGTAGCTTGTTGTTAACTCTTCATACAGCCCACATAAAACATAAACAAGATGGCAAACTTGTCATCCATTTTTCTCCATTCTCTGCTAGCTTTTTGGCTTTTGATGCTTTAAGGTCGCCTTAATTTCATTTTAGGTACACACATAACTTGAATAAGAGTGAAATCTTTTAAAATAATATTGCTGATTAGAGCTGCACATATATCACCTGCATCCGTGAGCACCTAGGAGTGCATGGAAGTCTTGTTCCTTAGTTCCTTCTAAATGTGAGATGGCCCATGGGGGTGTCTGTTCTGTTTCCTTTAGAAATGCTCTCTACCACAGAGGTAAGTACTCTAAGATGTCTTTTCGAAGGTTTTCTTTGTTTCAGGTCTTAGCTATCCTGTTATACCTTGTACTGCTAGTACTCAAAATAGGTGCTTGGACCTTTTTCATCGGGACATTTGACTGCAGCTTCATTCATTGAAGCAAATGATAAAGCTAACCTTGAGCTCAAAGAATTGGATAGCCTCCCAATCAGGTGTAACACAATACCAAAGTTCACACTGACTGGTCCTTGTTACACAAAGGTATTACTTTAGGGATTGGTGCCAGTTTTAGCTGAAGCCTAATACCATAAACTTTACTAAAAACAAACAAACAAAAAAGGTAGATGCCTGGTGCCGTTTGGTGTTGGCTAACAAGAAGTAATGGAAGCAGATCACAATGAACAGGGCTGTAACTGTTAAGAATTTAACAAGTCATAAACAGAAGAAGGGGAGGTTCTATAACATCTCGCCGGGAAGCATAGTCCTATTTCCCCTAAAATAGGACTAACCTAATTAGCCATGTTATTCACAACTAAAAATCATCTTGCTGTCAGATCTGCAGCTGTCTGACTGAGACTGGGTCTGTGTTGGCCAACAGAATGAGAGCCATATTTTTTCAGCATACTTTTCTGACACGACCATATTGCAGAACTTCAGGAGACAATTTCAATCTCATTCAATAAAATAGAAGATTGCATATTGTGTGATGAACCTCCTTGGTCAGCCCAGTGTTACTGGGCAGAGAAGTATGACAGGCACCTTAACATGGGTAACAGAGCAGTAGCATCTTTCATTTTCTCCAGAGGAGGAGAAGTGCTGGTCTTCATATTGTGGAGAAAAAGTTATTTAGGATGTTTACTCAGCTGCCAAGAATAAGCTTTCTCATTTTCATATGAAAGCATGTCCAAGTGGGTACGAAAGATTTTTTTTTTTTTTTAAACCAACTCAAAGAACATTATTAGAGCACTGTTATTAAATTTCCTATTGAAGTTTAGGTACTTAAGATTTTTAATCCTTGTTTCAGTACTTGGTTATTTTTACCATATACCAGATCGAAAGCACTTTCAGTAAGAAACTGCATGAAAAAGAAAGTTAAAGTCCTCAGAACTGAGGAAATGCAACAATTAAGGCTTTTCCTACAATCTTAATTTTTCCTCCTTGTTTGTAGACATTATAGTATTGTCTTTAATTACATGATCATATACTATTTTGCTGATGTCTCAATTCAATTGTTCAGTATTTCTTTTCATCATCCTTATTCTTTGTGTACCTTATTTCTCAACCTGCCATTCAGACACTTCAAAGAACGCAAAAGTATTAATTTTTTTTCTCTGAGAATGTGTGGTAATGTTATCTTATCTGAGTGCCTCACAAACATCAGTTAAGTCTTTCTTCCCAATCGCTTTATGAGATTAGGTGTGATCTTCCCTATTTGACAGATGAAGAATTTATAGAAACGCTTTTAAAATCCACTTTATGCCAGTGTTGAGATATCTAGGACAAGTTGCTAGGACTAACAAAGTTTAAAGCACCCAGAGCACACTGAAAGCATATTTAAATGGCAATTGTTAATTCTTTGTAAATCTGATGTGTGCCCCCTACACTTGGTACCCAGAAAACAAAGGAAGCATAATGCTAGCATGAACATTTTGGTGTACTTTGAGATATATTCTTTCGTAGGATCTTCTTTCAGTTTGGAGAGAGGATCTCTTAGCTGATTGTATAGTTACAGTATATTCCAGAATCCTGCTTATGTTTGTAGTATAGGACTTTATGAGCAGGAAGGTACCCGTTTTCAAAAAGGTCTCTGGAGTGATCTTTAAGCTGTATTTGAAAGATTTTTTCCATTACATTCCTGACTTACGGGGATTTATTTTACTTTCTATTTTACATGAAAACTAAGGAAATTTACTTTCCTGACAGCATTTTTCCTCCTGAATCACTGAATTTGTTAAAGATGATTTTTTTGTAAATATCTTCCCATTTAATCCCTTTTTTTTTCTTTCATTTCCCATTATTTAAATGTTAGTCTTACCTAGATATGTCTCGAAAATAAATATTTATAATTTTGTTCTGTACTTCTGTATATAGCGGTATAGCTATACAGTTTTAATATATGCTGTGGTTTTGATACTTTGCATTTCTGTATTGTTTTGAATTACCTTTACACTGAATTGCCTTCTAGCTAGCTAAAAATTACAGCAATATAAATTCTGCTAAATTATCTGCCTCTTTTTTGAAACAGTCAGATGATAAATCTGTAAGGCTAATTATTTAGGCAGCACCTGTAGACACAACCCCCAGACAGCATTGTCGTTATATGTAAAACTTCATTGTCTAATTTTACCCCTTTCCATAGCCTTTGGGAAAGTTGTTAGAATTGAAATTATTTACTTAGCATAAATCAGGTTACATGTGCTCCTTAAAATATCACAGTATTCTTTCTATTCCTAACTGTTGGCAAGTTTCCAACAGTTCATAATTACTTCCAAGATCATAATTACTTTATACTAATAATGAGAGAGTGAAAATACTGAGTAAAGACTGGGTTAGAGAACAGTTCAGTAGTACTAGAGCAATATTTAATAATGCAACTTACTAGATTTAGACTAGGCACAATATGTTCTGTGTCAGTCATCTATGAGTTACTTAACTGTAAAACTAGTCTCCTGCAAGCATCATGAAGAATATGCACTAATTAAAAACCCTCTTACTGCTTATAAATCTATGGTGCTTTCTGAAAATTTTGCACTGATGACAAAGCTGCTGAAGTTATTTCCTGAGAGAGAGAAAATTCCAGTTATTACTTCCATAGAATTTTTAGATTATGATTTCTTTGTTGCTCTGCCTTTTATTTTCTTCTTCCTCCCTCTGTGCTCTGGATTGAGAATTAATACTGCTGTTAAATTCACCAGGTGTGAATTTTGTTATTTTTGTCAGTTCTGGTATCTGTTTAACTACAGTGAAACCTCCCTTACTCTGTTAAGTTCATTCTGTTAATTTGAGAGTCTTTGCTACATTTATACTAATCACTGGTTTATGTCCACCTCTTTTTCCTTTATATCTAAGTAAGATATAATGACTTTTTTTGTATTGCAAGCCAGTACATGGTTAGGTCTAGCTGTACCTCTTCAGAGTACTGCAAATACGTTGGAAGACTTCTTATTCTTAAATGAACGAAAAGCAATCATAGTGCTTTCTAAATTAATTTTTGCTGAAAAAAATCTTCAGAAATAATTCCCAACAGTATGCACTACTACATAAAATTCAGAAGATGAAATTGTTGTTTGGTGATATTGCTAGAACCTTTTATTACAGGCTTCAAAATTCCCAGTAGCCCTTTTGACTGAAACAAGGTCATTTGTCTACCATGCTAGTACTCAGCTGATGTCAGGTATAGTATAATGTAGATTGCCTCATCTTTCATACCTAATTCGCTTTATTTATACCTCCACGATTTGAGCCTCTGTTTGCTTTTAATAATTTAATTACTATCTAGAAGATGCATAATTTTAATTACCATATTGGGTTTGCATTTTATTTTTACACACAGATGCTAACTTTTCAATCTACTAAACAGTAGCACCTGAAAGAATACTTTAACTACTAACTGAAAAACAAAACAAAACAAAAGTAAAAGCATGGCATCATTGTCTGTCACTTCCTGAAAAACCTCAAGCAATGATGAATAATATTTCCACAAATATACAGTACCATAGATTGAATAGATATGGTACGTTGATTTCCTAAACACCCATTGCATTCCTCTAAAATATATTTCTGCTTACTGCTTTCTGCAGGGGTTTCTAAGGTCCACTGGTAGCTCTCTAAATTATCACCACTGGTGACATACAACCTTACAGAAGTTCATTTCAGTCCTGTGCTTTGGGGGAAAAAAAAAAAGAAAGAAAGAAAGAAAGTAGGCTTTGTTTTTCCAGTTTCTTTTCTGTGATCTTAAGGAATTACCAATTCATTTTGTTTCTTGAAAGGCCCTGACTTCGTGTGTGTGAAACAGTAGTTTCTGTTGGTTAATTCTGATTTCTGTTTTTAAAACACAGGTAGTGTTACTTTTGTGTATGTTCATAGGAAGCCTGGTTTCTCAAACTTAATGTGTAAGACCCCACCCAAAATTTCTTCTAGTTGCCTAGAAAGCAACTATCTAGGCCTAAATAAATAAAATCTAGCTCACTATGTAAGAGCAAGTGTGGCAAAATTTATAGCACTTTTAGTATAATTTTGTTAAAAGTAAAAAACATATAGGACATTTTTTGTACAGTGAAAAAATGTTTGGACATGCTTTAAAGGTGGCTAATGTATGTATCTTATCGCTTTTAATAATGAGATTAGATTAATATGTATGTATGTTTCTGTTTTAGGAACTTGAACAATACAAAAGAAATGCCTCTAAATCCTGGAAAGAAATGGATTTTGACCCTGATTGATGAACTGCTATAGGTGTCTTCAGTTTAACATTTACAAAATTACTTCAATCATTTTAACATTACACTAGCAATTTAATCTGATGCAATTGAAAATATACAATATCAAACTACAAAATTAATATTTATTAAGCATTCCTGTTATTACTTTTAATAAAAATAGCTGTTTATTCGTTCAGTCCAAATTTAAATATATCTTGGTACTGACAGTTTTAAAAAGTGGGGAGAAAGGAATTCTAGACTGTTCAGAGATGGGTTTGAATGTGAAAACTGCCACTAGTCAGTTCTACCTATTTTATAATTTATAACACAATATTTGATTTATTTTTGTAATGCTTCTGCCCTAAACATGTATTTAAATATAAACAATTTTTCACACCCAAAATATGAAACTGCATAGCGAAGTATGCTAGGCATTCTTTTCCTAGTTTGTTGCATATATAATTCAAAAGCAAAGCTTAAGAATATATTTGCATCACTGTTTGATGTATTTGAATAGGATAGTTCCACAAAAGGTGGCAGAATAAAGTGGAATTAAAACCAGGTTTGACCTGATCTGAAATTCAGAAGTTTGCTTTATCTCTCTTTCAGTATCATACAGTTTAATACAGGAATTATTTCTTGCAATGTATAATGTTGTAATAACTTTGCACAGAATTCAGAAGATGACATTTCTGTCAAATATTCAAATGCTAGGAAGTCAGTCTAATGAATTTGACAGATATTTGGTTAGTGGTGGAAGTATAATTGATTCACATGCAGCCTAAGCTGGTGAAATGCTAACCTAAACAAGATACGGCTTTTTGTCCATGGACATCCTCACTATTATGAGATGGCCTGAGTGTTTTGAGAAGACACAAGACAAGATCTAGATTAAAGCCAGAGGTGTCTCTTGAGAGCTAAGACTTGTTAGACAATAAATGTCTGAACAGTCAGTCACTTGGCAGACCAGATCGTAAAAATAGTCCCTGATGAACAACCCTAGATGCACATAAAAATGGGAAAGACTACCTCATGTAGCATCTTTCCAGCTCTTTAAAGTTATTTTTAACATATTTGTTCATCAAGTGTTTTTCTGATGTAACATTGGTATCTTAGGATATTATACATAAAGATACTAGAAAAAAATTGTGGCCTCACACTTAAGTGGAGAACTTGCATTAACTTGAGGGTTTCAAATTCTTTGTTACAAAGTGCATCATCTCAAAGCTATAAAATTAAACTAATTATATTATTATGGAATTTTAAGATACACATATACTTACCTCCTTGAAGAAATCTCTAGCTATCCCTCTGTAATAAATAATGTCATGAAACATGCATAGTATATTATAAAACTTGGGAATTCTGTGTCTGTTAGGCTTTCAATTTTGAGAGGTACTTATATTGAATAAATGGATAAATTAGACTCTCTTGGCATGTTAGTGAGCCCATGAGAATAATTTCCAAAGATGCAAACTACATCACTTCCAAGAACTGGCAAACAACTTTTATATTTTTTTTCCCTAGCTAAATTGACATTTTATTAACAAACAAAAATTTGTTCTAGTAATTCATAAACTGCTTCCAAAACAAGATTTAGAACTTGGTAATGAAAAGAAGGAACAGATATAAATAACATAATTGTCTTCTCTGATTTACCATAATTTACAAGACAAAGACATGTTGGGTAACTTTTATATTGCTTAAAGATCCTGTACTCATTGATTGTAAAGTATGCATAAGATTAAAGTGGAGTGATTTCTTCATTCTGTCTTTATTTACACGTGTTTGGTTTGTTGCGTTTCTACAAATCCCCAAAATGGTATCAAAACAAAGCCCAGGAGTTAAAATACAAGATATACTAGCAATTATACCTCTCTGCTTATTGGTAATGGTTAAAAAACAAAATAGTGTGAAAAAGATTAGAGCACCATTGATACATTGTTAAAAATTGATAGCAACAGCTGACTAAATTAAATTCAAAAAGTCCTTTAAAACATGTAATACTGTTGATTATGGCTGATTTGGGAGTGGGGTGGGAATACCAATAGCAGGAAGCCATTCACACTCTTAAGAGAACATTGTTTTTCAAGATGGAAAACATCCAGTTAGAAACAAATGTGAGAAGATGCATGTGTTTCTATATGTATAATCACTTAAATTCTATCTAAAATCCATCAATTTAAGCCTTCAACGATGATCAAGTTAAAAGTGTATTATTAGACATGGTTAGCACTGCTACTTTTTTACTGCCTGCCAATAATTCTCTCTCTTATTTTGAAGCTCAGAATTGCTATAATGGCAAGTCCTGGTAGAAAAGCATAGAGTATTAAGAAATCGATTGTGAACCAGGACAATGCACCAGGAAAGTTTTGTTCAATGAACTGAACACCATGAGAGAAAATACACACAGCATTAATTGCAGTGGAACTGTTGGCTCCACCTGTCAAAAGAAAAAATTAATTTCTTTAGTAAGTGAATCAGTAAAATTAAAAATCAGGCTTTAAGTATCTATCTAGCTCATACATTTAATATACCTAGCCCTAACGTTATTTTAATGATGAACTATACCCACAGCAATATTTCCCATCATTTTGGAATAAGAACAGACAAGCCATATGTTTCTGCAGTTAATCTATGCCATATTTTTTGAAGGGAAGAATAAAGGGTCACCAGGAGCTTTCTGTTTTGTTCATGCCAAACAAAAGAAGATTTATGGCTTTTCAGACACGTTATCTGGAGGGGCCCTCAAGAAGCAAGTTGCCCAATGTGGTAGACTTACAGTGTTTGTATTTGTTGAGTGCTTCCAAAATGCAAGAAATGGAGACTGTCTGAAGGGCACTTTAAAAATCAGCTGTTTATTATTACTACCAAAGTCATGGATGCATTTTCTAATGCTTGCCATCTATGCTCTTGTAATAAAGAGGGACAGGAGAGATTAATGGATAAAGAATGCATAGCCTTGGAGAGGAGCACAGACACCTGGCTACAAAGCCCAAAATATCTTCGGGTAGGTCCAAAGCTGTAAGGTTTACCCCCCTTGATGGATGTTAGCTACTAACCCTGCCAACCTGATTGATTCTAATGTTTTGCCAGTTATCATCTGGCTCACAGCCTGGCAGATCCAAGCTGGTCAATATATGCCACGGTAACATACTTGACCTGAAGCCTCACTAGTATGAGAGGAAACATCTGCACAGGTGTTACCTGTCAGTGCTCCCTGCACTGATATTTGATCTTATATTGTGCAATTCCATTGATCTTCTATTTGTGTAACACTGCTCTGATAAGCATATAACAGGCTGCAAAGTTTACTTTCCAAAACACCCCCAAAGGGGGGATAAAAAAAACAGGTGAAGAAGAGAAAGATGAAAAACTGAAAGAATGAGAAATGGTTGAAAAAGGGCGTCAAACTTTTTTCTAGCTTGTGGACCCAACAAGGAGAGCTGCTATGCTGGACCTTGCTCTCACCAATAAGGAGGTGCTGGTGGGGAATGTGAAGCTCAGGAGCAGCCTTGGCTGCAGTGACCATGAAATGGTGGAGTTCAAGATGCTTAGGGCACCAAGGAGGGCGCACAGCAAACTCACTACCCTGGACATCAGGAGAGCATGCTTGGGCCTCTTCAGGGACCTGCTTCGTAGAGTGCCATGGGATAAAGCCCTGGAGGGAAGAGGGGCCCAAGGAAACTGGTTAATATTCAAGCATCACCTCCTCCAAGCTCAGGAGCCTTGCATTGCCACAAAGAGGAAGTCAGGCAAAAATGCCAGGAGGCCTGCATGGATGAACAAGGGGCTCCTGGACAAACTCAAACACAAAAAGGAAGCCTACAGAGGGTGGAAGCAAGGTCAGGTAGCCTGGGAGGAATACAGAGAAATTGTCCGAGCAGCCAGGGATCAGGTTAGGAAAGCTAAAGCCCTGATGGAATTAAATCTGGCCAGGGACATCAAGGGCAACAAGAAAAGCTTCTATAGGTACCCTGGTGATAAAAGGAAGACTAGGGAAAATGTGGGACCTCTCCGGAAGGAAACGGGAGACCTGGTTACCTGGGATATGGAGAAGGCTGAGGTACTCCATGACTTTTTTGCCTCGGTCTTCACTGGCTCAAGTGCTCAAGCCTCACTGCCCAAGTCACAGAAGGCAAAGGCAGGGACTGGGAGAATGAAGAGCCACCCACTGTAGGAGAAGATCAGGTTTGAGCCCATCTAAGGAACCTGAAGGTGCACAAGTCCATGGGACCTGATGAGATCCATCCACAGATCCCGAGGGAACTGGCGGATGAAGTTGCTAAGCCACTATCCATCATATCTGAGAAGTCGTGGCAGTCCGGTGAAGTTCCCACTGACTTGAAAAGTGGAAACATAACCCCCATTTTTAAAAAGGGAAAAAAAGAAGACCTGGGGTCAGTCTCAGCTCTGTGCCCGGTAAGATCATGGGGCAGATCCTCCTGGAAACTATGCTAAAACACATGGAAAACAAGGAGGTGATTGGTGACAGCCAATACAGCTTCACTAAGGGCAAATCGTGCCTTACAAATTTGGTAGCCTTCTATGACAGGGTTACAGCATTGGTGGATAAGAGAAGAGCAACTGATGTCATCTACCTGGATTTGTGCAAAGCATTTGACACTGCCCCGCACGACACCCTTGTCTCTAAATTGGAGAGAGACATGGTTTTGACAGAAGGACCACTCGCTGGATAAGGAATTGGCTGGGTGGTCGCACTCAAGAGTTGCGGTCAATGGCTCGATGTCCAAGTGGAGACCAGTGACGAGTGGCGTTCCTCAGGGGTCGGTATTGGGACTAGCACTGTTTAACACCTTTGTGGGCGATATGGACAGTGGGATTGAGTGCACCTCAGCAAGCTTGCCGACAACACCAAGCTGTGTGGTGCGGTTGACACGCTGGAGGGAAGGGATGCCATCCAGAGGGACCTTGACAGCTTGAGAGGTGGGCCCGTGCAAACATCATGAAGTTAACAAGGCCAAATGCAAGGTCCTGCACATGGGTTGGGGCAATCCCAAGCACAAATACAGGCTGGGCAGAGAATGGATTGAGAGCAGCTCTGAGGAGAAGGACTTGGGGGTGTTGCTTGATGAGAAGCTCAACATGACCCAGCAATGTGCGCCTGCAAGCCTAGAATGCCAACCGTAGCCTGGGCTGCATTAAAAGAAGCATAACCAGCAGGTTGAGGGAGGTGATTCTTCCCCTCTACTCCACTCTCATGAGACCCCACCTGGAATACCACCTTCAGCTCTGGGGCCCCCAACATATGAAGGACATGGACCTGTTGGAGCGAGACCAGAGGAGGGCCACCAAGATAATCAGAGGGCTGAAGCACCTCTCCTATGAAGACAGGCTGAGAGAGTTGGGGTTGTTCAGCCCGGAGGAGGCTCCAGGGACACCTTATAGCAACCTCCCAGTACCTGAAGGAGGCCTACAAGAAAGCTGGAGAGGGACTTTTTGCAAGGGCATGTAGTGATAGGACAAGGGGTAATGGCTTTAAACTGAAAGAGGGTAGATTTAGATTAGATAGATATAGAAGGAAGAAATTCTTCACTGTGGGGGTGGTAAGGCACTGGAACAGGTTGCTCAGAGAAGTTGTGGATGCTCCACCCCTGGAAGTGTTCAAGGCCAGGTTGGATGGGGCTTTGAGCAACCTGGTCTAGTGGAAGGTGTCCTTGCCCATGGCAGGGGGGCTGGAACTAGATGATCTTTAAGCTCCCTTCCAACCCAAACCATTCTATGATTCTATGATATGGCATTACAGTACATCTTTCTCAATTAATAAGCTTTTTTTAAGAAGTTATCATCTTTAACTTATCAAGATACTTTTATTGTATGTAGAAGGAAAATAAGCATTGACATGTCATTAAAATTATTTAGAATGGATTTAAAGGCCTTTTTTTTTTTTTGAACACTTACCACATGTGAAGTTTAAGCCATAAAATTCATTGACTATAAGAATCTCGCTGGTGTATTTTTGAAAGGTAAGATAACTGAGTATTTTAAAAGGTGTCGGCATTTCTTCGATGGTCCTTAAAGAAACAGAGATGTTAAATTGGCTTTTGCTACATTCCAAGAGCCAATTCTACCCCAAATTAAAACAAGTTCTCATCTTTGGTTGCAGCCTGTTACAGAAACAGTTCTTGGCTGCACATGTAGGGTTTTCAAACATAAAGTCCATTTTAGTGCTAAATGAGGAGACAACCATGAAGGCTGCCTCTGGCTTTAGTACAGTGTCATAACGTTCATCCCTGACTTGTTTATGGACAGTCATAAATAATTCTATGAAGTTTTTTGATATTCACATTGCAGTGATAAACTGAAAATGACAGACCCAATATAAAACTTAGTTGCAAAAATGTGTTGCTTCCAAAGTAAGAAACCACCACCCCCTCACTCCATCTTCAAAACCAAAAAAGACTGAATATCAATTCACCAGAACAGTAATAACAATACAAAAATAAAGCAAAGAGTAAAGAGAAGAGAAAGAGCATGAAAATTTTGAAAGAACATTATTCAATAAGACTGGGCAATTTCTGCACCTAAAATACTGCAAGAATTTATAATTAAACAAATGAACAGAAAAAAAATGCAACCCAAGTCTCAGTGCTATTTTTAATATCCTTCATTGCCTATGAAGTTTAATCATCAAAGAGATTCACAATATTAATTAGCAATGTCTCTACTGTAAAATAAGGTTAGAAACCACTGTAATACTTTTTTAAAGTTATCATTAAGGCATCAGACTATGGTAGCGGGAATAACTGTCGTGTCACTATAAACATACATCTTCCTGAAATTAGGCAGGGACCAAGTTAATTAGATATGAACTTAGTTTTATTTGATAAGAAAGTATTAGCTTGAAGAGGCAAAGCATCATCAGCTTTGTGAAGACTCATATGCTTTTCTTGAGACAACTTGATGTCATCTTTTGTTAGGCTTACTTCATTTTCATTGGAAAGATCTCAGGTGAACATATCATATTTTCTCAACATCTCAAGAAAACTTTTTTTGACATATCAACTTTTTTTTTTTACACGTTTCTCAAAAAATAGTAATTTCAGTATTGATAAATACAAGAGGAAAACTGTTCAAAGTTCATGCAGTTACAATGCAAAAATATTTATTTGCACAGCAATAGAGCAAGTGGATCAGATTTTCCTGCATTTATTATTTTTATGTAGTTAAGTCTGCACAGATAGAAAAAGTGTCTGAAAAGCTTGAAGACTAGACTGGAGAATAACACTAATAAGATAGTTGAGAACAACTTTTTTTTAAAAACCATCATTCCTAGTGTTTAATACCTCATAAGTTCCAGCAGTTACTAAAAGTTGTAAGATTTATTTTTTTTTTTTTGGTACAATCCTCTAATATCAGCATAAGTAAAAGAATTCAGCTGAGCTGATAGATATTAATTGCTTAGTTTTATCTTTAATTTATTTGCAAAAAGTGAAAAAAAGTTAATGATCTTTGATGATATCTAAAGTTATTAAGTGCCTTTTTTGTGTGTTTAGTACAAGGTCTAACATGATTAGGCAGTTCTACTTCTGAAAGATAACAGCTGCACTTTCTTTCCATTGCTACAGTGCTTTATTGTGCTTCAGCAATACAGACTGTTCATGAAACTCTTCTATAGGTAGATTATTTTAACATTAACACCATAATGAAATAAAACTTTTTCCTACCTTACTAGTCCCGTTCCCACTATCACACCTGCTGAATTAAGTAGCACGACTCCGCTTTGGACTATATTTGGGTTTTGAACCACTCCAAGTATAACAAGTGTTAGTAGTTCACCAATTATATGAGATGCTAAGACAACAGCAAAGAAAATTCCAAATCTGGAAATCTCAGGATACAACCCTGCAGTCCTGTACAAAAATGAGCAAAAGAACATTTAAAAAACAGTGTTTGGGTACTAAACTTGGAACGTAGTTTTTATTTTTGTTTTTATTTATTTTTTGCAATTACAGCTCATTAAGTGACCAGTTTATGCCTTAGTTCTTAGTATGTTGTTTGGAGCCTTAACATAAAGGACATCCACTTAGTATTGTGACATAAGTGCAGATATATCAGGTTTTCTCCATCTAGATTAAAGAGGGTTATGTAAAGATATAATTGTAGCAGAAGTCTGTGTTATTTCAAGATAACCACTGTGGCTTTTACAATCCCTTAAACTAACATCCTCCTCCTTTCAGAGTCTATGCAGTGGGAGTTATTTATGTAAGTCAGTCACATATTTAAAGAACATCTTTATGCAGATAATTAATAGATGGAATTTTGCACTTCTGATACTGTGCATGCAAATGTAAAAAGGAATATACTCAATTAAATGGAAGGCTAATTGAATTCACCACCCATGTAATTCATCCAAATGCAATTTCCTCCATACTTCTGCACTCTTTAATACAACACGCTGTTCCCAGCTTTTCCCTAGCTCACCTAAGGAAAAAAGTCCCCTGGTGCCCCAACCTGCACTAAAATGAAAAAGTTAAGAGAGGCCAGCAATTGGCTTGGCAAACTTAATTCAGCCTTACAGTGTATATGACACATGACAAAACCTTTTATTACATAGTGACATATTACTCTTTTTCCAAAACACCTCATACAAAAATTGCCTCACGCTAGGTACAGACTGCATGCTTTGCTTAGCTAACAAGCAGCTATTCAACATTTCATTTTCTTTTTCATTGCTCAATGCAAGGCCCTATGTCTTTTTTTCAATCCACCATGTTCGAACATGGTCTTAAAATAGAAGTATTAATTTTCTTACAGGTTTCCTGTAGCATGTTTTGCATGTAATACCAAAATAATCTCTATTATAAGTAGATGGCTGAACATTGACTTCAAGTGTTAATCATTCGGTGAGCTAGCAGGTATTTAACAACCTTTCATCACAGATTGGTGCAGAAGAAACAGCTCTCCAAAGTCCTAGCATAAAAGTATCACCTTCTCTGAAGTGCTCTAATACTTTACACGGAGTTATGTAGATACAGACTAGTAAATCTGGGGTAGGAATAGAAAGAGAAGAAAGCCTAAAAGAGAAGAAAAAAAAAAAAACTCAGAAGAGAGAATATTACAGCAATAGAATGGTAGGATAATAAAAACTGTTAGAACATTTCCCAGAGGTATCTTTAGCTGGGAAAATCTGCATAAACAGAGTACATTTACTTGATTGCAAAAGTGGCTGTATTTGTTCTTGGCCAGAGCTGCCTTGTGTCTGATCAGGTAAGACTTTGGGTCTGTCTAACCCAAACTATCTGACCCTACAAACACAAACTCTGAGAGAAATGGCTTGTAAGAACACATACTAGAGGCTATCAAAGCCTCTCCAAAAGTTCGTCCATCCAGGAAAGTTTAGTCCTGCACAGATACAATCTTCAAAGTTTCACAGAGAAACTGCCTACCCTAAGAGGTCTAAGGGCACTATGAAATCACTCCGACATGTCACTGATGGCTTCCAAACAACCACAAGATAGCAAAGATATGCAGAGGCTAATACCTGTAAATATTATCCATTAACCGGAACGACACTATTGTTGACTGTGTTTGAAGCTACCAAAGCACAAGGGCAAAGTCTCTGCCCATACATATTTCCTGTTCGTTAAGGAGTGGGCGTGACAAACAGTGGCTCGTGATCTTCGGGAGCTCCACAAACCTTGCCTCATTGAGCCTGAAAAGGTGCTTTCCAAATGGCTGCAATCTCAGCAACCAGCTCACTAGTAGGCAGAAATGGAAGGGCTCTCTCTGGTGAGCACAGTGCATCCTCTAAATGCTTAGGGGAGGGGGGGTAATTTCTGTTTGTCTGTGAAAAAGGACTTCTCAGGGAGCATTGCCTGAAGCAGGCAGCACTGACAGCTTGCAGAAATAAAAGCCTAGGTCGTTAAAGGGACACAGTGAAAGATGGGCTTGCTTGAACAAAACTTTAGTGCACTACACACCACTGCTTTCATAATTGGAAAAACAGAAAACCCAGAAAAAGTTTGAAGGACAGAAATTGGTCCTTATTACTTTGCTATTAGCTTATGCCAGCAGCCATGGACTGTATTAAGTTCAGAATAAGCAAGTGGAAGGTGGGAAATCAATGGAACAAAAATGAAGAAGAGCAGACCTATATGACAGATAAGGCAATGAACAGACGAAATATTTCATCATCCCATTCTGAGGTACTACTTCACAATGATGCGAGGAAATGAATGTACTGGGGGAAAAAAAAGGAAGCTTTACAAATCAAACCCTTCCTCCCACTATCAGAAATCCACTTTAGTGCCTTTCTCTGGAGGGTGGAAGAGAGGGATCCAGATCTCATCACTTCCATATGCTGTAGCTAAACCTCGAATGTCCCAGGAAATATGACGCTTTGTTACTGTCACATACCTACTGTTGTCTTCCTCACTTTTTTTGTCTTATTTCCTATCTTTCTAAATGTAATGTAAAATGACACTTCCTGCTTTTGGTATGATGCAAGAATGATAAATCTCCCAGGCCCATGAAAACTTCCCAAGTTACCAAGAGAATTGGTAACTTACCCTCTTACTCAGGAAGTGTTTTAACACTGCCTGAAAGAGAAGGGCTAAAATTGTGTCATCTTCCCTTAAGCTTTCTTTGTAATCATTCTGAGAGGCAATAGCAGAAAGACATGCCAAGAGGCCTGTTGCCGACATGGGAATTGAAACTGATAACAAAAAGAAGAACAATCCAATAGATGGTACAAGTGCTTACCAGTATATAAAGGTGCTGAAGATTGCCACGCTGATGACACTGAAGGGCAGGAAATGTACTATATAAGCTAAAAGCATTTGCCACTTCTTATACAAGCCGTCTTTACTTTCTTGGTCACTGATAGCACGTAAAGGTGGGACTGGATTAAATACATAAGAAATAAATTAAATCACCATTAAATAAAGAGACCAAGACTTGTTGCTAGCAAAAATTACCTGAAGCACAGAGAAAACTTTGAGAATATATCAGAAACATTCTGTCTAAACCAGTCTGATCACTTTTTCCACTATAAATACAAAACATGCTCCCTGCAGATTGCAAAAGTTGGTAAGCATAATGAGAGGCCTAACTAGGCAGCATGCAGGACAGCCTTCTCTTTTTGCAGATACAAATTAAAGACATGAAAAAACTGCCGTCAGTGGATAATTTCTTGACGTGCTCTGATCCCAAGGTGATGGCAGCAATGTATGTTCCCTACATGAGCAGAACATTTTTTAGGACTGTAAATAGGAACTACTGTTGGTCTTAGTATGGCAGCTGTAAGAGAAACACCCTCTAAGAAAAATGTAATTATCACATAATACTCTTAAATCTAATTATCCTTAATTGCTGCCAAAGCTGTTTTGTACTTCTATCCTTTCCATGTCTTTGGTTTTGATCTCACTTCAGGTGTTAACTACAGACCTATACTTTGTCCTGCCTTTATAATGCTACACGCAGGCAAGTTAAGGGCTATTGCACAGTTCAGAATGAAGCCCCTATACACAGGCCAGCTGCAAAAACAGAGAGGCAGGGATCAGGGCATATTCCTTCATGAAGTGCAGGGAATCTGGAGTCCCTGTGATGAGCTATTCTTTTTCTGTGGCATGAAGCTTCCTGTTGCCTCGCCTTTGAATTTCATGCTTCTGTATCAGCTCTGACATTACCTAAAACTGTTAAGATGCTTTAAATTACTACCTTCAAAAAAGACTTTTTCGTATTTATAAAATAGTGGCAGCAATACCTGCTGCTGTGCATAATACAGGACAGAAACTCACAAAGGGCAACAGCATTGAGCATCCCTGTGTAGGGGGGGGCACTCACGCACTGGTAGACAAGCCCCACACGGTCCTGTACAGCTCCTTTTACCAGGTCATCCCTTAGTCGAAGAAGGAAAAATGCTACAAACAAGCCAAATAACAGATTCTGGAGAAGACGCATGATGATGCCTATCTTATCTCTGGAGAAGTTTCTTGTTGTCCTCCTGATAATGAAACAAAACAATAACAATATACTTGTTAGATATGACTGACCACATGTTGGTAGGATATTTAGCTTTGAACAAATCTTACACACACAGTGTCCACAAAAATGTAATACATTAAAAAAGACAGAGACAAGTACATTAGTAGATCAAAAGAACCAAGAAAGTGCATTTATATATGGGGGAAAACCCTAAAAATTAGTGGATAAGAAAAAAGATTTTTCTTAAAAAAAGAGGGGAAAAGAAAAGTCTTACCGTAAAAGAATCCATAATTTGTAAAAGGCACTGGGTGAGTCTTTGTTTTTGAATGGTATTGGTGGCAGCTCTTTCATACACTTTGTTCTTTCAATGGCTGCCAGTACTTTGCTAAAGATCTCCGAGTTTTTGTAGGCTGATACAATTAGCTGAACCCTACTGTAGGTTTCAAGTTCACGTTCCTTGCTTCGTGTGTCCACAGATGTCAGATCCACTGTAAATTTACAAAGTGTTTACTATATATACACATCACTTTCCCTTCATACCTCTTCGCCCCTTGCAGCTAACCTTTCCTTGTCTCCATCCTAAAATCTTCAAAGAAAAGGTCCATTGAAAGTATTTAAGATTTCTTTTACTCCTCCCTTCTGTTAGAAGCAGCGTGAATGAACAGCTGCGCAGCCACAATAAATCTCTGTGTTTGTGGCCTCTGTAGGACCCTGAAGTTCGAGTCCTTTATCTGGAAATGGAAGGACTGAACGGTGTGTTGGTCAGACCTTTAGCGTTCTCCTTGCACAGCACAGAGCTGTGCCACCAGTGAAGTGCTACTGCTGCCAAGAGCAAGACAGAGCACCAGCTGAGGATGAACACTGATGAGGATGAAGAGATTACTTTCTGGTCATGTATTTCTCAGGTTTTCACGCAAATGGTCAGATATGGCTCCCTGATTCCCCCTTGTCCTCTGCCTGCTCCTCCATAACCATGGAGCTTTATTTTTCAGTTAGTCCGAGCTCATGCTGCAGAGACACTGCTCTTCTCTACTTAAGCTGTTACTGCATTGTTGCACTGGGTTTCACCCACCTCCTTCTCAGGCATACTTCTGTTTTAATGTGAAGTCAGAGGATGCTCAGCAGGCCAAATTCCCCTAGCAGGCCCAGCCCAAACTGAAGAAAATATTACTTACTGCCATGGAACTTATGAAAGGTAAATACTTCACAGAGATAATGTTCCTTTCTAGTAAGTCCACCTATACCTACTCCTGACACAAGCAACTCTTTTATTGGCAGATGGGAACTTTGTGTGTGCTACTTGTACTTGTATATGTCATACGGATTCAGCAATAGTGCTAAAATGCAGAAAGTTCCCTTTTCCCTAATAGCAATGAATCATCTACAGTTTCAGAAACTGGATTGTTGTTCTCAGGAATAGCTGTTCTTACAGATTTTTATATTACTCTTCTACATCTGCTAAGATGTTTTTATCAGTTATTTACTCGTAAGGTTTCTGTCATCTTTAGCTTTCAGTTTCCCGGTATTATGCTCCATGTCAAAATATAAATTGAACAAGAGAAAAAGAGCCCTTGTCCAAGATTCTTAATTTGTCCTCAAAACCTGAATTAAGCTTCTGAATACTCCCCTGGTGTTCTGAAAGCTGGAATTCAGCAGAATTGTCTTTAATGGTAAACATATCCAAAATGAAGTCATCACTTCTGTAAATATGAACATACAAAATGCAGACATGCTTTTTAAAACTTGGCCAGTGTGACTTGCTGGAAGTCACACGCAAAATAAATGGCAAGCAGGTGTGTTTTAAAAAAATAACAACGCCGATTAGTCACTAGCCAAATAGCTAACGCCTACCATGCATTTGTACTTTTTATATAAACACAACATGTGACATTCAATTATATAATCCACACTCAATACATAGGATCTATTTTCCTCTGCTGTTGGTGTAAATGATATCAGAATCCGTCCTTTCATTCACATCATTAAATCACACAAAAAATATAAACTACCAATTTTCCAAAGACTAAATATTCTGATGATTCTTTGCTCTAAACTGTATTTTTTGTTTTTCTTGTCACATTCGAAGGTTGACATTTGACGAATGCAGTACTCTCTTTACCAAGCTTTTTAAAAAGTGGGTTTAAATCTCGAATCATCTATGCTTTTCACAACTATTCAAATTCATGAAGACAAAATTATCCTCACTGTCACACCAGTATTTTCAGCTTCATCCCATTCTAGCTTCACGTCAACAACCATCCTCACTTCTCTCTGAGTTTAGGATGCCATCTAGACAACAGAAAAACACTGCCTCCTCTGAAAGTGCCATATTTCTGAATACAGCTTTTTGGATTGGTCAGATTCCCTGGTTAACACTCAGCTAGTGTCATCAGAAGTCAACCTACATACTAGATTAAGAAAAGATAGATAGAGAGATGTACACACACACAGACATATGTATGTACATATATAAACACATGTGCGCATGTTCTTCAAACATGTATCTGCATGGATCAGGTACACAGATGCCCTGCAGCAAAACCAAGCTTAATTTCCAAAATCTCATGCTGACGCTTTCTTTCACCCTGAATTGGTAAAACAGTACTCTTCAGCTTTTGCCAATAGCTTGCTATCGTCATCTCCTGAAGCATCCATACGTTCTGCTCCACTAGCTCACCCTGGTACTAGCAACTTCCCAAACTTTCTGAAACCTCAAATTGTGAATCTCTGGAAATTGGTGCCTCAGTCATCCTCTATTTATTCTACATGTTTCCCTTTGGGCAACAACTGTCTTCGGTTGCTTGACATCACTGAAGTCCATAAAAGCATGAGACTTTCCACAGTTTTGGGATCAAATTGATTCTCCAATGTCCAGTGGACAGCCATAGGGAGATGCCACCAGGAATCCACAGCTTTCATGATGCTGAGATTCCTTTTTTATTGATAATTTACTCCTTTCTGCTGTGTTTCAGTCCTACTGCAAACTTTTTCTGCTTTATAGAGTCAGTGAAGGTTACACGGGCCTAGTTCTTTCTCATCTCTGAGCTGAGCACAATTACAAAGCTTGGAAAGAATTAAAACACAGTTCTATCTCTGGAAGAACTTTAATTTGGGGAAGAAAACTTGTTTGACTAAAGGAAACCCATATTTTTACCAAAACAACTTAGACAAACTTACCATAGAAGTCAAAAGGATTTGATTGCTCAGGACAAGAATAGCCGCAGTTGCTAAAAAATGTAATCATTTCCATAGGGTTCCCACAGAAAACCATTTCTCCAAAGCTCATGATGGCTATTTTGTCAAATAACTGTGGGGAACAAATTAATATATCAGCAATACATACTGAGAAGCAGCACATTAATTCTTGAGTACAGCTACTGCCTTGGTAACAAAAATGCTTTGACAGGAAAAACAGTTTTGACACATTCAAACTTCCTTAGTATATTTCTGTCAAAGGAAGTTTGTCCTTTCTATCACTCCTCTCAGTGGTTATGCAAGATGACACATTTGTAAGCTCTTAAAACTAGTGGTTCTCAAAACTGTCAGCAACAGCAGCATACAGAGATAATCCACAAACAGAAATGGGAGCTGCGGACTTCTGACTTCGCTTCTAATGCACCTTCACTTGCTGACAGACCTCCTTTGGCGCTTAATAGCTCCAGTCTGTAAAATCCCCAAATCGCTGGGAAGATTATCCTGAAGTGCTTAAGGACTTTGACAGCACTGCTCTTCAGGTGAACATTTGCCAGGGCAGGGTTCCCACCAGCTATGATTGACCCATATTCCCAAGGCACCAGGACTGCTTTCAGTCCAGAAAACCACCGTCACTCCCCTCTGGCTTCATGACCACTTACACTCAATTCCGTCAGCCAGGGAAGAGGTGCCTTGCATTCACGTGGTAGGTGGTGGATGTGTCAGAAGAGCAAAGTGCGAAATAGTAATGGGAAGGGAGAAATGCTCTCCCCAGCACAAGCCCTGCAAGGCAGGCCTGCCCCACCACATCACCAAGGTGTACTCACATCACTTGACACAAAGAGGAAAAAAGAAGATTTTTTTCTTTTTCCTTTCCATTCCAAATCATGGCTTTATCTGTCTCAAGTTGCAAGTGTTACTGAAATATGAATATGTAACGATAAATAAAGTACTAGTTTTTACAGTGCCTGCACACATGGGGGGGTTTACATGGCTTCCACCAGTGCTTTTGATTTGGGTAGCTACATAACTCAAGGGTTAGGCACACAGTCAGTGTGCATACTATTTTCACAGGGCAGTATGTGTCCCAAAGAGCCCTATGATTGGTAGAAGGCCACAGCTGTAAAGTTCAAGACACACCTGTATTTATGCAGGGGGGTTGGAAGAGAGCCTTTGAAGGCAATACCGGATCTTATATTTTTATCCTGAAAAGAACCTCAGTACTAAACTGTCCGGTAAAAAAAGCGAATAGTGAGTAGATATCATTTACCCTGAAGAGTTCTGAGCGAGGCTGATGAATCGTAATAATCACAATCCTGTCTCTGTGTGCAAGCTCTGAGAGCAGCAAGACAATCTGGTTTGCAGTCAGGCAGTCCAGCCCTGTCGTTGGCTCATCAAGTAGCATGACCTCTGTGAAATAACAAGGAATAGCATTAAAACTCAGGTAAAGGGAGAGCAAAGGTTATAGCTTCTGCCTTTGAAGCTCATTTGGCAAATAGTATAGAAATTATTTTACATGTGAAGTTCCACGTGTAAAGCAGAGTATGCATAGATATTGCCATGATGAGATCTTCCAGTTTTAGTTAGCTTCAGTGGTTCAGTTTCAATGACTAGGAGTAAGGACATAAAAAACTACTGCAGGATCAGAGCATAATCATTTTTTTCTAAGTTCAGGTGAAATCTGAAAATTACCAAAATAGACTTGATGTATACATCTGCTTCTAAGAACAATAATGATAACTTTCAGCATGTATACAAATGTAAATATAACTGACATAATTAGCTAGAAGCTATAATCTGAATTAAATACATATATACACACACACACACAGAGACTTTGTTATGAACAAATCAAGAGTTGTTAAAATACAGCATAGGTCATTCCATAGATGAGAGAGGTAGGGGTTTTTTACTGCATTTTCTTCATGATTTCATTGCACATAGAAGGGTAAAAGTTACAATCACATCCATTATTTTTACAGAGATGAGACATAGCACAGAAGAGGGCAGTTCAACCTTGATCAGGATAAGGCGGGAGGAGAGCTTTCTCTGTAGGTTTACCTCCACAGAATTACTTTATATTTACTATAGACTTTAGTGAACTTACTGAGCAATAACTATAAACAATTAACTCTCCAGGAGACACCAGTAGCACACAGTACCTGTAATATACCTGACTTTGCTATTTAAATGTTCCTTTCTGCCTGGTATGCAGTCCTAGCATATCTGCACTGCTACGAGGACTCCAGAATCCAATAAATGCGTGCTATCCATTAACTCCGTAAGAGTCTGGCACCTTTAAGAAACTATCTCAAAACTGACAAAATTTACAGTGCTGTTTCCCATGGCTAATCCTTCTAGTTACTCTGCTTTGATTTTCATTCATTGGATTTTTTTTCTTTACAGTAAATCTACAACCACATATAGAAGTGTGGTATTCATCAATATCTGGTTTCTTATCAAGGGCAATGCACCATGAGGACTATTATACTTCTGAGCATTTACTTTGTTTTGTTTATGTCTTTTCCAAATGAGCAAATCTCATGTGCTGACTACCTTTTTGGCTCTGGAATGTACATGGTGCTCACACATACATGGCTCAATGGCAGTTGCTCCACTACAAGGCTCAATGCTTGCGTATGTATGGCTCTAATGCGCTCAAAACCCTATAAATTAATGTGCCACAACCAACATTTCATACACGGGAAGGGCGAGCCCAAAAAGACTTAAAATATAAATGCAAGTCTAAACCTATGTTCAGTCCTTAAGATTTTAAAATGGTCTTCTTTCCAAGATCGACTAATAGATTAATGGCAGACCTGAGTTACTGCTCATCCTTTTCTGTCATTACTAGACTAGCTTTTGCTGAATTACAGAATATAAATGCTTTTGTATTTTAAAGTGGTTTATGGAGGTCCATGTTGGGAGCGCAAAGTGACACTGCTTTGTTTAATTTTGAAAATCCATGCAGTGGTACTTACTGGGATCTTGTAACAGCTGAGCTGCAATTGAAACACGACGCCTCTCACCCCCAGAAATTCCTACAAAAATACGGCTTCCAATTATTTTGTCAGCAATGTGGCTGAGACTCAGCTCAGCCATAACTGCATCTACCTGAAAAATAATTACAATTTAGAAATTTAGAAATAATTACAGTTTAGAAAGACTAAACACAGTCCAACTCAAATACCTGTGTGCAAAATGAAAAAATGAAAGAAAAAAAGACATAATTTTAAGTTATGGTTTTCCCAATATGTTGCTCGCATCCATTCTAGTTGGAAATATCTGGCCTCATTTCTATTTGATTATTTTTAATATATTATTTCAATTATTATTTTTTAAATTTTGTTTTCATTTATTCTGAAAGTATATAATATATACTTATATATATAAGTAGAATTTTAGCTTCAGTTGACATTAAGAGGTGATGAGTTCAGAGGTGGGACTAGAAGTTAAGGTATGAAGCACAATGTGCTGGTCTGGCTTCCAAAATAAGGGAGCAGAAAGGCACATCAGTTCTGGGGATGTACAAAATGCTGAGTTAGGTGAAGAGGGAAGATAGAGAGCAAGAAGAGCCTTTGGTCAGGAATATCCAATCTTTACTCTCAACAGAGGCCAAAAAGAGTCCTTTAATAGATCTCAAACACAGCTATTTTATCAAGAAAGTAGCTTGTAGGGGGCTTATTAGACCAGTGCTTTTCAGAGCTGTTCTGGTTAGTGAGAGATGTCCTACAGGAGCTAGAGTAGTATCAAAGTCACCTCTGCTGTCCATGAGACTTGCCAGCACACATAGCCCTAAACGCTCCAGAGAACTGGGTTTCCCAGCTGGGGAAGGGGAACCGACCTTGATACCAGTAGCAGCATCTCCTGCAGCAGTAATTGCTGCAGCTTTGGGCGGGAAAGTTTTGTCCCAGCATAATGGTGATTCTCTGGGGCATCAGCACAAGCCCCTTGCAGAGGCGGGGAGCACCAGATCGCTTGTGTCCTACTCCTCAGCAGGAGGATTTCTCCCCATTTGCAGAATGAGGATTACAAAACCTTATAAACGTAAAACACAGCCATGGATGGAAAACGCTGCTGGTGAAAGCATTACATGACATCATGTCTGCCTTTCTGGTTGAAGACGATAAAATACAGACCTTCTTTTTGATGAAGTTGTTGGAGCATTTCTGAAGAGTTAATAAAGCAGTGTAGGTCAGAGACTCTTGTATGGTGAGGAAGCTTAACAAAGTGTCACTCTGGAAAAAAAAGGTGAAGAGGAAGAAGTAGTTAGTCCTGTAGTAATTAAGATCTTGCCCCTGCTCGCACAACTTTCATTCATTCATACAATTTATTAACCTCTTTGTACCAAATTTACTAGTAAAATCACAGTCAGATTACATTACTCCATTACACTACCAACTTTACTTTCTTTACATGAGAGGAAGCACAGTGCACAAAAATAAATGTAGAAAAATCAACCTGTGGCACATAAGAGAAGCAATCTCTAAACTGTTCCTTTTTCAGCTGGTGCCCATTCACATACACTTCACCAGAGAAGTTGTCTTTATGTCCCAGTCTTCCTGATATTGCATCCAGAAGTGTTGTTTTCCCAGATCCTGTCAAACAAAAAAAATTAATCATGTGATGAGATGAATTTTATGATTTCAAGAGCGGTAGCCTTGCTTGGATGGAGATGTAGGAAAAGAATAAAGTACTTTTTTTCTCAAAACTTTTTTTTCCTGTTAATAGGTCCTGAAAATGCAGCTAGTTAAGGGAAAGTAAACGGGAAACCTAGAATGTGTGTAAATTAGCATTTAATTCATACAAATTTACACTTCATAGTGAAACATTTGGGTTTAGAAGTAACCTTATCTTTTATTGAAGTTATAATTGTTAGTTAGATGACAGGAGATTGAACTCTGAAAACCGAGCACCACATTTTTACAAAGCAGGGGTTAAAACCAGCTGCAATTTCATTATTTAAAACACAGACCTCAGTCACATTCATACCACTGTGGAAGTCACCGGTATTAACTCCGATCTTATTTCTTTTACAGTACTGGAACAACTTACCAGAATTTCCTAAAATCCCCATAATCTGGCCACTCTCTATGTGAAATGAAACATCCTTAAGTATTTGCCGGGTCCATTTTTTATGATATAAAGAAACATTCCACCATGGGCCAACACGTTCTCTTGAAAAACAAACATCAAAAAAGATGAAATAGAAAAGATTTAAAAATTTTACATAAACAAGTGAATGGTTTATAGCTACTTGCATGTGGAATGGTGTGGTGGTGCATTCATACCCCCCACCATCTTTGATGGTGATTCTTTAAGCAGCCTCTAAACCACTCATTCATGACAAATGAGAGCCTGTAAGGATTTTAAAATGTTGGGGGCGGGGGGGATTCCCCCCCCGCCCAGGCTTTAACTTTTTAACTTTAGCGTTATCTGGAAGATAAAACAAAGTCTGAACAGATACTTCCAAATGACTGCTAGGAGGCTTTTGGACTGCAACCAAAAAGCAAAACTTGAACTGAGGCTTTAGTTGTTGACGATGTTTGCCAGCCATTAATCCACCTGACCATTTTCTCAAGGAGCTCACATTATCCTTCTGGCAGCAGTGAGAAAGGCAGTGGGAAAGGGCACAATCTTTGGAAATCTCCTTTAAAGCATCTCCTTCAGAGACATGTGAAGAAGAACTGGTGAACCCTCTGGAGGAGAGACCGGCTCTGCCTCCCTCAAGCTGTGTTCTCTACCCCTGTGGCGGGCGGCCCAGCACCGTGAGGCGGGCGGCCTGGCAACATCCCTCCTTCTTTCCTGGGCTGAAGCCAAACTCACAGCCCAAGGGTCCCAGCCCCTCTCCCCTCAGTCCCTGGAGTCAGAGCAGCTCCTGGTGGGCAGGGGCTCACCATGCCGCCTTCCTGGCCCTACCTGATGGTGTAGGAGATACCCCGGACACTGATGCTGTCAGAGGGCTGCGCCGCGGCCTTCGCCTTGCCTGTCTGCCCGCCGCTGCTGCCCCTTTCTAGGGCAGGAGACCCTCTGCCCGACATCCTCCGGTGCTGGGGCCCCGCAGGCTCCCTCCCTCACGCTGCTGGCCAGGTGCCCGACACTGCCACCACCATGCCTCCCCTGGCGCTGGGCAGGGGCAGCTCCCCGCTGTCCCCGGGTCAGAGCAGGTCGCTGCCCCCGCTGCTTGCCACCCAGGGAAGCGCCTAAAAGAAAATAGAGGGGCGCTCAGTTCTTTCTTTTTCCTGAGAACAACTGACAGGCGATTAGCTGAAGCTGCTATCTGATGTACCTTTAGCCCGAGGTGTTACTGTCCCAGAGGAGGGGAATATTTCCCTGTCCACAGGGTCATGCCAGCTGCAGAGACGCAGCGCGCCAGGAGAAATGGTGCTGCGGTGAAGGTGCCGAGAAAGGGCTGAGCTCAAAACCAAGAGGAGAAGGATTTCCACAGCTTTCAAAGAGCTGATAGTCAAACCACCACAGGAAGCAAGACCTTCCACTGCCGACATGAAGGAAGCCACTGAAAATGTCTCCCTGGACGGTGCTGGCTGGAGCCACGTGGCACGCAAGGACTTGCCGGTGAGCGAGACCTGCGGGGAGTGGGGAGAGACCCGGTGGGCTCAGCCACCCCGCAGCTACAGCGCTTGCCCAGGAGCTGGGAGAGGCGGGTGGCCAGCCTGCCGACCAGGCTTTTGCAGGCAGCGAGTCCTTACCTCCTCCAGCTCTGAAACGGGGAGCAGAAAGCGTCCTCACCCCCCACAAGAGCACACTGGGGATGAGGCTGGTGCCATGCAAGCTGCGCTCAGATGCCACAGTGGTGGGGCTGAGGGAGGGGATCTTCAAATATGTGGATGGAGCAGAAAGTCCCTGAGCATGGCCTGGACTGGCTTTCCCAGGACATGCCTTTGGGATGTAAAACTGGCTCCCCACATTTGCTGGGGACCACCTGTTTTTTTTAAAATTAAGTTCAACGTAAGCTAGAGTGCAGAGTGCTTTGGCAGCGGAGGCGGGGGGCTTGGAAGGCTTTAATGTGGCTTTTCAGGCTGCTTGGTGTCACGTTGCCTTCCCCTGTGTATCTAGACTGAAAAGATTAATCAGCCTCGTTTGCTGTGAGGGTAGGAGGTGCACACAAAGATTGTGGTCGCCATCTGCCAAAGATACCACAGGCATGGACAGGGTCCGCCACACAGGGAACAGGTATGTTTGCCTTGGCTAGGGTATGAGTCTGACTCGTAGGAAAGGCACAAGGCTGTGGGAGAGATATGGCTGCCTGGAGTGAAAACTACAGGCATGCACACAGAATTAACCCCAAAGCCAGAAAGCTGCCTCAGCAAAGACTTCTTAATTGCAACTATATGCAAAAGGTTAACCAAGCCAAGTGGAGACTCTGTTATTTTAACTGATATCTCAGAACACTAAGTTCCAGTTGACAAACTGAATTTAAAAAACAAAAGAGGAGAAAAAGAGACTGTACTTGTGATTGCACACCTACTTGTTCGTAAAGCCTTCAAGTTAACGAGTCCCTGTGGAATTCAATAACGAACATACTTCCAGTGAACCTTAATTTTTACCTGTCATAACTTATGAATTTCAGTATGCACCATTTTGATCCAGTAGGCTAACATTGCTGAAGCAGTACATTTTTTTCTCAAAAATAGAAATAGAGTCCAATCTCTTTATAGTGGCATGACATTTATCTCCATTTTGAAAGTGATCCCATTTAAACTGAAAGCAAATAGAAGACCATAGCGCAGCATGTTTGGCCCTCGTACATGCCACTAGAACAAAGTACATTTCACACTGATTGACAACTCATTTCAACCCTTTTCAGGTTTCATTTCAGATTTTTGCACTACGGTAACTCATCAACAATACTGTTATATCCCATAAAATGTATTACCCTTTGTGCTTTGCCTTTTCTGAACTCAAATTTTAACAGCATGTTAGGTATTGTAATTAACTATTGTAATTAACCTAATAACTTTTCCAGACCAAGGCCCAGGATACTATTTTTTGCTCTGAAGAAGATAACAGTCTGTATTTCACATACAACGGAAAATCAAACGTTCTCGAGGTCAAAGAACTCAACTACCAGGTAAAAGTTGTAATTTACATACCTTCCTTCAGCAAGGAGCATATCCAGCAATGCCTGTTTCTATATGCAAGCCATTTTAAAAGCTAAACAAAGTTGAAGTTCACAACACAAAGTTCACACGACCATGGCACAGTCAAATACACAGAAGTTTTGTGAGCAGAATCATGCTCTTGGCTGCAGTATTGAGAGCAGGCTAAACCCTCTATTGCAAACGTATCTAGTAAAGCTAGGGGATAAGACAGGAAAAGAGGTCTGTTTCTAGGCTCTGTTTTTTCTCAGTCTTGAGCCAAATTATTCCTCTGCGGGCTGGGGCAGAGGGACTTTCTGTCCAGCGAGGGATGGTGGGAGCTCTTGCTGGCAAGTATAGGTATGCAGAAGGAGACAAAGAGAGGATAACTAACAAGGAGGATTTCAGGAAACCAGCGAAATTTTTCATCTCCCTTTGTGCCACCATGGCATCTGAAGTAGATTTCACAATTTTCAGTTTTGCGTAATTTCAAATTATATTAAAAATTTTAAACATTTAAAATTTACAATAGCAATAAATTACCAAAGTAATAGAGGACAGAGATAGCTTTAGTGATTAACAGAATAAGAAGCAAAGCATGAAAACCATACTTGGCTGTAAAAGAACTTTCTTCCATGTATTTCTGAAGATTAACAATATTATTTTAGCATATTCTCTGCTTGCAACATCATAACTTTGAAGATATTTATTGCTAAATAGTTTATTGTTTGAATTGAAGGGACTTGTTTCTTTCTGTTAGGTTAACATGGCATCCCAAATTCCCTGGTATGAAAAACTCGCGCAGATGAAAATGCCATGGACCTGGAAATCGGATCCCCATTCTCATGTGTCAATAATCCAGAACCTGAATTTAAAAGTTCAAAGTGGTCAGATGCTAGCTATTATAGGAAGCACTGGTAAGAGCAACCAAATTTCATTATTTGACCAACTCTCAGATAAAACGTACACAGCCAAGAGCAATGCTCTGCAGTCTTTTGCATGGCAAAATCTAGTTGAGAAACAACAATTGGAAATGTGTTACTTAAGTACATTCTTAAAATGTCTGAGGAAACAAGGTGTGAGGAAACAAAGAATGATACTGGGGAAAAAAGAATTAAAATTTATTTTCAAAACCAATTTTGTTGTGACTTGTACACATTGGTTGTTTGTTTCCTGAGGTGTAGTGGGGTATTGTTATAACTGTGGCCTGCAGTCCCAGCTCTGCCGGACATGAATCAGCTTCATGGCTCAGATTCAAAACAGGCCAATTGCAGACCTTACCCAGTAACATAGCAGACAAATGGGGCCAGACCCCATAAGAAAGATCAGTGGCAACTTGCATAGTCATAAGCAGGAATTCCCTTCAGATTGAAACAATTCTAACAGGATAAAATATCGCATTTGGATTAATTAAGAGAAACTTACAGAGAAGAAAAGACAGTTCCTCTTCTGTTTGGCTTTAAAATGGGTCTCTGCTTTCCTCCATCTTTTTTTTTTTTTCCTTTCATTTTCTGGTGGGACTGGTTTAATCTTCTCCAGGGTGAGGCCGACTAATGGAGAGATAACCTTTACCCCATGTGGTTAGTTGAGTCTAAGCTCATCTAGGGGGATAAGAAATAGACACATGACCTGTTAAACTGAAGTAAAAAGTACCCATACTGAAGTAAAAAGTACCCATACTTTGGAGATAAAAACTCCCATGCTGTGTCTCCACTAGACTCTTACATCAGGTTAGCTCAGTGATTCAGTGAAGATACTCTCTCAAAGGCAAGGCATATTTGCCAAAGAAGTTTTAACTTTATTTCTCAAAAGAGGTTTTTCTTCCCCATTGCCATGGGAATATTTTCTTAGCACATGTCCTTAATGTAATTGAAGTTGTACCTTAGAGATTCTCCTGATAATAAAAGGAAAAGCTTGTGATGAAGTAACGTATTGAGTTATAGATATAGCACTTTTGTAAGGTAACATACACTGAGCACAAATCCCTTTCAGCAAACTAGTCAAACTATTTTTAAAAGCTGTTTATCATCTATTTCATCAAATGCCTTAGTAAAATGGATTAAACTGCTGATGGGTTTCACGTTGTCAATGGCAATCAATATGTCACTCTTAAATAGAGCAATACGTAGTTTACAGATGGATGGGTTTCTTTTTTAGAATGTATATATTAAGAAACAAGTGTGGAGTTAATCTTTCAACAGGGAACTAGAAATAAATGACATCTAATCATAATACGGGAGCTCTGTGTGTTTACATACAGTATTATATAGCAAAAAGGAAAAATTCATTTGCTATTTAATTCCAAATCAGGTTTTGTTTTCATTGTTTTACTTTTCTTACCTCTGAGTACAAGCCAGCTTTTCTTAATTATTTAAATGACTTTTTGTCTTATTTAAGTAATAATAATTTTTTATTTCAACCATTATTAAGATTCTTATTGTCTGTATAATAATTCAGCGCTTTAGTCATTCAGCTGTTCCAGCTGCCGTTTCCCTCCACAAAACAAGCTCTTGCCGAGCATTTAGTTGCCAGCCCTGCAGCCAGCGCAGGATACGACCTTTCACTTATGTTTCAAAAGTGAGAGGTAACAAGAGGACAAAGAGACCTTGCTTCTTGAGTTCATGGAGCTATCCTCAATGCCCAACTACCCAATTCTGCTGAGAAATGACAAAGGTTAAAGCCACGTACTCCATTCCAGAGGAGAGAGATTTCCTGAATATGAGCTTGTAGTCGGGTGTCAGTATTTTCTTTCAAGACCATCCCGTCTCTGTGGCTTTGGAAAAGCTTTGGGAAGGGTTGGGGAAAAGATGGTAGGAAACGAAAACTTCTATCCTCTGTGACTAAATCAACTTTTCAACATAATCCCCTGGAAATTAATTGAATTTTCAATTTTGATTTTTCTAGCTGGTGGAAAGACATCTTTGCTTGATGTGATAACTTGCCGGGATCATGGAGGCAAAATCAAGTCTGGTCAAATCATGATCAATAACAAACCCAGCACTCCCCAGCTTGTTAAGAAATGCATCGCACACGTGCGGCAGGATGACCGACTGCTCCCCCACCTGACTGTCAGAGAAACGCTATTGTTCGTTGCCAAACTGCGCCTTCCAAAGTTTTTTTCAGACTCACAAAGGAAAAAAAGGGTAATTAAACTGTTGGAAAAAAATAAAGTTGTCAAAAATGTGTCTGACAGGAATTATCCAAGAGATCCTGTGTGTTTGGATTCAGAACAGCTAATCTGGCATTTTTTCATGTAGATTATGATATAAACCTTTTTCTTCTTTCAAGATAGAAACCAGCAATTGTTCCAAAGCTCATAAAAAATGACAATCTAGAGAAAGCATTAGAGAGCCTGAAAGAAGAACTAAATTGCTGATCGCTGAGCCTTTTTTAATGTTATCTCTAAAATCAAGATGTGTTTTCAAGTGTCTCTTGATCAGATAGCACTGAAACATCCAGATGAATTTTAACCACATTAATCATATTTTCAGCTTTATCTATGCATGAATGTGCAAATAAACCCTTGCTTTATCTCTGTTACCCTTCGGATCCCTCCAGGTAGAAGACGTTATAGCAGAACTACGCTTGCGTCAGTGTGCAAACACCAGGGTAGGGAACGAGTACCTCCGCGGTGTTTCGGGAGGCGAGAGGCGGAGAGTGAGCATCGGTGTGCAGCTGCTCTGGAACCCGGGTGAGCAAAACCCCGACACCTTCCTTGTGCCCACCACAGACCACTGGCTGAAATGGGGCAGTAACTGAAGATAGGAACTTTCAGGGAAGAGTCATACACACAGTTGCCCCTGAGGCAACTCGATGAGTTCATACTCAGGACACTTAACAGGTCTTGCACCACGCTCTGCCAGAGGTTACCTCTCCATAGCAAAGTTAGGCACAGTGACTGGGTGCTGGTCCATTTGCTTAAATTGAAATCAGTGCTGATCACAGATAATAATGTAATTATTACAGTAATAATTCTGTAAATGGAGCCAGCCTACTTTTGCTTCTGCCACCTTTGCCAATGGAGCAGCAGAGCCAGGCAGAGTCCCCCTGAGAGCCTTCACCCACCGCTCTCTAAAACCACCATCACACAGACTTCTGAAAGTTGCCTGAAGTCACCCTTACAGCAGAGCTCTGGTTTATGCATATCAGCATGAGGTTTGTTTTTTATCTGACCGCACGACACAAGTTACTTTGGAAGGCTGCTGGCCTATTATAACATCAGGATTGTTTTCCTTTCCTCCAACCCAGCCCATTTACATGTGCAATGTTAACAGGGAAGGTCATTTTCTTGGCTGCATAGTCAGTGATTGTGGTCTTGTGCAACTCACTGACGTGGCTGGCTCATGCCGCAGGTGAACTAGAAATTTCCATCGTCTTCAGCAGAAGCAAAACAGGAGGCTAAATCTGCAGTTGATTTTGCAGGATTGAATCCCCTATCTGCTCTTATATATATATCAAAAGCACTAATAGTCTTGGCTGAGCCTCTTGTTGAGCAATAATTCCCATCAGCTCTTCCACTGGGAAATGGATCTGAGAATTTTTTGCTTGTATAAAGTTATATTTTTGTAATTATGGGGAAAGCAGAAGTCTTTTTTTTGTGAGAAGTGATGCTCAGGAATAGACGTGCTGGTACTGAAGTAAAAAAAAGAATTAGTTCCAGGAAAAATAAGTAAAGTTTTCTTTACATTTCAAACATGTTTTTTACCCCTCAGCACAGAAACCACGTCTGTGTACAGACATTGCCTTGCTCTGATTGAAGTCATTAAGTTCTATAATAACACAAACACTGCAAAATAATAAAACTCTTTCAAGTTTGTAACAACAAATTGCAAAACAAACAAACAAAATTCCAAACATATATATATCTCTTCATATATATGTGCGAATAGGTGCAAAACAGAGCACAGTTTGGGAGGAGGAGCTATCTAAATTAATACTGTGTGAATATTTACACATGACTAATGCACGAGGTTTACATATCGAGCATTTAGGTTAAAATATTTCAGTAGGCAGGATACAAAACTAATACTATTGTATTAACTAATACTCAGGTATCTGATTTTTGTACGGGCAAAGTGCAAAAACTGCAGAGAAGAATGTGAATTTAATAAGGATCCTAAATCTTCATCCCAATGAAAAATAAAAAAAATATCTTGCTTCCAGTGGGAGCAAGATAAGATTTAAAATAATTACTCTTGGTCATCATGTTCAGTAAGATAGTGCAAGAAATTGCCATTGTTGCATATTATGTGATGCTGGTATGAAATATACTTTGGACTTTAAAAAAGAAGGAATATATCTGTGCGATTTCATGCACTAGCACCATTTCACTTAGAACATATTTTCCAAATCAAACATGCTGCTTTCCACAGCTAAACTTATTGTCTTTGGCAGGAATACTCATACTCGATGAGCCCACATCTGGACTGGACAGTTTTACTGCACATAACCTTGTGATAACATTATCCAGACTGGCCAGAGGAAACAGATTAGTTCTTCTTTCACTTCATCAGCCGCGGTCAGATATCTTCCAACTGTTTGATTTAGTTCTTCTGATGACTTCTGGAGTCACTGTCTATTCTGGAACAGCTAGAGACATGGTCCCATATTTCACAGAATTAGGCTACCCCTGCCCAAGGTACAGCAATCCTGCAGATTTCTATGGTTAGTATTAAGCACTGCCATAAAAAAGGTTACTGGAAATCATTTGCTTTCATAAGTGTATCAGGTAACATTGATTTTTATTGACTATAACTGTCTTAGAAATGCCTTATAACTGACTCAAATCAATACTATAGCAAGTTCAGGTTTTAATAAGATCGTTATTTGTCAGTACAGGAAATGTAACAAAAACAAGAGGTACGGACAAAATCAATTTTAAATAATCCTCCTTTTAACTCTGCCAGGTGTAGCAACTCTTCCACATGTTTAGAACACTTATTCCCATGTTTTAGCTGGTTGAAACGTTTACCCATCCAGACATGGATGAACTGATCAATTGCTTTCTGTAGCCAGTTCTCTGACTTCTGAATTAAGAAATGTGGGAAGCTAGTTTCCCAAGGTGAGGAATAATACACATCTGGAACAGTAAAGGGGAAAGAGAAGTGCTGCCCAACAGAGCACATTGGAAGGGAAAAACCCAGAACAGCAATCCTTTTATTCCTGTTCTCAAAGAAAGTTAACTACATGGTTCCAAATCCATTCCTCTTCTGTTTTTTGCAACATGCACGGGGAATCTGGCCCTGTTAATCTAATGGCAGTAGCCTCTTACCGCAGAGGTTGGTTCAGTTCCAGCCCGGAGGTCTTTGCACTCGAGTTGGCTAGGAAACCTTGTACAGACACCAACCTCAATGCTCTGGAGTAACCTCTTCGTCTGTGTCTATGTGGCAAGCGGTGTCAGCTCGTATCAGCTGTGCAGAGATAAACAGAAGTTCACCTCAGTGTCAAGCCCTGCAAAACGACCTTTGTCACCACCATGGTTCAGAGCAGTCCTCAGCCAAGCACAGCCTTGAGGAAGGCTTGCACCACCCCTGTATGGGAATGGAGAATATGAGGCAGTCCTGGGGAAACTTGTAGCTACAGCCTGTGGTTACAGAGACAAACCCCTATGACATGGAAGCGGGGAGGGATGAGAAAGGGAGGTGGAAGACCATTTAGCAGTATGCACAGAGTCAGTACCCATAGGAAGAGAAGAGAAATATGGGCAGCAGGAAGGTGGAAATGGGACAGGATGGTAGAGTATGCCACAGCATGAAGGAGCACCTGCAGAAATGCACGAATGCTAGCTGTGTGTCCGACAGAGAAACAGGAGACTACGGCACAAGGGAAGAGGTGGGGCAGGTGGCAACTAATTTCTGATGGACTGCTGCTGAAGAGTGGCTGAAGAGAGATGATCAGCCCAATGTAAGGAGTTATGAAATGTACAGCGATAGTTCTCTCAGAAAGCATCTGCAAAACGTCAGCTATTGTCATGCTACGCTGAAGGTCAGCATTGGAAAATACTATTAAAAGTTTAGATTTAAAAAAATCATTTTTCTACGTATAAAAATAATGCTAAAAGTCAACTATTGTTGCTGCTACTATGTTGTCCTTGGATAATATCTGTCCTGAGCTTTCTCAGTTTCAGGTAAAGTTTATGGCACCTTTGTAAGATACAAAAAAAGATGATAACTATCGTTTTGCAGATGGAGAAAAAAACATGTGATTTAAGTCAGATTCACATAACAGATTGTAAATGCCTACATGCCAGGAAGGGAATTCAAACTGTTTATCCTCAGCACCCTGCTCAAGCCACTATTAAATTTAGAAAAATCTGAAATAGTAGTTTACAATAGTCTAACAAACAATTATGAAATCTCTCAGTGATTCATTGAATGACTAGATAAGAAACATCTCCCAAGACAAAATACACATTAACAATCTGTTCTTCTCTAATTACCTAAAGTAACTGATAAAGTTTTAACCATTGTAGCTTAATGCATGCACACAGGTCATACTGCCTGTTCACAATGAAACCTCTGATTCTAAACACATCATAAAGTTATCACATCTGTAGCATATGGACTCATGTCAAACAATGTCTTGCAGTTGATTTGACCAGTATTGATAAACAGACCACAGAAAAGGAGATGGAAAGCCGAAAAAGAGCAAATACTCTTGCCAACTTGTTCCTAGAAAAAGTCAAAGATTTTGATGATTTCTTATGGAAAGTTACTGAAGGAGATAATGTTGCAACCACATTCAGCAAGCAAAGGTAAAGAAAAGAGTGTCATACAGCAGATCTGGAATAACAGCTACAGCCCGTGATAATTTCATGGTTTTTTCTCTTTTCTTTTGGGCAGGTCCCATGTAAATTCAGAAGAAGCTATCAACATGCCTCACTATTCAAGTGATCAATTACCAGGAGTCTTAAAGCAGTTCACTATATTATTAAGGTAACCTTATCTCCAGCATAAACAGTTACGTATCATGCCTATTTGTATTTTAAAGCATAAGAAAGAAGCACAAAATGAGAACTGAGTGCATGCTGAAAGTGCAGAGCTAGCGCTAGGCCTGAGCAAGCTGTAGAGCAGAGGTGTTGCTATACCGGCTCACCCCAGCCCCCTACGCAGGACAGCAGCCAGGATGTATGGCCCCACCTTTCTGCCCCAGGGCTCCTTCCAGACACAGTCACCTCCAGCTCACATCACTGGGAGCCCTCAGCTTTAAGCAGCAGCAGGCTCCGGAAGGTGCATCCCAGTTTTGGATACTGCTGTCCCGATACCCATGCCAAAGTGTGGTGACTCAACCCTCAGCAAGCCCCGGCAGCTGCGTGGTAGGCTCAGGCATAGCCAGTCTCACACCTCTGCCTCAGATTTGAAGCCAGGAGGCTTCAGTGATTATAGCCAGCATAGATGAGTATTGTAGTTGGGTCTCAGGCTTGTGTACTCAAAAGAAACATGATCAACTGGTTCAATACATGTAGAACATCACTACCAGCATCAGCTGTTATTAGCGTATGCTACAGTAATTGCTTCTGTGTCTCCGAAATCAGACCATCCCACCCCCATTGCCTTCCTTCAAGCTTTCAGGATTTCAGACCTGAAATACTAGGCGGCTACAGACGCTCAATAGCTTTGATTAGGTAAAATCCTTTACAGAAACTGACAGCCCAACTCCTGTCCTACTCAAAGTCAGCAAGTTCCACGAATTTATTTTAGCAGGGCGTTCGGGGCAACGTATCTGAATATAACCGGCATTAGTAAGTACTATAACTTATGGTCAATGTTGCTGTTTTCCTAGTCGTCAAGTCTCCAATGACTTCAGAGATCTTTCAACGTTATTAATCCATGGATTTGAGGCCCTTCTCATGTCATTATTAATTGGATTTTTGTACTACGGCCATGAGAAAACCAGACTCTCTATTCGTGACACAACAGCACTGTTGTACATGATAGGAGCACTAATCCCATTCACAGTGATTTTGGATGTTATTGCCAAATGTAAGTGTCAGTTTTCTTTTACATGTTATAAGCAATCAAAGTCAGAAAATTCCTAAATGAATGAAAAAATTATACTTATTAATGCAACCCTAGGATGAAACCAACCTGTTTGTTCCTACTCTGCAGGTCACTCGGAAAGAGCTATGCTTTATCATGACTTGGAAGATGGAATGTACTCCGTTAGCCCATACTTCTTTGCTAAGGTAATTGGTTTTGTTGCCAGGAAATACAAACAGCTGACTTTAACATTGAAAACCACAAACAAACCAAAGCCTTGTTGTATAAATGATCACATTCATATCAGACTGTGTTCTTTTGTGTCTGCCAGCTAAGGCTATCGTTCTTGCTTCCTTGGCATTAATGGATTAAACCTCACACTACTTTAGATCTGTTGCCATAAGTCATGGCTGAGATCCCACCCCAGAAAAGCCAAAGAAGAATCTTTCACTGCGTTGTTTGGTCAGAATTTGAGAAATCTCAAACTCAAATTTGAGGGTTTAGACAGTTTTACATACCTGCATATTGCATTCACTGAAGCATCTTTGAAAGTTTGATTATATGTCTTGATCTGTAAAACAAAATATTCATATTAAATGCTAAAGAAAAGGTAAAACAGAAGTGACAAAATGCTAACTGTGACATTTCCAGTAGTTGTTTGGGCCTGTACTGGTCAGAGATAAACAACCGTATTAAATGCACGAAGAGCCAAAGTTTCTGAAAATCAATTAGAACTTTTAAAAAATTACATTCTCTTTCTCACAGATTTAGAATAATCCCTTCTTTGTGATGTTGCCACTGTTAGATGAGTTCTGCCTGCCATGGCATCTGTAATTTAGGTTTCCATTTCTGCACAAGATTTTAAATGCTTATTAGTGGTTGCCAGAGAAAAATATTCTTTGCATTGTGTCACAAAGATTGCACATTATTCATAGAGAAATCGATGTAATTTGTTACAACCTTAGTATTAGAGGATAGTAGCAACCCTCTTCAGAAGAAATAATCATAACAGTCTCTATACTTATCTTCAGATATTTGAGAAAATCCTAAGCGTGTTTTTTGTTTTACAGTGAGTTAAGTAGTTACTAACTGGACTGCCTTTGGGACACAGTGGGGAAGTGACCAACAGCCAAATTTGTCTCAAATTTTATCTCAGACTAGGTTCAATCAAATTTGGACAAAACACACAGTTGCCATGAATCAGTAACAGTATTACTGTTAGCAAGCGCACCAGTTCTCAGGGAAAGTGTCCTAAATTCTTAGAAGCTGCCAAAACCGTTACAAAACAAGACATCTAATCTGTAACAAGAATCCTCTCGTTTTAAGAATTAGTTATAGGAATTGTCACAGCTAGAGAAAAAATTAGTAAGGATTTCAATTTTTGCTGTGGATTGCTTTTGGATGTCACCAACACCACCTAACAGGGAGGTGATTGCATTCTAACGGAGTATTTCCTGTAGTTTTTATAAACAGTCTGTAAGTACGTTGAGGTACATCTCAGAAGGCTTTGTGATTATCATTCAACTTATTTTTCTCTCTCTCTTCCCCCCCCCCCCCCCTTCCTGAATAGATTTTGGGGGAGCTCCCAGAGCACTGCACTTTTGTCATAATTTATGGGGTTCCCATCTACTGGCTGGCAAACCTCATTCCTGAACCAGAACATTTCCTGCTGAACTTCCTCTTGGTATGGCTGGCTGTATATTGTGCCCGGGCGATGGCACTTTGGGTGGCAGCACTGCTGCCGACTTTACAGCTCTCAGCCTTCTTCGGCAACGTCCTTTTCACATCGTTCTACCTGAGCGGTGGTTTTGTGATAAGCTTGGAAAACCTCTGGACGGGTAAGACAAAGCTCCCACCATCCCTCCAAACTGAAACATCAATGGTTTTCATTAGTGACAGGTTGTTGTGAGGCTGAATGTGTCCTGTGCAGGAAAATTCGGCTTCATTCTTACCTGTGCAATCATCTTCTTGGGTGATGATGGTGGAGTCAGATTGTTCATTTTAAATCAGTTTCTCCATCTGAAAATGAGGTAACAATAAATTTGGTCAAAAAAGCACTTAGTGAAAGGCTCGATTCTTACATGGTTGTTAAATTTTTCAGTAAAAAGAATTATATTCAGTAGCTGAAGATTGAGCTGCAGTGAGACTTGGTTGACAGTGGGAGTTTGATGGATATTAGCTCTCTCCTAACTTTCCATCTCCACGTAATAATATAAAGTATATCTGCCATTTTGCCCAATAATAAAATGTGGTATGTTTACAGCCTCTTGTTGTCAAGAAATTAGACAAACCTGCTGTATTTGGCAGCAACACAGCAGTTTTTGAGGTCTCAAGTAAGTTTTGTGTATGTATATCAATTTCTTTCTTTCTGCCATTTTTTTCCCAGTTCCATTTTGGGTTTCTAAAATCTCTTTTCTCCGATGGAGTTTTCAAGGCATGATGCAAATACAGTTCACTGACCTCACATATGAAATGACTGTGGGAAATACTACATTTCAAATACCAGGGAAACTTGTAAGTCACCAATAAAAATTGTTACAAACATTTGATAACTAATTAGAATGCTATTTATATGCCCATCATATTTAAGTAGATGCTGTAGGCCTCAAATTTGAGAAGCACTAAATCAATATGCCAAGTCACGTTACACTTGGTGTATTTTAAATTTGTCCCTACAGCAGTCACTCCTTTTATCCTTTTCTTTTTAATGGAAGATAGAAAAAAAGAAAACAATAAAGGGCAACTATTTCCTACATAAGCCCCAACTATGTGCTTGCTGAAATTGTTCAGAGGCTGAACCGTATTCCTCTGAAATACCGCAGCCCCTAGACGTGGCGTAGCTGTAACCAGCTATCAAACCACTCTGAAAGTCGCATCCAGCTGGAAACCAAGGGAAAAGGTGGCAGGGGCCAGGGAAGCTCACACGTAAAACACGCTTCACAGATCCAGCATGAAAATTTTGTGTCCGTTCCTAATTTTGCATTATCTGTGGTTACAGGTCACTCAGGCTCTGGACCTGGACTCCCACCCTCTCTACGTAAGCTATCTCGTCCTCGCTGGTATCGTTTGCAGTTTCCTCCTTTTGTATTATTTATCTCTGAGGTTCATCAAGCAGAAATCACAGCAAGACTGGTAACAGCAAACCACGCAGAGGCGGCAGCAAGGACACAGGGAAAGCCCACGAGCTGATTTTTGGTCACCTCCGCAGCCGCGCAGGGGGAGAGCAGGTCCCTGCGGGGAGCGGCGGGTGCCGCCAGCCCGGCTGGCCACGGGATGGCAGCAGAACACCGGGAGTCGGCAGGCAGGCCGTGCTCCTCCACGCAGCCTGGGGCTGGCGTCGGTGGTTGTTGTTGTTTGTTTGTTTGTCGTACAGTTTTTATAGGTGACAAGACGCTTATGAGTTCTCCACACCTTGAAATATGGGCCACTGATTTAAAAGGACCCATCCCACTTAGTAATAGCTGATGTTTTAGTCCATAATGTTTGAATGTATAGTGATCACGTACTTAATTCGGAGAGCTCAGAGAGAAGTGGGATCAGCACGCACACAAAATGCTACTTTCTGTAGCATGTATAACATTCAGCACTCATAAGAACAGTGTAGAGGAAAGCAACACTGACGATTTTACTGAAGCTTCAGGAGAAATGCAAGGATGGAAAACACAACTGGTAACGATTCTGTGTTGTTTCTACTTGCTTACGTGTTTTACGGCTTTGCCTTTATGTTCCAGTTAGATGCTGTTGATGCCCAAAATGGGTATTTTCCCACTGTACAGCTGATTTCTTGTAACAGATAATTTTATCTCACCTTCTTGGATTTATTTCTACAGTATCAATACATACCGATTGGTTGTTATCAATCACATTTTTCTCCATAGCAATACAAATCACAGACATTTGCCAAGTTTGGTTCCTAAGATTCTCAGGTAGAAAACACCAAACCTGACCCTCCGGTAATTAAAAATCTAATGGTGCAATCTATGAAGTGCTTGTAATTGTGCTCCTAGTTATGCTCAGCCATAAGACACAAATGGTCAGAAAAGGAGTAACAATAAATAAACGGCTATAATTCACACATAGTCATGGTAAGTGCGTGTGCAAATTAGGTGTACAGTTGTCCCAAGCATTTTACAAGATTAGCTTGTTTGATTTTAAATGTTTGGATGCATATCTCTGTGTTTATATACAGAGACCCAAAGCACATCGTCCACTTTCATTTACATGTTGCACACAGTGGAAAACTACTAGTGTAATCGGCTATAATGCCCCGGATACTGTTATGTAAATACCTTTTTTTTTTTTTTAAAAGAAATAAGAATGAAAGAACATTAATATTTTATTATTCTATTTGGCAGTTAGGGCTGCCACATTACTTTCCACAGGTTCCACGTGGCAATAAATTCCCAGGAAGACCCTAGTCTAAAGATGTTAAGCAGGTCTGATGATAAAGTAACAGCTTCAGCCCCAGGCAGCAAACACTGGACTCCAAAACACTCCAAGGTTTTTCTAAGGTGAATTCTACCACTTCTTTCTGGTTCTGCTGCATGTGATTTAAAAAAACAAAACAAAACAAACCCCAAAAAACCAACACCAAAGCCCACACTTGATCTGATCCTAGTGCCATTTTGAAATGATCAGATTTTCATTGCCTTTTAATGGCAAAGCCAATTCTTTCAGTCCAATTCAGCATCATTAAATTGTCAGAATAGCGGCTTCTTGTTTGATTCTTAATTATTCCTTTTTATTATATTTAAGACACTGAATTTTTTTAAAGTGGTTTACTCTTCTTTGTAATGATCTGTTGTGATTAGAATCTCTTTTATATTACACTGAAGTTTTAAGGGTATATATTGGTACTTCTAGTCTAAACCGCTATTTTCAAGGTATTTAGAGGATTAAATTCTAGGCTGACTCTCTGTTGTGAGTTCACTTTGATGTTTAATAAAAAAAGGAGAGACACAATAGGAGAAATTAAAGACATAAGGGACAGCTCTGAATTTTAGGGGCATATTGTCATGCACAGAAATCTTCAGGCATCTAGATAAGAATATACCATAGCCTTAACTTTGAATTTCCTTCCTTTTGTGAAATTAGTCAGGCTGCTGACATTACTTAAACAGCCTTTTTCAATTTAAAATTCCACCCTCTTAACATTATGCAGCAGGACCAAACGGTGTGAGTGTTTCAGAGGTGGTGTTATGACAAGGATAGATGTATACATAATGGGGACTTGAGCGGTGAGCCTAGGAACAGCCATCGTATGGAGTGTAGGAAGAGCTATCATAGGATGTGGCCAGGCCCGTGTTTACATAGAAAAAGCTCATATTCTATATACTACAATTACATTAGCACACTGCCTGTGATCATATCTTGTTTCCTTGATGCCTAGAGATGGGGAATATAGGCTGTGATTATTGTTACAGGCTTTAGCAATAAGAAGATAGGAGCCTTGAAATACAATTAGCAATTAGCGTTCATGTCTAACAATAGCATGCCGTGGGGCTGTGTACAGAGAAGAGCACGGGGAAGAGTGGGTGGATGACACACAACCTGCCCAACTCGCACCACCAGGAGATGAAAAATAGTACAAGTTTAGGGGGAATTATGCACCCCTCAGCCAGTGAAGGTCACACTGTATGCTTTGGCCTCTACGTTCGTGTCCTGCTTCACGCTTTTGTGCGGAAAACGTTTCACACTTCCACAGCGGAGCTGCGGCTGCTGCTGCAAAAACAAGTGGTTAGCAAGGGAATAGATACCTTCCCGGGAGTTTTAACCAAGGCTAAATGTCATAATTTAATTTCAGCACAGCTTTGCCTTCCAAGTGTCAGAGTAGCCGTTCCTTTTCCTTAGACTCCCCCGTGTCAGCAGCAGCTCGGTGTGCCCGCCTGCCTGCACTCCCTGTAACGGTATAACCAAAGTTACAGCAGTCCACAACAATCTCGACACAGAGATTAAAGATCACAAGCGAGACACTGCACGAAACTCATCCTACCGTCCGCTCCACACACAACAACGTTTAGTTTGTTTTGCGGTAAGGGAGATCTGCCATTCGAGCAGAGCACTGCCCGCCAGTCCGCCGCCGCCGCCGTCCCAAGGATTCACCTGCTACCGTCTTTGCTCTCCTGTATCCTCCCTGGCCAGGTTCGGAAAAGCTCTCCTCAGCTGTAAGTCATGTCCCCGCTACGGCAGGCCACCAAGTCAGTGCAAAACTGGTTTTGAAATGGCACCACGTTTAATCGGTTGCAGAGTTTCCAAGTTGTTTTGCCCAAGCGCTGTTTGAACTGCCCGGTGCACGACCTAACTGCAACAGGCTACGGGGTTTCAGTCTGCATACACATCAAATTTGGGAATGGGAACATCAAATACAAGCAACAACAACATTTGCAAGGAAAATTCCCCAAATTCAGAATCAAAAAAATCTGTGTGGATTACATGGATACTATAAAGTACTGTGTGGACAACAGAACTGTGTGTTGTTACAACACCTCTATGTACTAGAGGTGGTGTGTTATCTGTAAAGAAAAGGTAAGAAAAATTTGTCTTTATGACTTAAAGTATTTAATACAGGGAGAGGTGGGAAGTTCTTCCCCAACCTCCACTCCAAGTTGATGCAGCCTCTCCACTTGGCAAAAGGGACAAACTTCTTTAGCACTGGAAAATGGATTTCAGAAACACTGCGTTGCATATTGGCTCGTGAGTAGTGCAGTCCTCCAAAATACGTTTAACTCGTCATTTGGAAAGGACTAGCTTTCACTCTGGCCAAGCTAAATTAATAAGTAGCTGTTGAAAGTTTCATCCTATATTTGTTCATTGCATTCAGAAATGCTAAATCAGTAATAAATATCAATAGCCATTCCTTTTTGTTAAACCCCCCCCTGAAATTCCTTTACAAAAAAAAAAACCAAACAAACCACACAGACAATACGCTACGCAAGGAGACTATGGGTAAGAAGTCACAGGTGTTGGTATGTCCACTTGTACCAGAAATGACAAACCTTTCAGGTTTTAGCCACAATGATTAATTTTAATGGCAGTAGACAAGAAACAGTGTACATGGAGCTCTGTGACATGCCGCTTCTTTTTTTTATACTCTGAGAGCCAAGACAAGCCCTTCATATGTTAGCAGCTATTAATTAAGGCAACAATGTTTAAGAAGTGGGTTGAGGTAATTTTAAAACTGCTTAACCCTTTTAAGAACTGACAAGCTTTAAAAAGCATATATATAATGTGCGTGTGTTCATATTAATATGTATATGTAGAGGTATCTGCATGAATAGATTACATACATATGTATATACACACAACTGTAATGCCTACGATATCTCTCAATTTTTTTTTCAGGGAATATTTAAAAAGCAATTCAGATCCATAATTTATAAAAGTGCTGTTGCCAATTTCTATAATTAATTATAAAACTGTTTGTTGGTGTTTATTTTGTCATTAAATCAAACTTATGGTTATTTTGAATTGCAAATTTTGTTGGCATTATTTTGCTTTCATGGTCACAATTTGATACTTTTAATGCTTTCAGTGCCAAGAAACTGCAACTTAACAGACCCCCGCAACCTTCACATCATGGCTCCAGAACCAGCATCTCCCATCAACAACACATTTGGATCTTTTGCTCTTTTTTAAGCATAAATTTTAAGCATAATCATATTTTGTTAAGATTCCTAGCATATCAGCCTCACCTTAATTTTTCATATTTAACAAGTGGGTTTAGAGGCATAAATGTTAAAGTACTGGCGAGAACCCATAAGGTGAGTAAACAAATAATACCCACTTGCCTCAAAAATAATTTGTATTTTGTACACAAGCAAATTAGCCCACAAGATAGTCATCTACTACTTCAGTACTGAATTTTCAAGCAAATGCATAGCACTTGGAAATCTATGAACATTCACAAATAGTCGAAAACAAAACGTACGGAACCTTGCAATGATATACAACTGTACCAGTTAACATCATCATTCTTCAAGACAGTACCTTTGCTCACTTTCATTTACTGGGGGCTGAGGGGAGAGTTTAGAAAAGAACAACAGAAACTTCTTTAAAACAAAAAAGACTTGATGTTTCGCTGAGAAAGTCAGAAGAAAAACTAAAAAGTAGCCTCTCTGCTATGCCAGTCCAGCCTCCAACTGCTGCTCCTCCCTGACACAAACAAACATCTTCCTTCTCATGATGCACGACACAATGCTGAGAAGAGTGCCCTAAAGGAACGGAGTATTATCTCAATGATTGCTTGTCAACAAACACCCAAATCTTCTACTACTCTTAGTTAAAAATAGCTAATCACCTCGTGGCAGTGCTTCAACTAATTGTAGAAAGGCACGAAGCCAAAACATGGAGCTCCAAACCAGGCAACAACAAAATGTGCTGCACAAACTGAAAACTTTGAAAACCAGGACATGCGCTGCCCTCATTAGCTGCCTCCAGCTGCAGGATGCTACCTTGCACAAGGCAGTCGTTACACTTCCAGGTGGGTAAGTCGGAGGTCAAACCTGTGGTAGCCATCATCCCAAGAGACTCTGACCTCTGCTGAGAAAGGCAGAGCGCAAACAACTTTTTTTGCTCTTTTAGCATCCCCTTAATAAGATCATTTCATAAACTTTTTGGCTTGTAATTCCTAGCAATACAGGCACGCGTTGCCACCCCCCGCAGAGCTGCAGGGGCATTTCAGGCCAGCGAGAACAAGACGCTGGCACCCCCCCACCACTCCTGCAGTAATTCTGCGCACGGCCGGTGGCTCCGGCCATTCACACCACGTGCTGTACCTGCTTTCCTGCCTTCCCCCTGAACCCACAATTCCTACGAGTAATCGTGTAAAAAAGCATTTTGTCCAAGTATTATTGTTACCTAGAAAAGCGCGCTGTCTGATTACAGCAGAGCTCAACACTGTCAAACGCTTTGGAGACGCTTGCTTCGGGTTTGTCCCTTCTAAAAGCAAGACGAAAGGTGAATGAGTATTTAGCTGTGTATACTTCATAGGGGATTTCTCAGTGCTTTTGTATTAGAAAAATGCCTTGCAGCTTTGTAGTACGTTCAGTGCCAGGCGCGTGATAAATTTCCACTGGAAAAAACTCTCGTACATGACTGACAATAGTAAAGCCACAAATTACCGTAATTTTATGCCCCCCGCAGCTAGTGGTATAAAACATAGTTTTCAACCTTGTTTTTACTTGCTGAATTTAGACAAATTTATAATGTTATTGATGTCAGTGAGAAAGACACTCAAATGCAGAAATTGTATTCCTGGGCATAAAAACAATTGGAGCACAGTATTTTATATGTACTACAGATGATGAAAAAATATGGCTGTCATTAAAGCTATAAAACAAGATGGAAAACTAAAGGTTTTTCTTTTTTTAATTAATTTAACATTCTATATATTTTTATATTCAGCTATCGCACTTGATCAGGGTTTTTTCCTCCTCCCTGAAATGCTGAACAGTCAACCAGGTGCGACACGTGATATGACTGGCTCTCTCACTTCGAACATTAATGTTTGAAATGCAGGCTGAGTCAACAAAATCATGAAGCAAAGCAAAAACCTTAAGCAAAGTCTACAGATATATGGTTCCTAATGGATTTTCCAACGAGCATACACTTTCTATCATAGTTCCAATTTTTAGAGTGTAATTTTATTTACAAAGGGTTCCGATTTCCTAAAAATGGACAATTGCTAGAGATGATCAAGATTTACAGTTGAGCTAACCTTCACACATGAACTGTTAAAGCTACTAGCTAAACTAATCAGAGGGAAATCCCAGAGAACTCGGCAAGTAACAAGGGCAATTGCTTGATTTATTTTTGGTTTAGGCAGAGTTTTTCAGAGTATGGCTAGGCAGTGGGCTCTGCAACCTAACACAGTTGCTTTGGTTGGAGCCTCACCTCAGGCGGCAACTTCCCTATCAGAACATGCAAAGAAGTCGTTAACAGCCCCGATGCAAAACACCCTCCTGTGTTCGGGCTCATCTTTAGAACCACCCTAAATTACACTAATAACACACTTGTTCCTACAGCTGCTTTCAAACTTGAGAAGTGTGAGGTTTAAGTGGCTGCTGCTGGAACAAACTTCCCTTGGGATTTTTGGCACATGATGATGCTCCTGTTTCTTCAGTTACCCAGCCGTAATTACGGGACTAGTACCACCATGACTCTCCATGGAGGGAAGGCATGAGAGGACCAGGCCTGGCTCAGCAGCTCTGATCAGTCCTTCACAGCCTCTCTCTTCATCAAGGTGGGCTTAGCGACCAACTCGCCCTTAGCAGCCCTTGCTGCTGCCGCTTCTTCCTTCTCCAGCGAACCTCAAGGAGAAGTGGTTGAGGAGCAGACGGTGGGAGCCATGAGAAAGGCCAAGATCCACAGTGGTGTGTCATCAACCCCGACTGCCAGCGAGTTGAGGGCTGCTCCTTCCCCTCATGGTCATTCACTCCCAATCCAAGCAGGCCTAAGGCATCACGCTGAAGCTGCTAGCTTTGTCTTCTTATTGCCACCCACAATACCAACTCTCATCCTTCCCACCTAGGTATTTTCCCAGTACTTCCAATCCCTCCAGAGTTCCTCTGCGGCAATCCCGTATTTTGACAACCACTCTTCATAGCCCCTCTCCAATAAATAAAAATCCAGCACCCAGCAGAACGGTCTTTCAGAGCCTTCTACGACAACCTCGAAAGAGGTTGGCCAGGCCAACCTCGTCCTGTCCACGCCAACCTCGTCCTGTCCATGCCCCCCTGCTTTCCCTCCAGCCCAAACTGTTTTCTATCTAAAAGTCCACCTTCCTCTCCTCCCCTGAAGATTCATCTCTGCTATCTACAACTCTTCCCACAACTCCCCTTTTCAGATTTGCCCTGGTCTCATGGACCATGTGAAGAACAGAAGATTGCAAAACCAAGAATTAACTCTGCTGCTAGTTTTCAAGACTCATCACTTTTACTGTGAGACGCTGAGGTTCGTTGCTTTCTGAACCTGGAGTTCATTGGCACTTAGAGGTGAGTTGAAATAACTACAAGAAACACAGAACTACAAAGAGGTTTGGAGCTATCGCTGCAGACAATAGCAATTCTATAGATACCACTGCTTTATCACAGTGTAATAAGGGTAATCACATGAGAAATTGTGAAGCATTAGCCAATTGTAATACAGAGGTTTAAGAGTATCAGAGAGAAACCTTGCATTAATATTTTTATCTAAAAGTAGATCAATGTGGAACCCCCATCTATAGCAGGCACTGAATAAGACAGTTTCTATTATCTCATTTTCTTAATTACAGGAAACAGTAGAGAAAACTCAAGCCTCAAGCTTCCGTATCTGCTCTTATTTCCATATCTAATGGGGAACCCAGAACTTTGCTCCTGTAGCTGAGGATCTGCACACTCATACTCGGAAAGATGCCCTTGGATTACATTACAGACTCAGTTGGAGCCACTAACTTAAAAGGATTTTGGGTTTCCTCTGATTACTGATTCACAGAAGTACAAGCAAACCACCAGAGGCTGCAGCCATTCTGGAAAGGAAATACCTTTTTTGCAGTTGACTTTACACAGAAATTATGAGAATAATTTTAAGAGATGCAGAGAAATCTTTGCTAAAAAAGGCTAAATTCAGTGACAGTCTCAGCTATTTCTTATACACTCACTTTTTTCACCCTTACAGCAACAATATACCGGTGTGGGAAACGGGACGTTCCTTCTATATGCTGACAGATTTCTCACATTGAATAGCAAAGCCTCCTGGTCACATCCATCACTTCTGCCACTGTGTTCCTGGAGAGTCCGGAAGCATCACACCTTTGAGAAAAGCAATAAATACGGTAGTACTCTGGTGAACATGCTTCCAAGTCTATTTCTCTGTCAATATGTGCACTCGTGATCCTACCTTCACTGTTAGGATCATCCCTTGCTACTGCAGCCGGGATCCTGCTGACTCAGGCATTCAATCTATAAAAACCCTCTGAGCTGCCACTGCCAAAGACACGATCTGTTCAGCTACTCCATTTTCAACAGTGGGCACATATTAAGGAAGTCTGAAGACAGCTACTAACCTACCAAGCTACATTTCTTGCTATAGAAAGGGGTCTCAGGAGACAATGAGTTGAACGAACTGTTTCAGTAGATAAGGACAGAACTACAGCATGTAATTATCACGCTGCAAAATGACTATATTGTAGTTAACAAGGAAACTTTCCCCATATTGAGCTCAAAAACCTAAAAGCACCCTCTTCCTGCCCCTACCTCAAGGAAAGTGGGGGAAAGAGGCGAGTCCATAATGTGGCGCAGGGCACAGAAGTGAGATTAAGTCATCTCAATTCAAGCAGCAAGCTTTTTCCAGTCTTCTCAACCCCAATCAAGACACACTATTATACAAACATGTACACACTCACACAATTTGCTTTTTACAGTAACATGTCAGGTCATTTCATGTCAGCACACTCTCAGCTTCCCACAGAGGCCTCTGCAAAAGCGCACTCCTATCTCACACACACCGCACCTGGCCTGGATCTTGCACAATCCCAGTTATCCACTAGCCGGTGGCTAATAATTCTTTTCTGCTTTAAAGGGATAAGTGCTATGGTCAGTATGACAGAGTACGTTTGGTATCTGGACTAAGGAATCACCATGACAAGTTTGCAAGATTGCCATTCTGCATTTTGTCACCTTACAGGTTTCTTTCTTTGAATATGAAGAAATAAATAATGAAACTGCCTACTTATTTGGTGGAGAAACGCTAACCACCAAAACCGCATTTTCCTTCATGCTTGAAATGGCTGAATCTCAGCACACCAATGCACAAGAAACATTATCATTTCAAGCGTATTCTAGAAGAGTCAGCACAAATGCCGATTCTGCAAAACCTTCCCAGTATAACCTTGTTTCAGCCCGAGATGATTGTGTCCCGGAGTGGCACAAATCCCTCACTGTCCCACATTCTAAAGACAGGAGAGAGTGCACTCCTCTATGTAATCATTCCTTAACTGTACATGAAACGTTTACTGGAACAGAAGATCAGAAATATTATCACACAGTGGCAGCCCTTCCCTATCCTTTGAATAACCTCTGCTTTCCCATCTCTGCCTGAAGACTCCGTGGGCCAGGGCTATTGCAACGTGATCCCAAGTGGTCAGCGTGCACCTTCACCCATTACCCTACCGCTGCTGCCACGAAACCCTGGTACTGTTTGGTCTCACGCTCCTGCAGTGCCTCACTGATGTTTAATCGGCTCAGCAGCCGGTTCTTTCAGACCATAGCTTTCCATGTCACTCAAAATGCAATTCCAGAGCTGAAAACAATTTAATTTATATTCTTCAGTTACAGGCTATCAAATTTACTTTCCATTTCCACAATTGCAACTATAAAATCATAGGACATTATTCTGTTAAAAGTTCAAGTCAAGCAAGTTAGAAGAAAAAAGTGTAGATGCTAACTAGGACTAATCCTGCATGGTCAGACCTCACACGTGGGCACTAGCAACAGGCAGTCATGCATCTGGCTGCGGCGCTGCGTGCTGCTTTACTGCCTCAGAAGGCAGCAGCCAGCAAACACGACCTGCCAGTATCACAACACAGACTAATGACGGATGCAGCACCTGACAGTCAATTGCACCTGGTCCACGACCACATGAGCTTCCACCTCCCTGCCAAAAAGGTAGTTAAGATCTACAAATCTGCTGTTAACTTCCTCTGCAATGACCTGGTGTTTGCTTCAAGTAATACTCATTCTCTTCCTTATCCTATGTGCCAGCTTAGCTCAAAAAGCATACAGGCCCACTGCCTCCAGCTATGCTCACATCACGGCTAGCGCTGTGAAACTGAGAGATTCACGAGACGGCCTCTGAAAACAAGAGCTGTGGCACTAGAGAAAAGGTTGCCAACCAGCTGACACAGTCTTCAATTATGCTTCTATTACACTGAAACACATGTAATGTAGCTGTAGCTTTAGAAAAAAGAAGCACCTCCATTTGTGAACTGAAATAAACTAAGTACTCCTAGGCTTGCTTTCAGATAGGGCACACAACCATTAGGCTATGAATGAAACTTCAAATGTTAATGCCTTATCTTGACAACCCAGGAACAAAGGGTGCCAGACGGTTAGAGCCATGTAGGTGCAGTATGCTGTGGAGTCTACGCTCGTGAAGTAACGAAGGTCATTGTAAAACCACACCACCAATGGAGCAGACACAGCTAGGATTCATACAGTTTGGAAAACAAAATTTACCACTCATCTCAGCCCGGTTAGTTATACCTCATTTTTTGAGTAAAGCAGGCATTTTCTGTGTATTTATAAATATACTAGCTAAGGAATTGGAAATTTTACTTTAAAAAATTAGGTCCCAATTTCTTCCCAGCTTTGACACATTCAGATTACTGTACAAGTCTTTCAAAATTTTGTCAAAACCTTGTGTGCACACATGAATTTTTAATTACCACAGTGTTGCCTATGTGGGGAAACCTAAGAAAGATAAAGGTTAACTAACCAAAAATTTAAAGATCAACCAACAAAGTTATTAAATACACAGAAACAAGCTTTCATTTCACTAAAACCTGTTTGAAGTACTGCGTAGGCACAATATTCCATTTGTTATACCAAGGTGTGCATTTCTGAGTTTCCATCATTATCCACGGAAATAATGGATGTGTTTTCTATGTATTCTTTCATCTTTGTAACTTGTAAGTGTCTTATTTTCATGATCCCACAACTCTGGAATGTAAAACTTCACATCGGAGTATGTTTACTCCCACATTTATACAAATAAAGCATGCCCACCAGTCTCCCAACAGGTAAACAACTGCTACCTCTGCAAATAATGGGCACTGCTTTGTTTAAAAGGCATGTTTTCATGGATATGCAGTTCTTGTATCCATAAAATTAACTGGATTAACAGTTCTGAGAATGAATTAAAGATGCTATAAAACTACAACACACAAGCTAGTGTAAAGGGTAGAAGTATTTTGTCTTTACCTGTAATATCGAACACCCTAACGAGATATTTAACACAAGAGAAGTACATTTAGGAGAAATCTAAAAAAAAGATGTGTTTATTTTCTGTGTAGATACAGGTGAATCCTGAAGATGTTGTTCTTTACCCTTCTACTTTCACCGCAAAGTACATCCATCAGGCAAAGAACAACAAAGGATAAGACAGTTTGCTTAAGTTACAGTTACATACCCCTCTAGCAACTTTCTCGATATACATATATTTGGTGAATCAACAGGAGCCAAAATACAGTTCAGGTTATAGCAGATCATACATCAAAACAGAAATAGCCTAGAAAGTTGCATCTTGGTATTTCATTAGCAATTTTAACAGCATTTCTATTAATAAATGTTTCTATCAATTACAGCTATAGCAAGTGCTGTTTAAACACAGATTTATATTAAAAATTACACAGAACAACATGCTTTTTAAAATTTTTATTGAATGTAGTATTTAAACAATTTCATAAACAACTAAAGCATAAAAGACTGTCTGTTCATGATGCTTCCAATCTTCTTTTCCTCCATTTTTCCACATAGAACTTGAATGTCTCCTATAAATAGAGTGGAATAAACAAGTTCAACATTGTTTCAAATGAAAAGTTACTAATTCTGAACAAAGTCTTATGTTCTGACAAAAGCAAAATCTATTATTCTCTGTCATGCAAAACTAGATCTGTAGTGAAGTCTGTATAATTAAGAGAAATACCAGAGAGAGAATAAAAGGAAAAGGAAAACCTTGCCAAAAGTGCATAATGAAGCTTCTATTACAAAATGCAATAATATAATCAATTTCATTTTAAAAATGAAAATACTTTTTAACTGCAATCTGCAATTGTGTCAAAAAAATTTTGAGACACTTTTAAAGACCAAGCTGCATTAGAGAAAAATTGAACAGGGAAATCGGAAAATGAATCATTTCAGTGACTTTGAAAACACACTCTTATTTTTACTAGCTACATGTAAGAAAGTCATTCTAAGTTTTAAATTTACACAGTCCAAATAAAAATTCAGATTATAAATTATTTGCAGAAAAAACTCCACAGCTGTTAAAAGGCTAACCCAAACATTTTATGCCAAAATTTTCTCCAATTCTTTGCAAAATGAGAAAAGAAAATCACATTTATCATGAAGCAATATGGAGAAACAGCATATAATCAGGTCTTTACAGAACTATAGAAAAACACTTATTTTAAAATATAAAAAGTGGCTAGAAAATGGCAATAAAAAGTTTTCTTAGAGAAAGTATAAGTAGTCTTTAAAGTCTGCTTCGCTAAAATGTTACTAGCAGACTATTAGTCAAAGGAATGATGTGAAAGAAGTATTTACAGTCTTGACAGATTTAGTGTCATGCCACTTGTCACCCTCAAATAAGATGTATTTGCACAGTTGCATATACCTATTGGCAAGGCAGCTAGAAGAAAAGCTGCAGTAGAAAAATAATTCCTACAGTTCTCAAATCCCATCCTACTAAAGCAGCAACTTGTACTAGATACAAAGCAGGTAATTAATGGAAACTAAACCCCATTAATTGTTAATGAAATACACATTCTATAAACCTTTTAAAGTTCAATTGCTTAGATAAATGCCCCAAGGACATTTGATAAAGGTACACCTGTAGATGAGAGCCTGATAAGGATCAGGCAGTTTAAATATCGTAAGCCCCAAGAGGTTTTATTTCCTCAAGTCAAATCCCACGCAAGATTACGATAGCTCCTACAACACTCAGTACTTCATACTGTACCTCCTTTGAGGAGTCTCTGCAGAGATCTAATCCCTTTGTAATTATTCATGCAATCTGTTTTATTAACATTGAACATATACAATTCTGCACATCTATTTCTTAATTAGGAAATACTCACAGGGGGTTCAGTGAAAGGGACAGGCTCTCCTACTTTCTTCAGAAAAGCTGCTAAAGATTTCAGAGATAGCTCGTGCAGCTGTATATTCTTTGCTTTAATTTTCTCATACACAGCCTTTACAGAAGCAACATCCCCATCCAGTTCTGAGGAAAAAAATAAAAACCAAAAAAACCCCCAGTGGTTAGATGTTCCTCTTTTCACCTGTTTCCACAATGTCACACATACCTACTACTTGCCAAAACATATTCTAAATATTTTAATGTACAATATTCCAAATATTCTGGATATTCTTCATATCCTACTGACAATTCACATAAAAAACCAGAACATAGAGCCATTCTAGCTTTCCTTTTTATTTGAGGCTGGATGATCAATTCCTTCAAGAATGCGCTGGAACCACAAAGGAGTAGGAGCCGCACAGTGAGAACACACCACTCTAGGATGTGAGATACAGAGCCGTATGCCTCTTTCTGAAGCAAATGATAAAAAATAAAAACAAAAGCTAGAACAAAAGCCACTCAAGTTCAGCATGTGAGCAATCTAGAACAGAATTTAATTCCCTTCAGTAAGGGCAAAATATTGTTATGGTTACAGGTGCTGCCTACATCAAAACTATAACCTAAAGGAACAAAGAAAACAAAGGTCAGATGCTCATTTTAGAACACAAAGAAAAACCCATTTCATCCTATTCAGCAGGAGAAAATTTTTGCTGACCCACCAACACTATTACAAACCTTAACTGCTTAGGTAACCAATAACATTCTTCTGGATATTCCATAAAAGGCACCATCCCCTGCAACAGGTTCTAACTAAATCATTCTTCATTTATTTAAACCACTATTCACTTCTAGCTGTAGAAGACTGGAGTATATTTCTCCTTCCTCTAAAGTGGGAGAGGGGAGAAACTCCTCCTTCCACATTGACTCATGCTTAACCATAGACTTTTCTGCTGCTCAGACATTTCTGTTAGAAATATCAGGATGAAATTAAAGTGACTCCTGACAGTTTCACTGTTGTCCTCAGGGTCCTAGAAGCAGTACAACAGTTCTTCACACCTTGTGAGCAACAAGGAAGCCATCGTGTCCAGCTACATTCACTTTGTTGCTTGGGAAAATGCAAACACCTGCAGTATGGGAGCTGTCTTGGGTTCTTACTTGTTCACATTTGGAAACACCATCTTCACAACCATAAGGGCTACAAAAACAATGGTTCTTAAAGGAAAAAAAAAGCTTTAATTATGCAGAAACGGATAGCTTGTGTCCCTTTCTCATGAGAAAAATCTTCCCACTCACATCTGGCAAGTGGCTGAGCTCCTTTTGGAATGTGGGAGGCTACTGCAGAAACTGCATGAAGTGATGGTTTAATGATTTCTATTAGGCTTTCACTAACTTTCTATTTCTTTAAAATAGACATATTTATTGTATGGAAAACAAAAAAAAAGAGCTAATACTTAGATTGTGTTTAATGGACCACGCAAATGTGATTTTACATATTTCCTTTTTCAGAAGCTGCACAGCAAAGAATTATGCACCTCACCAGATGAAGGAAATCTAGTCCTGGCAGTGGATCACATCTCAGGACAAGGAAAGGAGTAAATGTCCCTTTATTTGTTCAGTCATGGATGTCCGATATATGATCAGACTTCTTTCAGCTGTGATCCATATTCTACTATATCTTTGCTAAACACATGAACAATTATAATTTTATTTGTCCATTTATTTTGATAACTAGAAATAGTAACCAATTGTAGTAATAGTACTCTGTTATCTTTCATTCCCCTTTCTAACTAATTAAAAATAACAATGGGCCTGACAGGAGAATCAATTGTTCTCTACAAGGTTGGACGTGGCCCAAAATGAGAAATCATGTTTTAAAGCTTACTAACTGTAAAATGAAAAAAAAAAAAAAAAATCTTTTATTTAAAAGATCTTATTTCTAGCCCTCTTGGCTAGAACACAACCTAAGCACAGCCTTCTAAATTTCAGCTGTGCTAAATATTTCGCTGATGATCATTTTAACAGCCAAATGAAACTAACATACTCACCACTGCAGAACGTATCAAAAATGGAAGAGAAGGGATGAGGGGAAGAGGTAGCTAAATTGCTGCTCATGTGTACAGGTCTGTACATACTATGCACGGTGGGGACAGAATATAGTAAATGCTCCCGAATATCCTAAGAGTAGGACAACACCTTACTTCCTTAAAACAGAAAGATGCAATAGAAAATGCAAAGATATCCTAGTATGACTCATCTGGGCCAGCCCTGGTAAAGTGGGTCAAGTAACCGATGTGCACTCTTCTACCTGATACAGGAGTGGAATCAATGTCTCATACAAGTCAGATGCTTGTACAGAAAAATCGAGGAACAGCTTTTAAAACTCTTCATGCTGCTATGGAATGTCTCCTCTAGAACTTGCTATGAGCCAGCTACGTCTCTGCCTGAAGAAACTACAGCAACCACCTCTTCACACACAGTGTGGCTTCACATGTTCAATACACTCTAACCACTGTTTTAGGTATAATAGAGCAAGTGATTGTTTCTTTGCCACCTCTTTATTAAATTGTTGTACTATGATGTAGTTGGAAAAGATATTGAAAAATTGATTAGTTCACTTATGGAATTTTTACTGAAATAAAAGCAGTAAAGGGCTAATGATAGTGTAAAGCAGCAAGTACAGTGCTGGTGACAAAAAAGCATTTTTTTGCTTTATAAAAACATGTTAGAAAACTTACCCTGCTGTAAATGAACCTATGGGACTAAACGATTTTGGCAGTGATTGCTGTTTTGAACATTACTAAGCAAGTGAATTTTGTAGGTTAGATACTACATCATGAGAACTTCTACAAGTTGATTCAAATACAGTGAAGTTTGTATTCCTTTAACACCATACCTTCGATTTGGGTTTGAAGTGTTTTACTTAATTATTCCTATTTATCTCCTCTGTGATAGATTGGAGCACAAGGGCTTCTGTCATTATATGGTTTTGCTTGTAATACACATGTGAAGAGTATTTACTCCTTGTAATAAGACTAGAGGACCATACCAGAGTACACAAGGCAAAGGACCCTACAGCACAGAGATGCAAGCTTCCAACTGAGTGTTGCCATAGGGGCTATAGATCCTGATTTTTCAAGGCTGAGTGTTGCAAATAAACATATTTAAATAAGTAACTTGATTTTTTAGAGCTGTTCCTCTCCGACTTCAACTATAAAGAGAACTGATTAGCACTTCAAATCAACTATTTCAGTAAATCCAAACGAAGGCATATGGAACATTAACTTTGGCTACATTAAAACAGGTATAAAGAATTTACACTAATAAAAATAAGGTCCTTGCACATTACTGATAGAACTAATCACTTATGATTTTGAAACACACACGTAAAAGGAACCAATATACTTACTACATGGTTCGGGGGAAAAAAGCTAGATTCATTTGAAAAGCCATTCATTCCTACAGTATTTCTCTCCATGGGTTAGGACGGATTCTTTTTTATTCCACGGAGCCCCTACTTAGCCTCTATTGTAGCAGTATCCTTTAATATAATACAGCTCCTTTTGTAAAGGATTCAAGGCTTGGGTCAGTCGGTTGCTTTTCCACCTAACAGCTAGGACAGTATACAGACCCAACAGACTTAAACAACAAAAACCCCAGACAAATCCCCCACCTCTTTGTGGCTCAAACTGTAAAGCAAGTTACACAGCATAGATCCTACTCCCCTTTCTAAGGGTTTCCATGACCTTTCTGAATATCTCAAGAGTTCTTACTAAAAAACTATCCCAGGGAGAGTAAATTACCATAACATCTCATGAGGTAACGGTATGCAATTTCCATATCAAGATGCTCAGGAATCAGTTCTAGAAGTGTCTTGATCTTCTTTGCCTATGAAATTTAATGCATAGACAAAAAGAGCATTAACTTCAAATCTTAAAGAACAAAGTAAAATTGCCAAAGTTAGAATAATTATTTCAGATCTTTTAAGTGATATGAACTGTACTGATAATAAGGAATGGACTGTGCAACTGAAAGTAGACATAATAACTTCCTTCACAAAATTTCATCTGCAGATAAGAAACAGTCAAAGAAATCAGGCACAAAATAAAACAAAAAAAATACGGGACTAAAATCCATACTCAAGAAGCCTGAATATTAGTTTCTCAATTTTTTTGAAGGAAGCAATTAATGTATTAATGAGAATATGTCAGGATTTCAACCAATTTAAAAAAAATGCAAACCACTCAGCAGCCTTCACTGACCTAGAGGTCAATGGTAGCTATGATCAGTGCTTAAAAGAAGTCAGATCCCTAACTAATGTGCTTAAATTTGGAACCTCCCTCCCTCAACCTCTGATTCCAGTTTCAAAAACTCTCAGGTCTTGAATTAAAAAAAGTTTATAGAAATTAATAACATCTTTATCACATACTAACTTCTATGTGTTATTAAAATTTCAGCTTGAAAAGTTAGAAAATTTTAAGTTTTTTAATTTCTTCTACAGACACCAAAAGATGGTTTTTATCATCCTCATATTTATCACCATCACTTCAACAGAAAACTTTTAATCTATGAGTATTTAATGGCAATTTCCACAAAACATAAATGTGCATTTTCCCTCATTTGAAAAGTATTTATTCTAGTTTGTGTATTAACTGTCTCCTGATGCTGCTCCTCTATGAAAGAGAAATCAATGTGGTTTTGCATACGTGTGTGTGCGTGTGTGTTTTGGGTTTTTTTTATTGTTGTTCAGTGTTGGGTTTTTGGGGGGGTTTGTCTTTTGTTGTTGGTTTGTTTGCTGCATGTGGTGGTTTTTTTTGTTTGGTTGTTTTGGTTTTTTGGGGTTGAGGGTTTTTTTGGTTGGGTCCCCCCCCTCCACTTTGAGGGGGCTGTGTAAGGAGGGATGGACAGGAGTAGAGCAGGCACATAAATGAGAGCATTTCAAATTATAGGGAATGAGCACAAAGCCAGGAATCTAAACAGATGCTCAAACTAGATACATGCCCAAACCACCATAACAAGTAAAATGAAATGTGTCTTTTAATGTAAACATAGAGGCATTTTATCATTAGAGAGAAGCTGAGGTTTTAACTTGCATTTGTATTCATACAATGTAGCCAACAAAAAAAGTACTCTCAGGTTGCGATACTGAACTGGCTAGTGCAGTAAAACATTTAAAGCACAATGTTTGTAAGATATACAGTATACCATCAAAAATGCAGGAAATTACTGAAAGAATAGAAGAATACTAACTACACCTTCCTTTCCATCATGCTCCATAAAGTAAACTTTAAATGTAACCAGCTCTGCAAATTAACCTCCCCCCTCCCCAAGAAACACGATAAAGCTGTCAACTGTGAAGTTCAAGATCCAAAACACTTCAACAAAGGTTGATGAAATAGTATTTTGCTACATATAGAATGATATACATGAAAAAATATTATACCTGTCCAGGTTTAGATGCTGATCTAGCCATAAAACTCACTAAAGTTCTCTTCTCCTCAACTAATGCACCACACCTCTAAAGAAAAAGAAATAATTAATGTAGCAGTCATGAGTGGGTTAGTGATAAACAAAATGACTAAGGTGAAAATCTCCAATTACAGATGTTTAAAATAATATACTACTATATTACCTATTTACAAGGTAAATAATTGACCATTAGTTTGGAAAAAACAAAAGCCACCACTGAACACAGGAAACAAGTTCATTTCATGCAGCGTTTTGGTAAACATTGTTTTTAAAATGGTAGATATAAAGTTTGTTTAAAACAAAAGGGGGAAGAATTAAACTAATACTTCAACATACCACAAAAACGAGGTTTAGGACTGCAAAAGAATGAAAAAGAGAAACACTATTCCTCTCCAATTATACTGCCAAGCATTCACAAGTGAGCTAGGGATCATAAGGTTAATTATACATTTAATAAGGTGTCAGGGAGATAACTGCTCGTTTCTTTATAAAAATTAAAATGTACAAAGCAAGTTCTCTTTAAAGTATAATTACCTACACTTATGCATACAAAGGACTGATTTCAATCTCTCTATTTTATAAAAGGCTTCACTGCAATAGACAGCGTTTGAGAGAGAGACAGAAGTTGAACTTAAAGTTTGAGACAGACCAGATAAATCAAAAATCTATGTTACTTCAGAAACAAGGGCAAAATAAAATATACAAGACAATATTTTAGTCTACGTTCCTCAAAGGTGTCAGTCTTAAAATTCTTACAATGCATAGTGCTTTTTACCAGCTGTAAGACATTTTATCTGTACCAAAATGCACAGGAAGAAGAGAATATTGTGCATATAAAAATACACATACCATGAATTTACTACATTCACTTAGTATTTTAGACGTATGCAAACAAGAAATTTTGGTTTATGCCATTATGAATGTACTGTATGTGTAATATGGTTTGACAAGCTCTTTAAGGTCCAGGTGAAAGGGTGTGAAGCCTCACTCCATCAGGCAAACTGAGACAAAACTGTACCTGTAGTGTTCTGACAAAAAATTGCTTTATGGTGATAAACGGAGGCGAAATATTCATGGGAGAAACTTGCAATGTTTTATTTACTGATTCTAGCCATTCTCATCTACTGTCAATATAACAAATAAGGATGCTCTGAGGGGAAAGAGACAGCCTAGTTGAAGAAATGTTTTCCACAATCCCCTTTCATGCTGAAATATCAAACCACTTTTGACTTTCGTCAGTAAAAGCATTCTCCCTCCAAACAGTACAAAAGACACTGTTGCTGTTTCTTGAACTTTTCAATAGACTCTTAGATGCATTTTTGAAAGGAAGTATTCTCCATGTGTATACTAATATTTCAGATTATTACAAGCAAAATAATTCATTTCGATTGTGGTTTACTTTTCAAAATAACAAGCAATGGACAGTGATTATTACTATCTTCTAGTTACCTATTAGTAGAATACTTGATCCACAATAGCAGTCAAGAATGTTTAACACAACTGAAAGTTTTTCCTGCACCATATAAAAAAACAAATTTTCTGACGTATGCAGAATTTCCAACTCAAGCTTATCTGTGAATGTCCACTTAACATGAAATATTTTAAAATTCTCCCCCAAGATATAGCATACACAAGGTTATTTCAAGTATGCTATAGAGCCATGGATTTAATTCCAACAGTTGGATGCTGTTATAATAAGAAATTTTAGGAATGTATGAATAGAAATTATTCCATGTTTTGAAAAATTTTAAGAACATGTAGATTTTACTTAAAAATGCAAAACTCCCTATCTTCACAAAAGCCAGAAATCGTAACCGATTTTCATTCAGTCATTCCATTTCATTCATTTCAATCAAAGAGCAATCAAAAAAATCAGGAAGAGTAAAATAACTTGAGATTTTTTTGCATTTTGATGTTTCATGCTATATAGCAAGACGGTTTTATATAAAAATTGTAGTCTCCTTTTAACACTCAGATGACCTGTTAGGCAAAGCAATAAACAAAGTATTATACAAATAATACACCTCACACTGTAGCAGAAGCAACAGAACACATTTGTTGGTATGCATTCTTCTCAAAAAATGGTCTTGGAATATCTTAAAACATCTGATGGATGAAGCAGAGCTTTTTCTTTAACAGCTTAAAATACTTAGGAACAGGTAAATGCGTAGTATGCACTACCAGGAGATGGTAAGAGGCCTCCATTTGAGGCAGGAGCGTATGCACACAGAGCAATCTGCAGAATCAGCATGACTACTGGACTGCCACCTGCTGGGATAAGCCTCCCTGATGGAGCCTGTCCATGCACGCTGCCAGCGGCAGCTCCCGTCACCGTTCATCCCACCTCTGGTTCGGCTTTGTCTTTAGCTCTGTACAAATGGCATGAATGCAGTTGTCCCATTCCCTGAAGATCGCTAACTCAGTTGAGACTGTGGCCCAGAGACCAGCCTTTGTCTTTTTATTGCCTCTGTGACACTCACGTGAATAGAACGCAAATTCAGCTCTTAATAAACCTTGAATACAGCACATACAATATAGCAACCAAGTGAAATAAGGTTCATGAAAAGCAAATGTTGCCTGCTTCTGGTTTGCAAACTGTACAGCTGTAAAGATACTACTCGAGAAGTTGCAAGCAAATGGTTTGCAAGACGCAACTGCTGTCTAGCAGAAAACTTATAAAAGAATATTTGTTTTGGATGGAATTCCAAGCAATATACAAGTCTTCCCTTACTTCCCTCAGGCTGTTAGAAGACAAAAAACCTTCTGACTCTGGCACCCACAACTACTATTAGTACTAGAGTACTAGCTCATGGTTTGGAATAGTCTAAACTGTGCTACTACTACTCGCACTGTAATTCAAAAGCATACTAGTACAAGCCCATGCTATAAAACACCACTTTTTGACAATTTCTCAGTTAACCTTTGAAGAACTCCAAGCATTTCTGTACCTCTCTTGTTATGTCATTACCTCTATCAGTGATCTGGCATCATCCACTCTGTCTGCACTGACATATTGAAGAAAAAGATCTGTGACAGGTCTGTAAATTCCAAACTGACTGGCCAGTCGTTCTGCCATCACACCAACTGCAAAATAATGGGTACATAAGGAAAATCTTTGATTGAAAAGCCCCTTCTGCAAACTTCACAGGCATGATTTATGCTGACTGAGCAGGTTTTACATGTAATAGCTCTTTCATAACACCTCTGTCTAGTCAGAATATTTAAATATCATTGCAATTAACTTACATTTTTCCAAAGCTGGTTCTAATCCTTCCTCAGACACCTTTCTTAACAAATAGGAAATATTTCTGACAGCTTGATCAGGATTCTGTGCACCAGAGATAAGCAGAGGCTCAAGGTATTCCACAGCAGCATCAAGGTCATTACTAGGAAAACAGATTGAACTGGCTTAGTTTCTGAAATCAAGATTTCTAAACCTAAGGAAGTAATTATATTAAAGTTTTTGTTTTCCACATTAAGGTTTTATTTCCCAGGAATGTTGAGTACCTATGACTTCATTCAGATACTGTAAAAGTGAAACCATTTATGACTGAATTAATAAATTAACCCATAAATAAAATTTTTTAATAATCTTTGACCTGTACAAAGCCTAAGTAATTTTGACACACTTTCTTCCTCATTAAGAAAGAAGAGTTCAGATAGCCGCTTTAGGAAAATGTGTTCTGCAAATCTAGAAGGCAAAATCAAAACATTAACGGAAGGTATCTGAATAATTAATGCATGCAACTCAAGTCTTTTTTTTTAAATGCTATTCAATTAATTATTTACCCAATTTTTCCCATGCCTACCTTTTTGGATGCAAAGGACAATAGTAAACGCCATTTGGTCAGCACCTCTGTCTAAACACTTTTAATCTTATGGCCTAAGTATAGCAAATGCTAATAAAATAATGCAGGAAGTATTCACCAAAGTGTAGACTCTACTTCCAGCATTCTAAAAAGTTCAAATGACAACATCTCTTATCACTCCACTCTAAAAACTAATTTAATTGAAAAAGAAATTGGAGCACGATGAATGCTTTCAGGTGAAGCAGAAACGCAGCACATTTGAAAGCTACGAAAAATGCTTTGAAAACTGTATCAGAAATATGAATCTACCAATAAATGAGCAGGTAAAATCATCTGTAAAATCATTAAAAATATTTGTAAAAATATGTTTTTCATAGTACTCAAGGTGCAGCTTGCAAGATATTTAAGAATATATAAGGTGCATATTATTTATGCTGCTGCTAAGTCTTTTCATACATCCAAGCTAGTTTCGGCATGGGAAAAGAAAAGTCGATATTGCTAAAATAACTTGTGCCTGCATACAGCAATTTATTTATTTATTTATTTATTCTTGTCACCAATCTACATCTTAAGAACATGGCATGACTTTGCAACACTTATGACATGGAAATATAGGAAAATATGCAGCTTATGAGAGAAATCCTCAAGTATCTCTCCTATCTGGAGCGTTTAATTTAGGCAAAAGTCAATGCAATAGAACTGTGTGCCAAGGATCACTCAGATCTAAATATTTACAGGATCTGTCCTTTACAGACAGATTGTTTTTCAGTGGCTGAAAATATAGTGAGCTCGCTACTGGAACTGGCCTGCATGGTCCTCCTTCAATTCAAGTCCTCTTGCTGTTCCAAACACTTCAGTGACTATTCTCTCTGGTCTGGCATGCCTGAGGGGATTAGGTATCTGCTATGTACTACACAGGTCTACAGCTTTCCTGCCAAATTAGACACAGGAGCTCTACCTGATGAAACTGGTTTGAAATAAAATAACAGAATATGTAGGATTCCTGAAGACTGGTTCCTGCAAACCATATTTGAGAAGTTCATAGTAAGCCCTTTCTCTCAGAAGTGCTTCCCCCATGCGGTTTTATGCAAAGGGTAAACTAGCACAGTACCAACGTACCAACTAAAACAAAAATGCTAGGCAAAACATGACAATGAATTAAACAGTTGAATCAAAGGATACTCAAAGTGTGATGATTGAAACTGTGGCTTAAAACAGCATAGCAGCCAATTTTTTTATTCTGACAAAAAAAAAAAAAAACCAAACAACAAAAACCTCCACAGATATATGTCTGGCTTTCACATTTTGAGGGTAAACACAACAATATTTTGTCATTTCAACTACTGGAACAGTAGCAGATTTTTGTTACCAAACAAGTATTACATGCATAATCTGTGGGTGCTAAGTTCCAAGATTTTTTACACTTATATTGGTGAAGTAATTCAATTTTACATTCAGATTTCATAGGGCTTTTGATCTAACACCAAGGAGAACACTTTACATGAGGTGTAATAGGTTAGAACAAAAGGTATCAAAGCTAAATTACACCATCAGAGAAGACCTTATGCTCTCCCAAATGCTTCATAGCTATTCCTGTATTTCATTAAATGATTTTCAACCCCTAATGTGTTTGGGAAACTATACCAGCACAGAACTGAATAGCACATTGCTCGACTTGACCAGAATTTTAACATCTAGGACACTAAGAATGAAAACAGAATGAAATAGATAACGCAAGTGATTTCCCACCACTCTGCATAAAAGAATTACCTATACCAGTCCTAGAAATACTTACTTCTTAGTATGAGCCAATGCAATAGCATTAGCGATTAGTGAGGCAGACACACCAATTGATTTTGTGATGTCTTCCAGCATGTTTTTAAGTGCTTGCAGGTTCTTTAAATCTCCTTTTTCTGCCAGAGTCTGAGTGAGCGCAATAACTGCTGGTCTAGTAGGCGACAAGCCGCTGTCAAGCATTCCTTTTAAGACAGCCATGGCATCTAGCAATGGTAAACAAATAAGGGAAAAAGAAATCAGATTTTAGTTCAGAAGGCAACCATGCTGCTGGTATCATTAATCCTACCCTTTTAAAAACATGTACAGAATTGTCTTGCTGAACTTAAGCCCCAAAATTGCTATAGTGAATTATAACTTGAATATATACACACAGAAATAAAAACTTTCAACCGTAATTCAGGTTAAAATGCTTTAATATTTGCTCAGTAAAAAGTATTAAGTTAACTTTTAACATTTAATTAATTTATTTTAGTATCCAGCTCAAGGAAAGCAGCTGCGTCATAAATGTCCCCCCTTATGACCTTAAAGTCATGACCTTTTCAGCTTGTTTTTTTCTCCAAACTATAATCAATTTGCCTTACTAAAAATAAAAATGTTGCATACTTAAGACTAAATATAGTTTAAAAATGGAATTAATTATTGAAACCGCTAAAGTCTAGTATTCAGATTTGTCTTTTTAAGTGTGCACCAAAACTTTGTTTACCAACATTTAATTTTTAAATGAAAGCATGGGACACAAGTCTCCATACGACAACAAAAATAAACTCAAAACTGGACAGTTACCTCAAGAACTCCTAAAATTATAGCAATTACCTATGTTAAAAACATACAAAATCAATCTCCTGTCCGTCCGCCACGAATTCCCCAAACCCACCGCAGATGCAGTCACCCTCATTTCTCTAACCAGAATTCTTGTCAATTTACATTATACATGAGCAAACACACACAGAAAGACATGCCCCTCTGGTAAAAATCTCTTACTCCTTACCAGCACAGGCAGGATTAATCACAGATAATAATTATAATACCAAGGGATAACACTTCTAACATAATATACACCCACTTGAATTCCACAGCATTAACATTCCAATTCAATATGCAGGTACTGCAGAAACCGAATATTACCTTTTACAAGAGAGGAAGAAAAAACATCCTGTATGCTTAACCTTCCTTCACAGCAAGTTTTCTTTCTGCGTCCTGCCCCCTCCCCTCCCCCTTTTTCTTCTCCTTTCTTTTTAGGGGAAAAAAAGGAACAATACATCAGGGGCAAGATTCCCGAAATTTAAAAAGCAAACTTAAAGCACATGCTAAGTTCAAATTCTCTCCTGACTGTAAGTGTGGACCTCCCTTTAGCATGGGGCATGACCAGCCTTCTCAAGAACAAGGACAGAGAAAGATTTGAAAGTTGCATGTGTGCAGCACTATTGCAAGAAATTATGTACTAGTTGCATACTAGATAATTCTGCTATCTTTTTTTTTTCTTTATGCAAAAGCACTCATTACTACTAATCTGAATTCATAATTTAATCCCTTGATCTTTCAGTACTTAAAAGTAGGTAACTATGTGCTTGTGAAAACCGACCATTTATCTTTTAAAAGGCTTTCCTATAAACTCTGCAAATTCCATCCCATGAAACTCAAGTTCTGACTCTTAAAGTAATCTGGGTTTTACCAAGTTCTGGCTAGAAGATATTAGAGCTCTTATGAGTATACTTGGGGACCTACATAAAAAACTTTTAACTATACCACATTACAGAGCCAACAATGATAGTGAACTATATGAGGAAGTGATAAAGCAAGCAAGTTTTACACAAGTGAAAGCCTTCAGAGGATGTAGATCAAATGGAGCTCACCACCAAAAGATAACAAAAAGACTGTGCCCAAAAATTTTTTGGGTAATCTATGAGCCTCAGAAAATGACCAGTATGGTTGAAATATTTAGTAGCTTGTATTTTCAAGGCTTCATTTACAAAAAGAGCAGTATCTTTCAAATTAAAATAGAAACAAGGATCAAGTCTGACTATTCAATTAAATTACCAAAGTAAAGCTTGTTCAATGCCCAAGATAAAGGAAAATATAATTTTGCAAACCAATGTAATTCCACAGAGTTCTTGACAAACTTTGTATTGTGCAAAAAGAAACATTTTTAAGCAAAGGAGAGGGTTGACGTGGCAGAGGATTTAGTATGCTACCTAAAACGAAATCATGTAGTTAGCGCAAGAGATTGGCAGAATACAGAAACATCAGTGATGTTCTGAAGAAGGGAAGATTTTTGGTGTGCAATATTTAGGAATAACTGGCAAAACTTTGTGGCACACTGGACAAGAAAAAGCAGAAAATTTATTAGAATACAATCAGACAGGAAAGTCAGGTGAAGAACTTGAAAGCTGCAAAAACTTAAGACTTGCCAAGAGCAAGAGAAGCAACTGTATTCACCACAAATACTTCAGTTGATGACACCTGGTAATGATGTCAAACTGGAGACTGAATGGGGAAGGAATTTGAAAGAAGACAAGTTTATCAGCTGCAGGAAAGAGTACAAGTGAGAAGATGCATCTAAATGCTCATCTTAGAGCATTTTAATGTAGCTGATGTTACATGGGTATGGGCTACTACAGCTACGCATAATGGAATGAAATAAAATTAACTGATGGAAGAATCAAAAATGGATTTTCTGGTATGCCTTCTGGTATGAAAGTAAGACCCCATTCAATGTAATACGTTTTCTTCGTAAGTAGCTGCTTTAACACTTAAAGGTACTGATGAAAATACATATCAACACTGTACTTATGCTTGCACAGGGATAAAAGACACAGCACTGCATGTAAAACTACATGCTTGCAGAGTTTCCCTCTCTCACAGGAGTTCTACAGAACAACTAAATGTAATGCTGTGGAGCTGAACTCTAGGCTGCAAAACAACCAATGCCTAGAACTAAAATAACACAATTATAAACTTTATCCACCATCTTGTTGAGTACCCTTACATACTTTTCAGCCACCATTTTCTTTTCTATCATCATTGTTACCTTAAAAAGACAACCACACTGAATATTTTGTTACTGTTGGTATTGAGAACTATTAAAAAGTATTTGATTAAGTTTTTAAATCAATATTACAATCATTTTGTGCACAATCAGGCACATTTAACAGTCAATTTAACTCATCTGGTATCTCACACAACCAACACAATATGCAAGAAACAACTGCTGGGAATTGTTTCAGATGCTCTAAAGTATGTTAATTTCCAAAGCAAAATGACTTGTGCTGTGAATTTTAACGCACTTGAAAGCCTGTACTTTCTCTCGTTCTGGAGCACAAATTTTGCATGTCTGAAGAGCTGTGATTCATCTTAAGAAAACCCATCTTGTGTTAAATGGAATGGAAACTGGACTAAGTGGTCAAATGACAAGTACATTCATATTCAAGCTGTATTATAAATGCATGTACAGTAATTTACGTCTCTCAGCTACCACAAAAGGCTCTTGATAAGCAGGTAATTTGCTAAATGGACTCCTTTATCCAAGTATTCGAAGGGCGTTACAAGAAAAATCTGCAGAGGCATTAATGTGACGTAAAGGTCAAGCATTGTGACATACCTTTCAAATAATCCCGCCTAACTTGCGATATGATGAGGAGGCTGCTGGCAGCACTGTTCAGTGTGAAGCCCTTGATGTGGGTCTCAGCACTAAAAGAAGCAGACATTTAGAAAGGAATTACTGACATGCTTCTGATACGATAATAAATGGTTGAGCACCAAGGTGAAATTATAAAAACTACTGTTCGTATGTTAAAAATATTGCTGCAAAATATCGACCTGGAGACAGCTTTTGTGTTATCCTGTCAATGGTTATAGAAGGATAATTTTTTTTTGCATTCTGACAGATGACAAAGTTGGAAGTGAGCAACAAAAGAAACAAAGTACAAGATTTTTTTTAAACAATCGGTTCAGATTCTTGAATGCTGACATATTAGATGACTAAAATAACTGCATGCCCTGCATTGTTCTGTTGTATCCTAAGCTGGATACTTTTTCTTCTTTTTTCAATAGTCACCATAATTATAAAATGTAAAACTATTCTTTCAGCAATAAAAATGAAACATTTATTTTCAGCACTGTATATTTTAAACATAAACTAAAGCATATTATGAACTAACACCATATCATTTGGTTGATTAATTTTCAAATTTCTGTCATCTAGATGTATACAGGTTTTTAAAGTGAACATACTACATTTGCTGCCTTAGCCATGTTAAAATTGTATTTCACTTATCAATTCTTTATCTCCTGTAATACAAAACTTCACGTATGTATAGCAAAGAGAATCTTTACTTTAATAACACTGCTAAAGCTTTTCTAACACTCTGGAAATTAGTCAAGAGAGACTGACCAGCAATCACATTGATCTCATACTACAAAATGTTCCCATTCTTAAATGACATATAGCCACATTTTTAATATATAAGGATAACTTTACAAATGTTCATTTCTAGATTACAAAATCTCTACACAGAAAAGGGGGGCATTGCCATTTACCATATCAGCAATCAAGATAAACCTCACTGATCATCTTGTGGCAAACAACTGAGCAGCCTACCTACTTGAACTTAGAGGCTGAGCGGATTGGGAGGTAAGCAGGGTCATTGCTAAATTATTCTCATCAATCCCAAGAAAATCCTTCACATCGTACACAATATGACTATCCTCTCAGTCACTTTCAGCCTCCCAGGCTCACAAATGCAGTCACTGGACTCGGGATTTTCTTACTCTCCCAACCAATCCTCTTAATCCCTGCCTAAGCACTCACTGTTCAGTTCCGCCTTTTTTTTTCCCTTTGTCCCATCTGTCAAAGCCCTTAAGTCAACAATTCATGCATGAGACTGTAAATTACATATAACAAAGGATTTACTTTCTCCAATCTTCCAATCTTTAGTGTGATTAAATAGATGTTAGCTACTATTACAGAACTAATCCATCATTCTAATACTCCTAAATTTCTATTTAAAACTTCTTGGACTAAATGCAGTAAATATTCCTCAAAACAGTGCTAGAATGCCAAAGCAACTAGACTTGGGTTGACCAACAGATCAGTAACCTTCTGGGTTGTTTGGTTGGTTTGTTTTCTTTCAAACGCAGAGTAGGAGTGCAATTTCCTTCTACACATCACTTTCTCATGGAAGTTTCTCAGTTCTGATAACAGGAGGGAAGTTTTAAAATTATCTGGCCTTTTTAAATAAAAAAATTACTTATTTTGTTGCCTATGCTAATACTCATACTAAGGTTCTCTAAATATTATTTAAATTTCAAATTTGGCTTCCAGCAGAGTAGAAAGAAAAAGATGTTAGCTTTTATAAATGAAGGTAGCTTTCCTGTATTTTACAAAAATATTAGGAGTTGCACACGTTTCAGGCCACTGCACACATTTAGGCTTTGCAGGAGTAATCTCTTTGTAATATGAGGTTGGAAAAATTGTCAAGCATGCAGAAATGTGTGCGAAACACACGGATCTGCTATTCCTCAACCATGTGTACACACACAATCACTTTCTCTATTTCAGTGAATAATTTAAAACTTACAGACTTTTGAAAATGCTTAATGTAAGCATGGTTTAGTTACTAGAAAAAAGATACACAGATAAACACCATGAACACTGCCAATATGAAGCATTTTCTGTCTTGATGCAACAGTGAGCTTCTTAGAACAGGCTAGTTACAGTCGTCTTAGAATTTGACATTTCTATGCTACAAGATGGAGCATGAGAGTTCTGAAAAGCACAGGGGTTGTTATGATGGTTGGCTTTGACCAGTGACCAAGAATAGAACCTTCCATTAAATCCTATTTTCTTTTTTCCTAAATATCTCAAGGTTCAGAGGCTTAGTCCTTTCGACACATGAATATTTTCTGCGAATGTTTAACAAACTACCTAAATTTTATCAACATTCTTTGTATTTCTAAAACACGTCCTTTCTATTCTTCTATTTCCAAAGATTTATCAGTTACTTCCATTTCAGAGAGCTTAATTTGATAAACTGTTTTAGTTTTTCCTTGATATAAGCCATATATCCATCAAGCAAAAACATTCCTTATCATAAAGGCCAGTTACTGAGACCTATTTGAAAAAAACATTATTTGTTCTTCTGAATGCAGAACTCAAATACTTTTTGAATGAAAGACATTTATTCAGTCTAAACACTTTTAAAGAAAACATGAAAATAATAAACATCATCATACACTATACTATTCCCAGACATCAAAAACTAAGTCGACTCTAAAAATTGTTAGATTTTTATAGTGCCCTATGCATCATGTAGGTTACCTACAGGCACTTTCAAATTCACTGTATTCAGTCAGAGGACGCACTTGATGACAACCACTGTTCTTGTTTTAGCTGAAGAAGCTGAAAGACTTAAATTACTTAAACTTACTTTTTTGTTCTTCTTACCTCTACATTGATGAGCAGTAACACTTTTACTTTGAAGCCTATAATCTGACCAGAACGCACATTACATGCAATAATTAAAGCAACTGCTGTACCATACAACTCACTAAAAATTAATTCGATTCGCGTGATTCTAATAACACATGACAGCAGGTTGGATTTATTTCAGAAGTGTAAAAGTTGGATCTAAGGTTTATGGTCATCTCCTAGCCACTGGCATCACAGTCAAATGTACCATTTTGCATTTGGCTGGCAGCCAGCTGCGAGGGAGCGTGGGTAGGGTAGGACAGCAGCAGGGGTGGGCACTGAGGGAAAGACTCACAGGCATTTAAGTGAAGGAATCTTGTCTGTTTGGATATTGCTCTACAGAGGAAAAGGCAGACTGCCAGAAGGGTAGCCTTTCAGTTCTGATGCCAAGTACATTTGTTGATACTATTAGTTGAAATGAGTTATTAGCAATACATACTGTCACTCTAGTGACTCTTTTTAATATATGGCATATCGCCCTATGAAACACTGGTATATTTCTTACCATAACTCCTAATTACCAGTCATGACCTGTTTTTCCACTGAAAGATAAGGACTTACCTGAAAATGATCCAGAAATTTAAAACGCCCCACCCCCCACCCCCCAACAATTAAAAGCTCCCAAATACAGAAAAGCCTTACATGTGTTTCACTTCCATGGCTTCTTCAAGACAATTCTGTGTTAACAATGCTTTTATAAGGGTGCCATAAGAACGATAATGAAACTCATTCTTCCCTTGCATTTTCAGGAAAATATTGTAGGCTTCTAAGAAAGAAAAAAAAAAAAGCCGAAATGAAATGTCATATTGCGATGATGTTGATCACAGAAAGAAATCACCTATTCATTTTAAAGGTCCATCTTAAATGTATTTATCCTCTGTTTACATCTTTGAGCCCAAAACTGTTGGTCACAGCTTGTTCAAAACTGCTTGTATACAACAATCAACTGACACATACCTCCACAGAACAAAAAAGTTTGCTACTGCTGTTTTTCTATATGTGGCTGTTGCTTAAATACCAACACAGCTGGCTAGAAGGGGAAGACTCAGAATTTTTAAAGCAACACCTAATTCTGGGGTATATAGCTACAGTGTCTGGTGCATGATCACAACAGCGTTTAACAAATAATATAGGAGGTGACTCCAATATGGGAAGATCAAATTATTTGGCTACGACAGGATTTATACAAAACATACAATTTACAAATATACAGAAATTTAACAAGTAAACTACGCTGCATTTGTTTGACTGATTAACAGTTTTATTTCATGCATTCACAATAACTGTCAGTGTATGAAAAGATGTTACCAAAACAGGGGAAAAAACGATAAGCACACTTTTCAGTCATTTATTTTCCTGAAACAAGATTATGCAGCTATAAACATGCAGCTAAAACTGCTATCCAGGCTGTAACATATGCTAGAAAGCTGTGTTAAGAACCACAAATGATCTTTTACATCTGAACTGTGATTGTATGTTCCATTTAATGAAACTCAAAAAATAATCCCTTTGCTAATTCAAATAATAGCCACAATAACCTTGAAAACTTTTCAGAAATACTTGGACTATCACTACAAATTTCACAGCTAAGCGTTAAGTTTTTTTTCTTATACTTTGAAAGTAAAGATGAAGACAATTCATTTGAACCTTACTGTCACAGAAGCATCACACTCATAGCACATACTACAGTGTGCTGCAGAATTTTAAGCTGTCATTCCCCAAACCAAAACTGTTGGTGTGCCTTTTGGTTTGAATCTTAAACGTCTTCAACCAAAGAATATACATAAAAACCTCCTGAAATGTAGGCACAAAAATTACTATGCATAAAATTTATTATTTACAACACGCAAACTCTTACACTGAGTTAATAATTAGAATTAACATCGCCATCCATAATCTACTTTGGATGCTTGGAGCTACATTAAATATATATATATGAACAGAGGTTAAGGATAAGAATATCACCCTAAAAATTAAATCCACTTCTGTGTATGTGAGTTTCACGTATATGAGAGAGACAGAGACACACGAGAGAGAATATGCCTGATGTCTGACATTACAATAGTGATTGCATTGTCCACCAAAAGACTAATAAAACAACTACAGGACGACACAGGAAAGGTCTTGAAATCCTCTACCACGTTTACTTATAGGCCTGAGGTTAAAGCTTGGCCTGTTGCAATGTGCTGAACTCTTGCCTGCTCAGATGCTGAACACCAGCATTCATAGAGTGTTCACACTTAAATTCAGTGGGAAAGACATTTTTTCTTCCACTTTTCTGAAATCTGAGGTACCAGTAAACTAGCAATCACATTCAACAACAACAAAAACCCTTTCGTTGGTATAATCTATTACAAGTGTAACTAATTATTTCATTACAAAAATGTAGCTGACTGGTGATAGGTTGGTTCTTTCTGCTCATGAAAGCCTGTTTAAATTATATTTTTTTAAAGCCAAAAACTTCTTATGTTTGGAGACTCCTACAAAAGCTCTGCTGTCTTCAGACTGAACTAGGATTTCACCCTGTGTTTGAATATTGCTTTCCATTGGTTGGGTACAGAAATGGACCTTGCCACCAGTGGACATGATGTCAAGCATATGTTACCATCAAGTATCACAGTCCACAAAATATAAGATCTATTTCTACAAGGAAATATATTTAAATTTTTTTTGTAATGACTAGTTCAATGAAGAATTAAAAATCTTTGTTATCAGTTTTGTTTTCCCGTTCTAGGATGTTTTGTTGCATATGTCAGTCCCGACCTCGGAATGATTATCCTATTCAGATTATTTAGTTAACTTTATTTTGCATCAGTGCAAGTAGCATGTTTGAAGTATACCTAGATGAGCCTCAAATTGAGACATATGCCTGATCAGGTATTATCAGCTTATTACTTCTTCAGATGGCATCTAAAATTACTGAAGTATATTAGCATTCAAAAGAGAAAGTTCTTGGTTTCAAAATCATATTGTGTTACACTAGCTATTTCAAGTAGAAAGATTTGTTAGAAAAGTGACAACTTGCCAAGAAAGTCTCAGTTCTCAAGACAGTCAAATTTCTTTCAGCAATTGCAACTGTTTGGGATATGTGTAACATGATCCCCTAGAGTCAAGTTCTCACACTGAGGAATCAAGATAAAGATGAAAATATGACTTTGCATAAATCAAGCACTTCAAAGAATAGATTTTCAAAACACCTCCATGTCTGAGCTGATAAGTTCATGAAATTAGTTACATAACTAGAATAAGTTAATCTTTTTCCTATCAAAAAGCTGATGTTGATAAAGTGTTATATTCTGCCCTATTACGTTCACATCAAAATTACATTATACTATTATATAAAAGTGACAACTTAGTTTTTATAGTTTTTTTAAGACAAAGAGAACTGTTTCCCAACAAGAGAGGAACTGTTTCCTAACGTTTGTCTTTTTTCCCCTTAACTCCCAATAGCTCTAGACCATCTCCTCTCAAATACTGCACCTTTAAATAAAAGAATATGCAGGAATAATTTACTGATAAATTCACTATCAAATGTCATCATAGACTGTTAGCAGTTACATTTTATATTTTTGTTTTAAACTAGTCTCCCTGCAAGGTCCAAGGCATATTTAGTTTCCTTCTGCTCTCCACTTGATCGTTTATGATATCAAAGGCACACAGGACACTTTTCTAGCAGTAATGTTATAAAATGCATTCCATTAATTTTGCGTGGTTTTCAGTGAAAATATTTCTGCGTTTCTCATTTTCTTTTGATTCCCAAAGTTTACCAGCATGAAGAATTTCCTGAAAACTTTATGTCTGTCATAATACAAAATTCTTAAATTCATATACATAACACAAGATTGCACCCCCTACACAAAGAATACCCAGATTCCACTTTAGACTTCTAATCAGTGCTCCTGTGACTGAACAACTCTGGTAGGGTCATTTCACTAACAACAGAACTTAACTGTGTGAATGACTGACAGATTCTTCTTTTAAAAACTCAAAGCTTAAAAATCTGTGTGTTCAACCTGTAAATACACTGATAACACTCAGAGAAAAAGATAACTAGGTACCTTGTAATTTATAATTTTTCCTCATTCAGCAAAATTAATTTTTTTAAACCTATCTAATTCTATTTTCTAATCTGCTTTCAAGTGAGATACGTAGTTATTTGTCACAGCATAGGTGAAGAAAATAAGGATTTTGAGAATATTCAAATGCTCTGCACCTTGGCAAATGCTAGAAATGGACTGCTTTCCTCCCCTCCTTGAAAGGTCCAATAATGCTGGTTCTGACTCTGTGACTCTGCTTTGGGATGAGATGGCTAGGAATGGATTTCCGATGACTTACACGCAGACTGAGCCACAGGAACTGCACTGAAGTATACCCCTCCTTTCTATAGACAAAGGTAAATACCCATGCATAAGTTAATTCTGTTTTTATCTGAGACAGGGAAGTTTGCACAGAAGAGCTATTCATTCTTCATAGCAGAACTGATCTGAAATGATCTCTCAAAAAGGCCATTTTATTTGTGGAGTGGCACCCACAGGCACAAGGGTTTGGAAACAGTGAACTGTGAGGACACAGATTTTGATCTTTTGTTTATAATCTGTGCATTTCTTTGGGGGAGGAACAACAGGAGGAAAAGTATGCAAATTCTACAGAGAAACATGGACAACTTTAATCTTAGTTGTAAAGAAGCTAAGGGCACTACACAACACATTGAATCCTCCCTTCAAATAGAAATAAATAGCCTTGCAACATCAACAAATAGAAAATAGACTAACAGATAAAAACCATAGGAAGACAGCAATGATTATCTCCACAACATAGTCCCATCTCATTTAATCTCATCTATTTAATTTCTTTGCTAAATCTATAGCTTGAAGTATACTTTGGAACCATATCTGATTTTATTATTAAGACTTCAACAGCAGGGGCAAATACAAAATCTCTGAACAACTTCTTTTAATAGGTAATTACCTTCCCATAAACATGTCCCAGCTATTTCACTTGATATTAATCTTTCTTCTCACTACACTTCTCATGTCTCACACCATAAAACTTGTGACCAAACAGCTAGATTTTCTGGGAACCACAAGAATGCTATTTTTAGCGTCAATCCTGTACATAAATTTAGTTTCTGGTGTTTAATGGATACAGTCTTAAATTAATGCTGAAGTGGGAAAAAAACAGTGGTTTTCAGTTTACCTTTTGCATTGTTTTTCTTGCAAAGCATCCTTATTTTTCTTTCTTCCACATTAGAAGTACTTAAACTTCTGGTATCTTCATGTCTAACCTTTAAAACAAACAAACTTATTTAAATTACTGTAATGCTATCTGTTAACATTTTTTAATAGAAAGAAATACATTCAAAAAAGTGTTGTTAGCTAGGAAAGTTAAACTCCAGTTACCTTAGGTACCTCAAATGGAACAACCTGACCATTTTTCTCAAGTATGTCAGCCAGTAAGGTTAGTGTTTTCTCACGAGGAACAACGTTTTCTTCTTGAATTTTAGTCCAAACAGCTTCAGCTTTTCCCCAGTCACCATTGTTCTCTGAAACAAGATTCAAATCTTCAGATAGATAAAAGCACATTTAAAGTATACATACATATCTAAAATGATTCAAAAAAGATATCTTTGGAAAATAATTAATCAATTAATCATGTATTTCTGCTTCATATGATCATCAACTTGAAAAGTTCTAAACTAGTTTTAATACACAGAGGACACTAGAAGATGCAAACAGAAAAAACCCAAAAGGATTATATGAATTTTCAAATGAAAGAGAAATCAACTAAAAAATATTGCAGAAGTGTTCCTCCTAGCTCATCAGTTCTAATATTCTTGATTGTTAATTGTAAAAACAATTACAAAAATTTCTAAATTATTGCAAAACATTAACACTTTAAGGTACCACTTCTAAGTTCTATTCTGAAATTCTTGAAATGGAATCCTCTGGTTATGTTGCTACTGAGTTGGAGCATCTACATCCTAGAACTTTACCACTTTCAAGTCAAAGAAGTGTTCTAAGGCCTTCAGGTTCTCATTTTGCTAAGAAAAAAATCATCTCTGAAGACTGTAAAAGTTAAGTTTTCTGAAAGAGAAAAACTTAATAAATTGCTACCAAATTCACAGAATAATTCAACTGTTTTCAACAAGAACAGCAATTTATACATGCACCACTACACAAAACTGCAAACAAATACAAAGCTGGACTTTGTGAAAGAAAACAGTTAATTACTATTTGACTACATACAGCAGGTGGTTTTCTGTGTCTGCTATCATAAGTCACCAGAACAACACTGGCTTCTGGCTGTAAGTCCTACTCACAGCTACTTAACCCCAACCTCTGGTAGCTGTAATCTGTCCGTTCCATGGTTTAATTCAGAATCCCAGAAATGAAGAGATGCAAGGCAAGAAGGCAGAGTCAGAAGGTGGATGATGGAATTAATTGTTCACACGGCAATATCTCAGCCTGTAACAGCAGCTCTTCAGCTATTCTTCCACTGTTCAGTTAAGGAACTTCAGCTGTTCTATAGCTCAGGCTCCACTAAGTCATAACACAAGGAAGCAGCCACCTGGAAGCAGCACGACGCACTTGGATATTCTCTCGAACTGATACAAAATGCTGCTTTGCAAACAATATTGCAATGCAATACTGAAATGTTACAATGCAATGTTCTCTTCTTTCCAGGTGCAGCACAGGTTTAGGAAAACACACGGATATGTAACTGGGCTGGTTCAAGATCCAAGCCCACCTTCAACAAGGTTCTGGCATCACTTCAGCTTTTTAGAAGAGGCAGCAAACTTGGTAACTATCCTAAGTCAAATAAAATGGTCGGTTTTAAGGACTAAATACTAAATGCAGATAATATTTTAAAGCAGATTATTATGGCAGTAAACAGAGCAGGACAGAGAATGTCTTAACAATTTTTCAGGTGTTTGTCCCTATCTTTGACACTCATGAGGCCACATCTAGAGGACTGTGTCCAGTTTTGGGCTCCACAACTATAAAAGAGATGCTAGCAACTGGAGCAAATTCAGCCATCAAGACAGCCATGGGGCTGCAGCAGATGAAGTAAAGGAGGAAGTTGAAGAAATGAGTTTTGGGCAGCCTGGAGAAAAGCAGGCTAACAGGGGATCTAATTGCATTCTTCAACCACCTAATTGACGGTTACAGAGAAGAGCAAGCCAGTCTCTCCTTGGAAATGCACAGCAAAGGATGAAGGGTGATGGTTAAAAGTTGCAGCAATGGAGTATCTGAGGATGATCAAACCCTGGAACAGGTTGCCCAGGGAGGCTGTTTGATTTCCACCCCTGGAGGCACTCAAAACTTTACTATACAAGGTCATGATCTGATCTAACTCTGAAGCTGGGAAAGAGCTAGGCCTAAAACTCCTGAGGCTCTCTCCAGCATAAATTATTCTGTGATTCTACAAATCCAAATGCGTTGTTTTCAACATTTTTGATCACAGCTTGGATTAGATGGTAGGTTCTTTTTTTATATGCTTAAAATAGAACTGAAGTTGTGGCTTAGGTGCACAATGACAACTCTCTACTGTACTTGTGCATGGGGCAGCTTTTATAGATAATCTAAAATGGTGGAAAGCAGGAATGTGCATGGTTTTTGTCTTTTAAGGTGCCAGAAACCTACAAATGTTTTCCTCTTCTTTGAATAGATGGAATTGGTTTTGTCTTTTGAAAGAAGACTGAAGATTTTCCATGACAGAATTAAATAAATTGTATCTTCTTAGATGCTCTTCCTAGCAGGCACACTGTCAGACTTAGTCACTGCCAGAGGCTGTTCAGGAAATGGAAAGGAAAAAAGTTCTCAAGGGGTCTCTGGTCTTTTTTTTTTTGTGGAAGTACTCATCTCTTCTGCTTGTGGCAAGTGCAATGGGGAAGAAGCCTCCTTCATTACCATATGAAAAGAAAAAGGGGATTCGAATAATATTTTATTTAGCATTAAAACATTGCTAGTTCTAGTCAACCAAAAATATACATGGGGAACAGCCTAAAATTACTTCAAGCTCAAATGCAAGTTTTCCCATGACCATATACATCAAATTGCTGTAATGGCTCATTAATACATAAACACATTACCGAAGTACATAGCAATCCCTGTAATGCTTTTTTTTATGTCCCAATTTAGTATTTAGTGCTCCATATCCAATCTGAACACAAAATGTTTTTTCAAGACTTTAAAATAACTACATCTGAAGTTTCCAAAATTTTTATTATGTATGATAGAGTATGATACACTGAATAACAAAACCAGCACAGACTGAAAAATACAGAAAAGAGGACATGAAAAACACTATAGATACATCCTACACTAAGTCTGTAGCACAGAAATGAACCTTCAATTTTAATAACTGTTCCACTCCTATAAATGATGCAAAAGTTAGGTTGCAGCTGCTGAAGAACTGGTAGATTTTTTTAAAAATCCACCTTTTAGAACCAGATCCAATTACAGGAGATTCCAGATCTTTATCAGTTATGAAGATACGACAAATGAGCAGTTTTTCTTTAAGCATTAAAAAACAGAACAGAGTAAACTTTCAAATTAGGACACAAGACAATAGCATGGATTGGAAGACTTGTACTATATAAGTTCTATGTAAGTAAAAAAACCTGTACTCTCTCCCCTGCCCTGCAAGATGTCTCAGAAACAGTATCCAGGCTAACTGCGTATCAGGATAAAACGTCTCTCCAATTTAGGGTTATTTCTCATCTCCAACCACAGAAGAAAACAGATTACAACATGAAAAAGATCGCAAGCTCACTTACCACACAGTTGAAGCAGGTAGTAGTACATCTCATCTCTATCACATTCAAATAGATTTTGAGTTAATTCTACCAACTGTTCCAAAGTCTCCATCTTTAAAAAGGAAGGAAGAACATAGTTATACCTCAGCCGAACAATTATTTTTCTATATATGTGCACTTACATGCTGTGTGCATTCAGCTAAAATAATATTTCTGTTTAAGTATACACCAGCATTTACACAGAGCATTAAGTTCACCTCATCAGCCTGTCACATGTCCTTTCACAAACATAAAAATCAAGCAATGAAGTATTTCGAAACAATTTTTCTTGGAATATAATGACAGTTACATAGAAGACATCATACGAGCCACATACCTGATTACTTGATATACACTTTTTTGCAAACCACTGCAACCTTCCAGAGTGTGCTCTCAAGCCAGGAGTCTGTAAAATATTTCCACAAGAAGAAACACATTACTTCACATAGAACATTCTTAGGAAAAGTAAACACAAGACATGTATTCATAATAAAAGCTCATAGTTTTTGTTTGTTTTTTGAAACCCAAGTAAGACTACAAGCTCATAAATAATCAAGTTAGGTTGCATTTACGAGAGACTTAAAAATCACAGTAATTTTATTCAAGAAATTTTTAAAATACACTTCAGATAAACTGAAATGTTAAATCATTTCTATCACCACAGTAATAGAGTATTACTGCTATTACTCATGGTAAAAAATTACACCAAATGTTTCGAAACTGTTTTCACAATGAAATGTTAGTATTCAACACCACTGCAATGTGTTAGCAACTAGAAAACCACACCTCTCAACCGCAACATCACTATTTAACATTAGCCATTTTCTTACAACTATTAATACCTAAAAACAATAGTCTTTTTAGATATTGACTTCTCTTGCTCAGTAAGAAAAACAGGAATTTACAGAGCAATAATTGTTACAACTGTAACGCCAATGCATATGCCAGGTATGCTAACTGTAAGGAAATTCCTGTCCCAGAGCGGAGCAAAGGCTTACTGTTAAGTGCATGTACACGAAGGAACTGATGTGTAATAGTTAATATGCCATAGTTCTTTCTGTTACTAATTTTCCCAGGTTTGATGAGCCTTTGCTTATTAATTTCTTCATTGTTTCGAGCGGACTACAGCTACAGAATACACATTCTCAAAAAGGTTTCAATCCTTGGAAACTCCATCTGGTATAGGCTACCACATTGTGCCTTCTCAACACCACAGACCATAATCAAAATATCAGTTCCTCCACTTAAACAAATTCTTAAATAAACATAGGAAAATCCAAAGTTTTTAAAGAACCATGTTACAGGCATGCCAATACTTATGTCCAACATATCTAAAAAAAAAGATACAAAAAACCTGCGTGCAAAACATCCATCATTTTAACCTCTTACCCTTCCCTCCCACAGAGTACTTGAATTTACTTCCTTTATACTCTCTTGTTTTAGCACAAGGATCATTTACAGAGAGAACTCTGCTTTCATTTCAGGTGTCCAGATTCACATTAATATAGCTCAAAGTGATTCCAAGGAAATGTCTGTTCATCCCTACAGAGAAACATGTGTTTTGACTCTTGAAGGCTTTTAGCTGTTAATATTATAAGAAGTCTCTACTGTTTAAACATGAAGTGCGACTTCCAAAATTTGAACACGACTTCACATAAAAGGTAGGAGGCAGTTTGAAAAAAAAGCTGTGAGAAATATTGAGTCTCAGTTCTAAAGCAGCGGAAACAATTATAATTGAAAAAGTCAGTTTACCTTTTTTCTTTTTAAAACGGATAATTTCCTTTTCCCATATTCTCCAAAAGCAGAATTATTACCATTACATCTTTCAGAAATAATTCAGCATACACCAGAAAACCAGCATGCAAAACTTGAATAAAAAATGTTAAAATTTGCTAAAGTTATAGGAAACCGTGTTCTGCAGAGTAACTGTTAAGCCATATAATCCTGCCAACCATCCAAACCATTTTATGCAATCATTGTAAGGTTGTTAAAAAATAGGACGCTAACCCCCCAGTTCTTCAACATGGACCATCTTTTCTATGCATTTAACTGTACAACAAAAATAGTCTCAACCCAAGAGGTTACAGGAAAAAAAGTGGCTTCTCAAGTATTCAAAAATGGTATATATTAAACATAGTTTTGCTTTCCAGGTATTTGCTTTTTTCCCCGATTAGGTTTTTTCCCCACAGTTATTTATGTTTATAGGTATCTGTTCAGTGCTTTTTTAAGAGCCACCAAGCAGCTTCACATAAAATATGCTGAAAACTAAGTCAAGAAATAACATCTTATACAACAGGCTCTTGAAAATGAAAAAGAAAAAAGTATGTTGCCTGCATTTGTAGCTAATCCTCTTTAGGACATGGTAAAATTCAAATGCTGATTTCACTTACAACTTCAAATATCATTGCTGATCTGAATGCCAATGAACTCAACAGCTCCAAAGCTACAAACTTTTTATAGTAAATCCTTTCCTGTTCAGAAATGATTGATGCGTCTGTCACTATAAGGACAGCTGAGTTATACAACAGATATCCTTGTGTTTCATTTTGAAATTGAGAAGTGTTTTCACATACTGCAGGTCTCAATCATCAAAAGAACATCTAGGTCAGATTAACTAAATCTCCAGGGCTTGCCTGATAGTCCATATTTGCAGCTTATCCCTTACCATCTTAGGGAATTTTAAACATTGCATTTAGCAGGAAACAGACTTTCTACAATACAGCAGACTAAAATACAGAATAAAAAAGAAATGCAAGGAATGAAAAAAAAGGGTAAAAAACTTACTTTAATTACTCTTCCAAATTACCATTTAAAATTTTGATCTTGCTTTTTTCAGTGGATCAAAAAAAAAAATCTCTATTATTGAGTCATAGTGTTTTGTTTGGGTTTTTTTTCCCTCTATTTTTAGGGTATTGACTGCTATAAAGAATGAAACAACTACTGAGAGTCTCAACAATTCCTACAGCATATAAACTAAACATGGAGGTTTTCTGGCTTTTAAATTCTCTCAGAATATAAAACAGCTGTACTGTACCAGACTAAAGGTTCATCTAGTTTTTTATCCTGTTCCTAACAGTGCCTGTAGGAAAACCCAGCAATACTTCCCCCTTAGTGCTCTTTCACTCTCCAACTACTTAAGGTTCAGTGGGTCACGCTGTTTCTAGTACGTGATTTCTCTTCCACAAGCTTTTCTGGTTGCCCCTGGAACCCCGTAAGATTTATCGTTCACAAGACCTTTTGGTAAAGGGTTGCCTCAATTATCTTCTGCAGAAAAAAGCCCAAAATACTACCATTTTTTGTTTGTTTTCAGCCTAGCTTCTACCAGCTTCATGGGATGCCCCCAGATTTTGTATTGGAAGACAATACACAATTGATTTCTCTTTATCCTCTCTGTTTCATATTAATTTCATGAGCAATATATATAATAATTCCCTGTTTCACTGTTTCTTTTCCAGACTAAGCAGAACTCACCTACTTAGTTGTATCTCCTATAGAAACCATTCCATACTTTTGATCATCTTTGTTACTATCTTTCTGAGGCTCAGCATACAACCCTATACTAATTTCGCCATTGATTCTATACTTTCACACACAGAAAGGAAAACTAACCAGAAGGGGAAAAAATATGCTGCATCTTTAGAAGTAGTCTTGCCAAGCAGCACTCAAAAATCATGTGAATGCAACAATCCTACACACTGAAAGCATCTGATTTGTCCTCTTCCTTCCTAGAACCAGTCACGTCAGACGGGGTCCAATCACCAGAAAAATCTGTTCTGTACTAACATTCTTATTTGAGCCAATTTCTACCTATTACAACTGAAGAAAAACAGATTGTCTGGGAAAATACTGACCTGTCAGAGAATATTCTGTTTGATGTTTTTCCAGATTTTTAGATAATGATAGAAATATTCAAATTTCGTTTACATTAGTGTTCTGTAACTGTTACAGCTAATAGACCACTACTATTTTTTTACTTTTAAAAAGCCTTTTTTTTAAAAAAAAAAAGTTCAGTAATTTACAGAAGACATACGGAAAATATTTATTTACTTCTCTCTACTTGCCTAAAGCAACCTTTTTCTCTTTAAACACAAAACTCACTTAAGGAGGAAAAACCACAAAACCCAACATAACAGACCAGAAACCTTGTGGTATTGTTCAAAAAGAGGGACTTTCAGAAAACTAGGAGTTGAGAATGTCCCAGAATAGTACCACTTTTGCTACAGCTGCCTTAGGATGCATAATTATTTAAAAGCCAGCAAAAGTATTTTTCATTTGGCATATACATGACATGAGGTGGATTACTCTTTTGTTTTAACCTTCCAACACTGAGGAAGGTTAAACTGCTTCAAACTGCTACTGTGCACTGGTTGGCAAAACAGAATCATAGAATAGTTTGGGTTGGAAGGGACCTTTAAAGGTCACCTAATCCAACCCCCCTGCCATGGGCAGGGACATCTTCAACTAGATCAGGTTGCTCAGAGCCCCGTCCAACCTGACCTTGAAGGTTTCCAGGGATGGGGCATCTACCACCTCTCTGGGCAACCCGTTCCAGTGTTTCACCACCCTCATCATAAAAAATTTCTTCCTTGTATCTAGTCTGAATCTACCCCCTTTTAGTTTAAAACCATTCCCCCTTGTCCTGTCACAACAGGCTCTGCTAAAAAGTTTGTCCCCATCTTTCTTATAAGCCCCCTTTAAGTACCGAAAGGCTCCAACAAGGTCTGCCTGGAGCCTTCTCTTCTCCAGGCTGAATAACCCCAACTCTCTCAGCCTTTCCTCATAGAAGAGGCATTCCATCCCCCTGATCATTTTCGTGGCCCTCCTCTGGGCCCACTCCTAAACAGTACTGGCTCCGATATGGACGCCTGCGGGACACCACTCGTCACGAATCTCCATCTGGGCATTGATCCGTTGACCACTACCCTCTGGATGCGACCATCCAACTAATTCCTCATCCACCGGACAGCCCACTGGTGGATAAAATAATTTTTACATATTCTGGACAACTTATTCTAGCCTTTCACAGTAAAACTTCACTGTGAATAACACATCAATTCTAACCTTTCAAGTTTAACTCTGTCCTCCTTAAGTGTTCCACGTTTTCTTCTAGATCCTTACATTTCCTCCCCAAATTTCAGTCTTTTCTTAGGGAAACAGTTCTGCTATAATCACCAATACATACATATTGGAAAGAAACAGCCAAATTTTATAAACGCTATCCATGCTGAACTTTCTGATGGTATTTTTTGGACAGGTAGATCCATTCATTCCTCTCTTTGCAGCTAAAAAAGCCAGTAATAATAAGAGACAGCTAATGCTGCTAAGGAAGAAGAACATTTCATAATGAGTTACATCAACAGCCATAACAGACTTATGTTACCAGTACCAGAACCAGTTACCGAGATTTAGATGCCAAAGCAATGTCTTGCAAGAAAATGCATTACTTCTCCAAACCGACAGCCTTAAACAGACAGCTATAAGAACTGATGTATGTCAGTTCTATCATTTCTAACCGCTCTCTCCAACATAAGCATCGGTGAAAACAGAACATTTGATGGAAAGTTCTTAATTTAAAGACAGATTTTTCCGATTCCACAAAAATGTCTATAAAATCTCACAAATTCCATGCAGCTTCAATGAAGCCTGGTATATTTTTGCATGGCAGCTTACTTGAACAGTTTTTTACAATAGAAACATTGTATGCTATGCTTGAATCTTCCCCTACATTAAAACTCTTGGCAGAAGTCCTCATTTCTATTAAGCAGTAGGTGTTCTGCTTAATCAGAAAGTTAAAAGAATATGGAGATATAAGTTTTTGTACCTTATGTAGCCATCTAAATCTAGTTGATAGATGAGATGGTTAAAATTATCTTACACTTCTATTGTATCTTTGCCTCTTATTACATACTCCTTCACCTTTAAATAGCAATGCATTAGTTTTAAAAAATACCAATTGAAACATTTATATTAAGATTTTTTAAAATAATCTTAAATCTGTGTTCATATGCATGAAATAAGGATACCACTTCGCTGTATTTCTTACATTATAATTTTTATAGCATAATGTAAGTGAATATCCCACCATAGTGGGATTTATAGAAAATACAGGAGATTGTATGTTCAGAGCCAGTAATCAAAACAAACTTATACACAGTATTCCGTAAGTTTATAAAAGAAGCATCTTTAAAGACTGTGGGATCTAAAAATAATCTCTGCATCAAAAAGCAGAGATTCCTGTTGCAATCATATCAGCTATCTAATAAAATACAGAACCTCCCTCTAGCTCTGCTTTTTTTTAAGTCATTGTACTACCAGGATAACACTAGAGCTACATCTGTATATGGCAGGCAATGGAAAGAATACTTTTCTACAAGTTCATTTTCCACCTTGAAAGAAGTTTAGCTCTCGTGGATTTAAAAAATGGTCTCTGTAATGATGGTATGGAAAGATATCCTTATTCATTTTATTCTTTCTAAACAAAAAGAAAACCTAGCAAACTGCTTATAACTAAGATGGAATTTCTCTAAAAAAGGAGTAACTGCTTTTGTTTTCTGTAAGCAATTTTGCCCAGAAATAAATAATATGACTAAACACACCCCAACCCCCATAATACTGATTTCTTTAATGAGAAGCTCATCTGAAACATCCGGACACTTGCACAACTTTTTGGGTAAGGGATAACTGTATGAAAGCTTGAATACAATTAAATCTGTACCTTCAATATGACTACTTTTCAAGTTTGATAACGAGGGCAAGTACTCTAATATAGCATCAGAGTTTTGAAAATTATGAGTTGCTCCATTGCAAGTTATGTCATCAAAAACTACACAATTGTAGTGTATTTGATAATTTATTTGCACTACCTGATATTTAATGAAAGACATAAATGGACATGTCTACATATTTAACCTTCCTAACTCTCCTGTTGGGAGTGATTACGATTCCAGCTCATGCTCTCCTTTCTGCCTATCCTACAATCACCTGAGGTAGCAACTAGCCTACTCGTACTAGGTTAATTTTTACATAAAAGGAGCATTAGTTCACAATAAGGAAATGCAAAGCTTACAGTCTCTACTGGGAAAAGTCACAAAATATCAGTTTTTACTTTTTTTTTTTTTTTTTTCCCCCCCTGAAGTATGTATTTGCCTCAAAGCTTCTGTCGGTTACATAGTTCACAAACTACCAACACAATTATTATCTGTTGAGTAAATACTCATGATTTTATTTATTTCTCTTGAAACAGGAATATATGTTGCTTTATGTTAGGCATACATTGCAAAAAATATAAGCAAACTGATTATTTTCCAAAAATACCAAAATAAAAATAGGGAAGAGCTTTACAACTGCAGCATTACTCATGACAACTGAGACTGATGTATGTTTAACTACTATTGGAATACCCTACATTTACCAGTAAGATTTCCAAGAGAAATTATGCAGTAAAGTATTATTAAAAAAAAAAATCATTAGACAATAAGAGAACTTCACAACAATAATCATGCTGGAGGAAAAGATGACATTAAAAAAATGTGCAAAACCCCTGCTCAAAACAAAATCCTCAAGGATGTTCTAGGCTCAAAACAGAGCAAAAATTTGCTCTTTGCATTGTAATGTGATTTTACGTTGTATGATGAACTCAGAAAGCATTATAAAACTCAGTAGTATCTTCCCTCTAACACAAAGTCCCTGGAACTAAGAAAGAATGCACAGTTCTTACCACGATGCCACATTCCAAACACATTACCCTCTCCCTTTCTGGAAGGAATTTGTTCAATAGTCATCTCCTTTACGAAATTTACTTATTTGAAACATATTCATTTGCTTTCTTTCAAGAAAGCAGTACTTAAGAACTTCTAAGTAACATTCACTGAACTAGTAAGTACCCTTTTTTTTATTAACCCACATACACACATGCACATATCCATGGACACAAAATCCAACTTCACTAATAGCTGTATCAGAGTCCAGTTTCACAAGGAGAAGTAATGCTTTTATTAGACTAACAGGACTCAATAGTAAGGGGAAAAAAAAAAAAAAAATCTTTTCTTGTAATTATTGGGCTTGCGTGCCTAAAAGCTCTTCAGCCTTTCCCCTCCCTCTCAGTTCTATAGGGTTACTCTAATAAAAGGTATTGCACCCCCTACAAACTACTCCTCAATCTCAGACCACCATGTTGTCTAATACAATTTGCATTCAACATTCACAAACATTTAAATTTTGTTCTAATCACCTCCACTCTTTTCTTCATTGGACCAAAAATAAGTCTTTGTACGTAAATTCAGACACTAGATATAACCATCATTAAATTACACATTAAAAAAACCCCCTAAATCCTGCTGTCATAAATCAAGAAAGCATCTTCTCCCAATAGTTTATCTCCAGCATAAAATCAGCAAAACTCAATTTTATGATGTAGATTCTTAAAAAAAGCAATCTGGACGAAAGAAGGTTGTAATCTCTCAGTATCAAGTAGAAATATTCTCATTGTTTTTATGGTAGATTAAATCCAATGGCAACCGGTATCTTGAGGTCTGCTGACAGTGGATGTCACAATTCTTTGCTTAAATCTATTTACCTCCTGAATTAACTTGACATCTGTTGATAGATATATTCCTGTACACTAAAGTCACCCAAAACAGTTCTTTTGTCAGGTCCTGAATTTCAGCAGCAAATGCCTTTTCTTGCATTTATTCACAACCATTTGTCCTTCAATTCTTCACATAAATGTCTTGAGATATGCGAGATATGGTATGATATATTTAATTATTAAATATAAATTATATATTTAGTACAAGAGCAGAAGATGAGGAAAGTATCACACTTAAAGCCTGGTTAAAAGAATTCCGAAGCCATGCACTATGCATTGCCATTTTCAAGGGAGGTTCCTCTAGTGATAGCTATCTTGTACAGGTTGGTCCTTTACTAAAAAATTTTGCCATACAAGATCTTTCCCTATATCCCAAATACAGTAATCTTTCCTTAGCCTTCATTTCTAATAAAACTATAAACAGAGCAGAAACTAGAGCTTTTAGTCTTTCATTGAAGGAACAATTTTAATTTAATAGCTGATATGATTTGATCTAGAAAGATTTCAAGAAGTATCTGTCAAACAACAAAAAACGGTCGAACATCTCTACTAAATCCTAGTTCCTATCAGAGGCATTCATGAGCTCCTAACTAAAAATGCCAGCGACCTGATACCCTTTTTTAATGTGGTGCTTGTTTTGGTTTTTTTACAGAAGTATTTTGCTGTCCAATGAAATATAGTTTAAGGTGTAAGGATTTTATCAATACAGTGCAGAAATAGATTTAACACCAGTTTAAAACCTTGCATACTTTATACATAGGTGTCAAGTGTCCATTTCTAGTTCATGAAAACATTGTTTAGACTTTTGCTAAGGAGATTTAGGGAAGGGCTTTCTTGAACCTCTGCTGCAGGACCGTTACAGTACTTAATAATATATAGGTCTTGTGACTCTACCAGAAAGAGCCAAGCATGGACATGGGCTTAGTTACACCCAAATTCACAGACTATTTTGATAATTGCATTCAGCATGAATAATAAATGAAGGAAAAAGGGTCAGTCTAGAAACATTCAACCATCATGCAGGTAAAACAGCTGCAAGTATGAGATCTCAGTGCAAAATTCAGTTATGACCAAATAATTAAAATTGGATCAAAATGACAGACAACACGTACATTCTAACTACTTCAGGTAGTGAAATCTTTAAACCTCCATGCAGCATGCAAAAAAACCCCCAAAATAACAGGTGAAGGGGGGAGGAAGTAGACTCCTCCAAGGTGGTGTAACATTCCCTTTTTCATTCCCACTCTCTGGATGACCTTCACATCAGTCCAGCTCTCAACCACCAGCTCGATCAGGTTAATAAAGTAGCAGTCAACAACTAAGTAAACATAAGGGAATTGCAATTGTCCAGTTATGGCAACAGGTAAGAAGCAGTAGATAGGAGGGATTTGGGGGACTAGGCTCGAAAGTTCTCTTACCATTTATATACCAGACTTGAAAGAATACTAGGCCAAGCAACTCTTCCAGACTCTCTGATCTACTATCTGGACCTCTGGAGCAACACACATGAAGAGTTACGTAAGATCTCTCTCCAGGAGAAAATTTGTATTATCAAAATAAGACAACATTTTAGAAGACAGTACCTTTCTAGAAGGTACTTTTTCCCTAATCCTATTTATTGAAAATTCATATCCCTTTTTTAGCCTACAATAGTTTTAACATAGTTTAATTTAGTTAAAGTCAAAATGTATTGACTTTATTTTCTTTCTTTCTTTTTTCTTTTTTATGAAAAACAAAACTGAGGAAAAAAAACCAATTAAACTGCCTTTCCAAGTAAGGGAAAAAAACTTGAGTAACTAGAGCTAGATTTGAGGACATAGAAGTCATGCTGTGCCACTCCAAGGGAAAGCAAGCTAGTATGTGTATGTGACCTTATGGTAAGGGGCAAGAAGAGAGATGTGCCAACTTTGTTTTGTCATGATCACCTTTGAAGGACTCAAGACAAAAGCTAACTCATCAGTTGAGGTGCAATTAAGAGCTGAAGACTAAATCATGCTTCGATGTACTACAGCACCCAATAGTAAAACCTGTTCCCAGTGGAAAGCGAAAGAGCATCTATCAGCACATTCATCTACCAGCATAACTTCAAGGGCTCAGGAATCTCCAGGCACAGCTAGAATAAAATACGGTTTTACTTCACAGAGCAGCCAAGGTTACCTCATTTGGAGGTATTGCCTCAGAGAGGCTTAGTTCTCTAGCTACACCTGCCACAGAACAAATGAGAATAGACTTTCAAAAGCTTAACAAGGCAGTCCAGCAACATTGGAAACTGTTACCCTATCAACCAAACTCTGTGAAGCCTTAGAACTTAGCTGCATTTTCCCCACAGTCTTCTCAATCACAGCTTCTCTTCCACTTAGCATCACTTCAAAAGACACTCACACCACCAAAGTACCACATGCTTCAGTTTACTTGTTCTGGTATCATTCAGGTGCATTCTTTGCCTCATCTCCTTCCTATTCACCTTTTGTTGTCTTTTACACTATTGTTCTCTACTTAGTCTTGCTGTCCTTCCAGCAAGCAGATGAGCCCCAGAGCTTTCAGCTTTCTTGCTATGACAATATGCCACAACGTGAGCTTATATATATGCATGCCCAACACATTTGTGACCGGATAATGTACGTACACAACTCTGACCTAATTTTTATAATCTCACTCAAATATTACCCTTCTTCACTTTCCTACTATTGTCACTCAGTTGTATTTTACCAAAGATACTTTGATATTTTAAAGTTATTTTCTTATTCCTGGGGCTTTGAGTTGCAAGTTTTTCAAAGCAGTAGTTGTCACTAAGTTTCACATAAGCATCTAGTGTACGTCTGATTTCTAAAAATAGCAAGAGCAAGCAGAGGCAGTGGTCTCCAATGAGTAACACCCCATTCAAATGACCACATCCTCCATGGTCTTCATTTCCTTAGCTCCTAAGTAAATTTTTTTCCAGATTCATTACTACCCTTTTAGAAACTCTTTATTAACTCCGTAGATACTTTTAAAATAAATGATACCACTAAAATCAATTGACCACCATAATCAGCAATACATTATTCAAGTACGTGTTGAAAGGTAATCTACGTCTAATACGCAACAGTGTCGAAGAAGAGAAAGCAGCACTAATTGATCACCTTTACTGAATATTATTTCACAAGAAAGGAAGATAGAAAAACAATCTGAGATGACCAACAAGAGAAGAAATTTAGTAGCAAAAGCCACTGGACTAGAAAGGGTACACATACACCTTGTACTCCATCTTCCACATTATATTCATTAAGGCTTTGACTTCCCAACAAACAAAAAAGCAAACAGTAACTTGTTTATGGTTTAAAACAATAAAAGCTATTTTCTTCTTCAGCAAAATACCAATTTTAAGAGTGGTTTTTTCCCCCTCTGGTGGCAAAAATTTATTTGAAAGTACTTAACATATTGTCACATAATAAAAGCATACTTAAAATATAACTCACCATATAGTAATTGATTTTGTGTCACTTTATCCACTGGTAAAATACATGCATACTACTACTAGGTAAATTCCTATACTCCTAAAAATTCTGTAATTTAAAACCTCTTTTTCTCAACAGCATATACAAAGCTCTAATTCATATTTCATGGAAGTTAGGCAAGAGCAAGAAAACCTATTCTAAATAGCATAAAAAGCCAGAAAAACTTCCATTTAGTCTCCAGATATCATGTGTTCAGATTTACGCTCAAGTGTCTGTTTGTGGTTACTAGAATTTTATGATCAATGACCAAATACTGAATATTTACAGAGATAATTTGGCATCTATTAAGAAAATGACAAAAGTTTCAAAGCCCCAACAATTTGATAATTTGCTTACCATCCTATTCATGACTGCTGGACTGTAGCCACCAATGTTAGTTTTGAGAAACTAAATGCCAGTATCAAAGAAACAGCTGCTAAATCACACCAAGTACCAGTTTTATTCATTTAGCTTTAATTTTACTTCCAATTCCCAGATTTCATCCTTATATCTCCTATATGCTTTAATCTCTATAAAAAGAACTCAACTCCTCAGTATCGTCTTCTGCCAGATACTGATATTTCTATTCTTCTGTATTGTAAGACTATGAGCTCCAAAAACCCCTCTCAGAACAAAAATATCAATGCTTCAACATTGTGCTTAGCAATTTCCACACACCCTGCAGCAGGACAGTATTGTTCCACCACGGACAAACAAGCAGATCTTCAGTTAAGATTTTTTAAATGCAAGAATTCTATTAGATAATTCAAATAGGGATAACTGGTATCTCAAATATTCTAGGGGGAATCAGGAAAAAAGCATACTTTATCTTAGGAAGGAAAAAACCCAACAAATTAGGTTACAGAGCTGTGTATGTACATAACACAAAAACGATGAGGACAAAGTATTACTTTTTCTGCAAGATGCCTCCTCCCACACATTAACCCGAAAACTTATGCAGCATTTTAAAAACATACAACTGTGTTAAGAAGAAAAATAATCACAATCTGGGCAGACTCTGCAGCTGCCCCTTTGACTTATCAATTTCACTAAGCACAATTTCAATCAAGTCTAGATAAAATATACTAATCCTAAATAGACCAAGTTTGTCACCTACCACTTCCTATAAGCTGCTTACTATCCTGAAAAAGAGAGAGAGAAAAGAAATGCTAAATTAAATGCCAAACAGTAGCAGACAGCACTTGTTTGGCTGATTAACTTGTAGACAAGCATTACAAATAAATCTGAGCATGGTCTGCAGCAAATTAAATTCCAGTGCTTTTAAGAACAAAGAATTCCTTCGGAAAGAGGATTAGCAACTTTACACCCAGGAATGCCAGTTTAATTTAATTGTTCCACAATCCGATATTTAATATGCAAATATCATTTTGATATATAACAGCAAATTTGAAAAAGTGAGGAAACAATTTCAATATACAACAAAACTGTCTCTCTTCTGAACTGTAATCATACAAAATAAAGCTGGTCGAGGGTTTTTTTTTATTATTGGGATTGAATTCTATTAACATGAATCAGAACAAGTCTAATTAAAGGTTAAAAACTTTAAATGTTTCTAATTAAGAGTCTAAATAGCTGCACGATTAGAGTATTATAGTTAAAATCCCACCTCAATGACCTTCCTGGCCTCTTTGTATTTTCCTGTTTGCAAGAAGGCAAAGAAGAGATCATAAAGAGCCATCATGTCACCATATTCTCTGCTTATAAAATCTGAAACTAGAGAGAGAATAAAGCTCATTAATTTACTAAATATATTGAAACATTTTAATATATACATCAGATATTCTTAATACTAATATTTTCCAAGCATCACAAAACTCCAAGAATAAGCTATAGGGAAATAAATTTTAAAACATATGGAATGATTAGAACATATTACACAATTTGTTGTAGATTTGCGGTTGAGCGTATTTTAAATGTTTTTCTGTTTATCTGCACTACATTTTGAATCACATTCAACAAAATCGACAGACTATATATTGGCATTCTCTTGTAGAGAGTGAGGATATAGGATTTCTTAACTGCACAACTATTTGAAAAACATGTTGTTTTACTATTGTGTTGTGTTACTATTAAGTTGTTTCTTAATAGTAATATCCGTAGCTAGAACAAGTATTAATATTAACCTTTGAGAACTTGATGCTGTACCATCCAAACATTAGGATTCTTCTACTTAAAATTAATATCAATTTTCAATCTGAAGAACATAGGCATCACTTAAGTGCTTTAAAGTTACACATATAAAGACAATCAGTTTTTTTTCTTTCAGTTGAAAGAAATTACATACAAATCATGGAAGAAAACCCTCCAGAAAACACTCCATATAACCAGACAGCATTTGACTACATGCAACTAACCCTTTTGCAGTAGATCAGCGTCTCCTTTTTCTATCAGTCTACAGTAGATGTTATGAAGCTGAAGAATTTTACCATACTTCTTATAACAGTTGATTAAAGCTTCCAGAGCTGCAGGCATGTCATCCCTTGTAGAATGAAACAAAACAAGAATAAAACCAATCAAACAGCAGCAGTGCATGCTGAACCCACTTTAGTCTTGAAAATTTCAAGAAAATATTCATTCAGCAGTCTATAATCCAAGAGTGTTCCCCCCCCCCCACAGTATGCTACAGTTATTTTTAAAAAACAGGTAAAGTTTTCCTACAAACAAATACCATGTATGCTTGACAGCACATAAATGAAAACAAAACTACAGATTTATGCTTAAACCTCTTGGCTGTATAATTTTTGATTGCATGACCACTGTTCACCTCAAATTAACCAAAGGTGTGAATGCTCTTCATCATTAGATGCACTGAATTTTTGAAGTAAAATTCTTAAGTTCTGGTATGTACTATTGTGACAAAACCCCAATTCCATGGAAATTTCAGTTTGTATTTGAGTTCTATTTTTCTTGTTGATAAGTAATATTGTGCACATTATATTACCTCCAAATGTCTCTGTTCAGACATTTTCAATTTTTAAGCTCTTCAAAATTTTTCCACAACATTTTTATTTCAGTATAGATCTCTAGAGTTAACTAAGTTAACCACAGCTCTTTAGATTGCTTCATACTTGTTTTATACCTTAACAGACCAGCTATAAATCATCTGTTGATTTCCATTTTGTTACAATTGAAGGGCTAGCATTTTTCCATTCTATATAAAGGTCAGAATCCAATGTATATTTTCTGCAATAAAAATGTAATTTTTGCAATGAATTCAACAATATATTAAGGTACCAAAATGTATTTTATGCTGGAGTATCCATGTCACATAAAGCCATGGCACTGGCTGACTTCCTTAATGCACTTACTCAGGTGCCTTTGAGCAGTAAGTACCAGTAACAAGTACAGTATTTCCATTTTTGTTATCTCAGTTCTTTGCTGACTTTTTTTCCCTGCGTATACAGTATTAACATCTTCCGAAGTATACATAGTTAAAATGCAAAACTGAACAGCCATAAAAACAATCAGATCTGGAACTTAAAATAACAACAAATATAAATGAACATTCTACACCGTGCAAGTAACAGAACAAATTAATCTGCTGCAGACCCCTTTTCAATCTAAAAAACCAAACCAAAACCAACAGAGGACAACCACTGAAACACTGGTAAAACAGTATGTGAAGGTATTCTTTGAAGGGGAAGGTTTAAACTGAAATTGAAACAAACCAAGATGACATGCACAAAATGTAGTAAGTAGCCAAACAGTCAATAAGACTGCATTTTAAATTCCAAAAGGCTTATCAAATAGAGGGTAGTGGAAGTAGGCAAGGGGATAAATGAATAAATAAAATCACTTAACAGCAGCAGCTGAAGACCATAATAAAACTGACTTGAACTAATGATTTTACATTCCTGAAGCAACTTTATTATTGATCAACTGAACCTTAACAAATTAAGATATTACTGTTAAAACAAGCCAAATTCAGATTTCCGCTCCTCACACTGCATTTCTTGTGCAGCACAGATTTTGGTTTTTCAAAGAAAGAACTATCTAGACTACTATATGCTACTATCTTCATCTAGGCTAATATTTTAAAAATTTTAAGACTAAAACACAGAAGAATTAATTTTGTTCAGTAATACTGGCATTCTGAAAATGAACCTAAGATGATGGATTTCTACCTTATCCCCCTTACCGAGCCCTGTTTACAGTGCATCTTCTGGCACCCCATGGAGTCATTTGAATTTTTGTCATTTGGGGTGAAGACTAAATTACAGGTTAATTTCAAAACTGCAAGTAGATGTTGCAGGCTAGATTACTGTCATAAAAGAGAAATACTATGGTAGTTACTATAGACAGATATAAAGCTTTATATAATCAGTATTTTTCTCCTGCTTTAGATGCAAGTTCAGTTAACATCTAAAAAAAACAGTTTTACAGAAAACTATTCAATTTCTAAGAAGGCACAACAACATTTATACATTCAAATTAAAGTTTTCAGTGATAAATCTAGCTTTTCAGATTGATGCTCAAACAGCCGTAGTATTGTCTCGGTTATATTCCTAAAGGATTAAAGTGACTGTTTTTAGGTCAAAGCTATCAATAAGTGAATGAATAATTGGAATGTCATTCAAACAGGAACATTAAGAGTTTTCTAGTCCCTAACTGTATACTTCTGAAGGCATTAATACTGTATACACAGAGAAAAAAGTCAGCAAAGAACTGAGATAACAAAAATGGAAATACTGTACTTGTTACTGGTACTTACTGCTCAAAGGCGCCTGAATAAGTCTGCATTTAAGGAAGTCAGCATCTTACACACTAATTTACTAGACATTTGTTTTAAATCTATCCAAATCTGATATTTTTGTTCTGTTGCATTCAAGCAACCAACCGGTCATCCACAGTTTACTAGAGAATGGCATTTATAAAACAGATAAATGATAAAACTGGCAACAACCAGCTATAAAACAATAAAAGGTATGTAAGTTCAGCCTCTACAAAGAAATTGTTTGTACTACTACTGCAAAGAAAAAAACAACAAGCTTATGGTTGTATTTGAGTTAATATGATTTATTCAACAACCTGCAGTATTTCTTAATTATCACAAACTGCAGTTAATTCCAAGTAAGTACCAGCAACTACTTTTGTAAGCAGTTTTTACAATCCTGTTAGAAAAGTCCAATGAAAATTAGGAACTTACTGTCGGCTTCAAATTTCGAGTATAGGTAACATTTTAATGTGTTTCCTGTTACAACTCACTAACTTAAAAAAACAACTGCACAAAAAAGATTTTCCACATTTTAAGAAAAAGCTATTTAGACATAAGGATTTTAAGCTAATAAGCAGCTGTACATTTAAAAATATTTGACAGTCTTTCTGTATGAACTTACGCACTTTGAAAATGCTTTTATCTTCCCAAAGAATACTTACTACTCTACTACATTAAAAGCCTGGTCCAAAATTACTGTTTAATTAATATGGATCAAGTCAAAAAAGAAATAAAGCCCGTATACTCATAGCAATGTTGGAAAAATCCGATTTCCAGTGTCAGTCTGGACAAAATAGTATTTAAAATATGAACACAGATGATCCATGCTTTATTTTGAGTTGGCCAGATACTACAGCTTTAAGTCACTCACAAATATTACCTGTTCAGGGCTAATACCCATTCCACTTAAAGATTAGGTGTATTTTTCCCTGTCATTGAAACTTGTTCATTTAAAAAAGAAGATACACTATTATTTTTGAATGACAGAAGGAGCCTCAGTCATCACTGTATTATGCTTGGCCCTTAAGTAATCCCGGAAGAGTCCTACTTTGCCATTATTTTGCAACTAAATTGATGCCAGGGTTAAGGTATCATGGTTTTGGATTCATTTGGTTTCCGTTTAGAATGCCTATGAAGTCCAAGATACTATGGGCACAATCTTCCAAAATATTTGCATGGGCAATTTTACTCACACAAAGCTAGTTGAAGAGACAAAATGACTCAGATGTCTGAGTGTTTGCAGAACACACTCTGTAGCAGGACTGGCTATAACATGCATGGATATAACATCCCCCTTCAATTTCAACAAGCCACTCCCCTCTTGCTTCAAGAATGTAGCACTAAATCTAACCCTTTTACTTGTAATAAACAACTTTCCCAACCAGAGAGTCTGCCTGATAAAAATAAGACTCCAAATATTGATTTTAATTGGAATGAAGTGCTGCAACATTATGCATAAAGCTTTAGTGAAGTGGCAATTTACCTAAGGGGTTTACTGATTGAAAAGCTCTCAAACCTGAAATCACTAGAGAGGTAGAAAGAAAAATGGGACTCTCTAGGGTGGGGGTGGAGGGTAGACTGGTAAAACAAATCCCTCTCTACAAATCTGAAGCAGATGTTAGTGTAGAGGGAAGACAATTCAGCAAGGTACAATCAGCTTTACAAAAATTATTCTGTTAAAAGAAAACGGGCTCTTGAAAGAGCTAAATGTTTTTCTGTTCATTTGCTATACTAAGGAATCTTCAAGGAGACTGGTGTTGCAATTACAACTAATCCTCCCCAAAAAATTAACTGTGTTGAAGGCTTTGTAATTTCCCTAGGTACAATTTAGCTGTCACTTACTTTAAAATTTACTCAAACATGCGTTCCGAACAGCACTAACTTCACATGTCAAGTGCTTTCCAGCCAATTGAGTCTAAACTGGAAGTCGGTGTTAAACAACTGAATGATTAGACAAGATAGCTCATTTCCCTGCTCTTTTGTTCAGAATAAAATGCCACATTTACATTATCAGACTCAACAGGATTTTCTGACAGAGGGAGAAAAAACCCTAGTGAACACTGTCCGTACCAAGCACATGAAGCCTGTCATTTACCAATCATCCTTCAAAAAGCAATAGCCATGAATGTAACTTAATTACAACCCAATGATCCTTGACGAAAAATCATCTTATCACTGTCCTGTCCCCATAGGGCAAATGAGACACTTTTGTCCTTTGGCACTGATGATGCTAAAGTCCTAATTGCAATAATGGAGTAAGAGAGCCAAACATCCCTAATTTCATTGCAACACGTAAAGAGTTTTAATACAAATATTTGAAATAAAGCCGCAAAAATTAGAAAGAACTCTCCCCACTAGAGATATTTTTTCCCCAACTAAAAATATCACCTAATTTAAAAAGATGCCTATTTTTAAAAGTAAATTTAAAAAGTCAATTAACTTTCATGTGCTACAGAATCATCTCAAACAAAATTACAGGTGAATCTAGCTCTGTGAAAACAACAGGCACTGGATTCACGCTGTCTCTGCCACATAAGAAACTAAACAAAATGGGTTTATATGAGATTAATCACAAACCAGCACACAATGCTTTACTGGACAACGCTGTATTAAAATACACTGATCATTTTTAAAGAAACACAATCCAGCTATAGCCTTTTGATCGTTTAAGATACAGATATTAACTGCTTGCTTTCACTGACTTAAAACTACAAAATATTTTGTTCATGCAGTCTGTAACATAATGTTTTCATAGTTTACCTGCAACTTTTCTTCCCTCTGCTTAAGAGCACTTTTGATATAGGGAATTAGTAAATTTCATACCTGAAGATGTTTTGTTTTGTTTCTTTTCTCAGAGGTGATATTATTCAAGGAGAGCAGAAACAAACTTATGTTAATGAAAGCCAGGAACCACATCAAGTTTTTAAGATGTGTATTCCTTATGCAGCTTTCTTGGAAGAAGAAAAAAAAAAATCATCAGTAGTTACTGTATTTGTTAATTTATCATCCTGTAAATAGGTATTATCAAAGTATCATATAGCACAGGAGCAGGTTAGCTTCACAAACCTCTTCAGTTTTGTAAAATGGCTCATGTTCAAATAGGTTTCCCCTGACAGCTGGTAGAGAAGCTAAAAGCCAAAACTACAATCCTTAAAATCGTACAAAATTGTGTATGGTGTAGGTAACACAACCTTTTCCAATTATTATCAGTTGGAAGAACCAGTTCAAAAGTAAGACATGTTTTAAGAAAAAGTACAAGCTCTTCACATTCTTGCAGCTTTCAGAAACTAAGATTTTTGTCATACTGTCCAAGGCAGGTTTAATCACCTTGAATGACAGACCAAGATTCCACATGTGGACTGTCTCAATTTTTAATGTGATTTCACCATCTTGAGAAACTGTTCAAGTCATAAATAAAGGTCATACAATTAAAAGCAGGGGGGTGGTTCCCCTTAAATTTACTCAGGGTAAAAAAAATCCCAAGATAGTATGACTTCTCCCTCTAGTTACTTCAGTTAAATATTTCTCAAAATATTAAAGGCAAAATGTCCATTCTACTAGAATATTAGATTTTTTTTTTGTAACTTTTTTGATTTTGTAACTTTTGTCAAGTTACACTGTTCATCATCAACAATTTCTTTCTTTTCCATGCTCTGCTGCCAAATTGCCTTTTAACATGCACTAGGACTTAACAAGAATTTCAGAATATTCAGGACTGGGTACAGAGAAAAGAGGTAGATGAAAACATTTTATACCTACAATTGTTGAAATCTTCAAAAGCAAATCAGAGATTCCTTTACAAGCAATTAAAAATACTGAAATAAATTAAGAACACAAAACACGAGCACAACCACTGCTGTGGAACATTAAAAGATATCCCAGAGCTAATTTCAGAGGCATGCTGACAACCTGCAGCTAAATGACAGCATTTCAGCATGATACTTGAGCTGTAGGATGGCAAATAGTAAGCACTACTGCTGAAAGAAATGACTAACACTTATTTCAGTCACTCATAACTTTCGAAAACTCTTAGCATCTCCAAGACAAAAAAAAAAAAAAAGAAAAAAAAAAAGGAATCACTGAAATTCAGTTATTCCTCCCAAGGAAAAAGCTTCCCCCCTTCTGTTCTGTCTAACATTGGAAAGGAAGCAAGTCTCTCCACCCATAAGGCAGCAAAAAATCCCCACAGGAAATGAGCTTACTTTGTATTGTATTCACATATATGAAATGTATTAAGAGTTATACAAGTGAGTACCAATGACTTGTAGCCATACAGTTCCACAGTATGGAATTACTTTCTCCTTTAAAAAAATCTAGTCTCATCAAAAGTCCCTTTATTAAAAAAAAACTTTCTAGAAAGTTTTACTAAACATAACTCTTTACTGTCCCCCTTTGCATCCACACATGATCACATCTTTATTTACATCATCATATACTACTTTTCAAGTGAAAAGAACCCAAGTAGCACCATGTACAACTTGCATGTCAACGTGCATAAAGCAATTATGTAAAATGCAGCTGCTTTTACTGCACACTGCAAAGCATACCAGATATTTTTGACACATTCATTACAAATGATTGCAGTTACATTACCTCCATAAACATCTGCCTTGTCTTGTGATGTAATCAAGGCAGTGTTGCTGACTGAAAAGATATACACTATATCCTTCACTGTTGACCACTACACTAAAATACTATTTTTAGAAGAGAATGTACATGCATCTGCCAAGAGTTACATCTTTTTGACAAGAATTTTGAATACAGAAAATGTTATACAGACCTTGCATACCCAGAATACTTACAAGAACTAAAAAGTTTTACATTAACAGAAACATTAATATGCATCTTTGAGGCTGACTTACACGATACTACGAAAAATTCACTTATTTTATAGGTATTATATTTAAGCCAAGAACATTTCATATACATGAACCAAATGACAAGAAATTGACCAATCACTCTAGCTGCGAGAGATTAAAATCCAGTAACTACATAAATGACATAAGAAAAAAATAAAAGGACTGTGCATATGGTAAAGGAAGTGAAAAGGGACTCTTGGCTCAATTTTAGTAAGAAATCGTTATATAGTTCATACGTACATTAACTCAAACATCCTACAGCTCATAATGAAAATTTATGCAAAGGAAGAACATGACAAATGGAATTACAGATATTTCCTGTCAGAATGAATGTATGAACTTCCTTTTCTCTATTAAGTGGTATTAAAAGTATATATGGGAAAAAAAAAAATCACAATAGACAAACCAGACAGTTTGTTCTTTGAATTTTAATTTACAGCAACATAGCAGTCTACTTGCAATAACATCAAATTATTTGAATTATGTGAATTAAAAATATTTCAGTGTTCAACAACCGCCCTTCAACTCACCTGAGATGCACTGGATGGCACAGCAAAATAGTGCTGTTTTGATGGGAAAACACATACTACTTAACCACAAGAACTGAGAATATACCTATCATGCTCTGAATAGCTATCTTGTCAAACAGACTTTAGAACCAACTAATTCATAAGCGTATTCCAATGTACAGCCACTTCATCTCTGATGTGTCCATAAAACACAGCTGTTGTTCCCAGAGACCATGATGTGATGTGTACCTGATGAAAACAGACTTACCTAACTTAAGAAAGCATATTCCTTCATTACTATTCCTAGATCACTTAAGTATTATATGTGCGTGCATGTGTGCATGTTTACATGCACGAGCACTTTCAAATGTGCATGTGCAACTGTGTATAACATACACAGGTCATGTAACACAAATAAATATCATATCATAACCTGTTTCATCTGAAGCCCAAACATAGCTTACTTTTCAAGGTGAACTGTAATCAGAGTGGAATGAAGGACAGCAGTTTCTGCCAACCCCAGGTTCACAATGGTCTCATGTAATCGATTCACTGTTTCAACTTCACCTCGCGTGGCAGCGGCATTAAGAATGCGGAAAAAAGATGCAACTGTTCTGTCTGAGATAGGAACATCCTTCTCTTTCATCTCCGTTAGAATGTTAATAGCATCTACAATGAAACAACACAAAAGACCCTTAGGTAATTTCATGTAGGGAAAACAAACTGCTATTAAAACAGCATTTCAAACCCAGCAGGAATGTAAATTCTGGCGTATAATGCCGATTTCAAGTTAATTACTACTTGCATTTCTGAACGAGACTACAATTATAAATCCACAATAGCATGGTTTTATCATTTTGCTGCAACTTTGACTACAAATTATAGATAGGAACTGTGTGCCCACTCTGCACCACGTAACCCTGTATAGTCTGCCCTATAGCTGCAAGATTCTACTAAATGGATGCTTTTATCGTTCAATGCTAACATCTGCTAAATCACTCCATTGTTTCTTCAGCAGATGGCTTGTCACGAGGCCAGATAATAAAGATATGTTTACACTGTATATACAGCCAGACTAATGGTCTGATACCGATAGGGCCTGTTTGCTGTGTCGATACTAATTAGCCAAGGAGAGCCAATGAAAGCTTTCTAACAGACTGCATGTTAAAACATTAGGTTCATTAAGCTTCATTAGTAAGGCAGAAACAAACATCTTGGTATATGGAATAAATGCATTTTTATAATGTTCTTAATCATTGCATAGACAGAATGTTTTGACCACTTTACATTTGGCTACATTTATGAATTGTTTTATTTTCTGAGGGACATTTATGCTCTTAAAAGCAAGCAATCTTTTCAAACTGCTTTAATGTAGAGGTGGTCATGATCTGATTTATTATGATTTGGAAAACATCAGCTTTGTTTATTATTTTTTAACAGTAAGCTTAGTAAGAGGCCAAGACAAATTTCAAAGAAAAATCTTACAAGAAAAAAAACTGCATTAGCTTTTTTATTTTATTGTATAGTGTTTTATATAAAGCCATAACATTTTGTGTCTAGGCTTGGACCATGCTTTTATGGTGTTAAGTCTTCTACAAAATCATAGAACTTGATATTCAGAATCACCTTTTAAAGTTGATGACAGTCTAGAGTTCTTTTAAAGATCAACCAAATCATGTAAATTACAGAATTCTATTAGACTAAATTACAGAAATTAAAGAGCTAACAGCTTAAAGCAAATATCTAGAAATACAAAATAGGCAGTTTGCACAACACTCATTAAAAGCCAAAATTTCCAGGCAGTTTGACAGATTGACTCTAAAATTCAATAACAAACAGATAAAAAAAACTAACAGAAAAATATATACTTTATAAAAAGTTAAATGATTTTTTGCAGTACTTGGCTCTTATGAGAAGGTTATGTTTATAGGTTTTATGTTCAGCCTTCAGACCTTCTTAAGCAAAAACAAAGCCATTAGTCTAGGCACATACGCAATTTGTGCCATAAGTCATGATCTTCAAACTCAATCCAAACAGCAATGCTAATAAAAACTAGCTGCAGAAATGCAAAAAGCACTGAGCTGTGCAAATGTAAATGACAAGCTTGCCAATCCATTAAAACTAATGGCCTGCACTGTCCAAGCATCTCTGGTTGAATTCACATGCAAATTTGTATGCAAAATGTTCAAGCACTTTTCAGGACATGATATACCATTAATATCAACTCACAGTTCTATTCTTGAGGCAAGATACCTTTATTATATAGCAGAAACACACTATGAAAGCAAATGGATTACCTTGTAGTCTACCATGCTTTCCTAAGACCTCTACCAGTGCTATGTACTTTCCAGTGTCAAGAGCAACAGGTGAATTCTTAGGGAAGCTAGAAATTAAAAGATTAAGAATTGTATCAACAGAAGTTCACATTTTATGGATTCAGTTTAAAGATTTATTTTTAAAACTACGTAACAAAACATCAGCACTGAGAGCTAAAAGTTATAATAAGTATTAAAGGAAAAATCTGATAGACTTTAAAAGACACATCATTAAAATGTGATTTAAAAATATTTTCCACACACCTTCCCACCCCCAAAACCCCAAAAGTTATATCTTAAAATGGCTTAATTAATTATTTGGTAGTTATTCCATAAAATAGGGTATTTCCCAGAAGCCTGGGAAGAAAACTCAGTCCACATGGCTGGGGCAGGACTATATTCTTTTCGATAAAGAACATGAAACTATTCGCCTACAGTAACAAGTTCAGAGCTACTATTTTGAAGTTTCTGCTGTGTATTTTTTTTCCTCTTTTCTGGAAGTTTTAAAATTCATTCTTCTCTGTTGTTTCTTTTTGTAACAATTCAAAGAGTCACTTTTTAGCAATATTATGCTACACTTGAGGCAGATCAGTAAAAATGTGCTACTGCTATGAAGCTCCAGTAGAATACTCAATTTTACTTCATGCAAGCTCACTATGAGGATTGTGTGAGAGTGGTAGTACAGCCAAAACCAACACACTAATTATTTGCAGAGTGGCAAATTTCGTGATATTCATAGCTCAATCATTTCATGTAATTTCAAACACTAGCAAGGTGTAATGAGCACCTGCCTGCTAACCTACTGTAAAATCAAAGCAAATACTTTGAGTGCATATGAGATAGAGAACCTGAAAGTAACACATAACTTGTTCTATATTCACTGCAGTATCAGACTGAAAGGAGGCTTTCAAGGGAAAAAGGGAAGGGGCAAATAGGAAGATTATCTGTAAGAATTTGCTCCGGGCTAAGTCATGCATACCATGTTTTAGCTGGGAGCTAATTTTCACAGCCAAAATACAGAACTCTGAAAATAAAAATCTGAAGTACAAAGTTTGTTGACAATCTTAAAATAATGTCACTCAGAAACATTGCTATTCTAACGACAATATAGGTGCAGCATATTCTAAAGACATTCTATGTGCTATTCTAACACATAATACAGGTACTTTTTTTTCCCCTTTAAATAAAGCCAAACTTCAATTTAGACATTATGTATGTTTAAAATAAAAACAAAACAGATCCTACGTAGCAATTTGCCTTTACAAAAAAAAAAACACAAAAGGTAATTACTGACCATACAAAGTAGCTGCTTCTGATGTTCAATTACACAAAGCAAATTGTTGTTTTAAAAAACCACACCCTTGACTGTTTTAAATGCACATACATTGGTGGGGAAAACTAATTAAAAATGGATGAGGGGGTTAATACTCAACCTACTTAATTCAACAAGGTCTGTGTATCAGCATAAATCTCTGTGACATGTTTCAGTGCCGGTGTACTTACACTTTTTCTTTCAGGTTCATTGCCTCTTCTACATTATCATGTCGACAGCACAAATTTATTAAGGCTGCATAGCCACCGACAACCATGTCCGGTTCGTATTTGGCTTTCACTTCAAGGGCTTTTTGCATATTCTAAAAAAGGAACAAAGCAAAGATGTGAACTAGAGAAAAAGTCAATATGACATTATGATTCTTTTACGTTCAGTGTGCAGTTACATGACTGCTTTAGTGCTTTTAGTAGTATAAGATCACATTTGGAAACACAGTGTTGTACTGCTTTAGCGAATTTTAAGAGTGAATTCTGCAGAATTTAGTATTTTTCGAAAACACCTTTTAGATAAACTTGAGAGTAGATTTCTACATAAATTTTCTTGCTTTACATTTATATTTTTAGCATGTTTTAATGTAATACTTATTTTTAATCCCGACAGACACCATAAATATGATTAACCCAAATTCTAAAATAGTTCTTATTTATTTGGAATTCATAACAATTTTCACCTGGTACACTGCCAAACACATAACAAAACTACTTTCTAAAGAATAAGAAACTACTTCACGATCCCATAGAAAGCTTTTTTTTTTAACATACATTCCTATTCATACATTTGACCACTTTGAACTTACAATGGTGTTTGCTTCTAGTCTTATTTCACATGCAAAATCGTAGAGACAGACAGCTGAGAATCACTCTTTCTAAACTGTATTCTTAGCAACAGAGAATATTGTGTTATTACCTGCACGACTGTTACTGTTCCTATATGTACAGCTTTATAGGCAGGATCATACTGAACAAGAAACTGAATAAAAGTGTGGTGATACCCCACAAATTACAGACACACACTAAATGAATGTAAACTACAGCTGGACGCCTGCCGAATGAAGGCAAGAGACCCTTTATCTCAGAAGAGCTTTCCTTCTGCAGGAAAATGGAATTTCAATCCCTGCATTAACAACCTAGTAATATTTGAATTGCAAATGACTAGTGCATGTATCAGTTGCTTGACAATCTAGATATAAGAGACCGGAGCCATGGCTTGAAAGGACATTTGGCATGTATGATAAACCTATCACAGCTGTTACTATCATTCACTCTGCAGATTATTGTAAACAAACTTCAGCAACCCCAAAACATGCCATTCAAGGTGTTGCTGAAATTAGTTAACCTTTCGATTTAATTGCTTTTTGCACTTATGTTTGATTTATAAGCATCAAACCATGCAAGCATTGCACTTGTCTTTGCTTAACTATGTCTTTCCATAATAGTCATTTATGTCCCTTTAAAAATATAGCTATGTGTTTCCAATCATCTCTGCATTGCTTAAGATACCTCTTCTTCACAAAGAGCATGTATGAGTTGTTTCAAGACATCTGTAATAGGCTGGTTTTCAGCTTTTCGCTTTTCTAGTTTCTTCTCCAAAGCAGACACGTCAGATTTAGCACTCTAAGTGGAGGTAACAGAAAGAATGTCAATTGCAAAAACACCCTTCCCCGAACAACTTGTCGGATCACTTTAATAAAAGACAGACAAAATAATCCTTTTCTTTCATACTACAAGAAATTTTTTAATCATTTAAGGTGCTTTTATCTGTTTAAGTACTACATATTAATTGAAGATTTGAGTCAGAACACAGTGAAAAAAAAAAAGCATTAAGTAGCATATCTACAAAGGTCAACATTACTATTTCTCTTGTACTCAGTTCTTTGTGTTCAGGGAAGTAGGGAACAGAAGCCTGTTCCTTTTTCCATCTCCACTCTGCTCAGATCAGAGATGTAAAGACTTGACACTCCACCATTAGAAGCAGTATGGATTTATATGGTTCCTGCCACTCAAGTGGATCACTGTAATTTACAAGCATGAATTAAGCCTCACACCACCACTGCTAACTAGAACTTTCAAAAAAATATTTACCAGACAGGGAAACTGAGGCATGAAACCTCAGCCAACTCCAAGGTCAAGTATCAGGTCTAAGTGAAAATCTGGATAGCCTTTACACCTACTCTGGAAAGTAACCTTTGAACCTCAAATGGTAGATTTAAATAACCCTAATATACTTCCATGATCTGAAAGCTAGTGATTACACTTCATCTAAAACCCATATCCAAACATTATTATTACAGTAAGAACAAGCATAGCTATCTGTGAATTCACTTACTTCTGGAATGTTGTCTGTAGACAGGGTTTTTTTAAGAGACAGTAACCTTGCATCCTAAAACGTAGTAAGACAAAGATATCACTAATCCCCCCAAAAAGTTCAATCTCTAAGTAAGCTTATCATGCTAAAAATGTTCAAGTTAATTATATAAATGCAATATTAAAAAAAAAAAAGCTGTATTCTGCAGCATTATTACATTGACTTGAAAAAGCACTTATTAAATGTATCCCTCAAACTTTCACATATGAAATGAAAACAGCTTCAACAGTGAAAAATCATGGAAAGGTTAAAAGGCTTACATATAATCACTGCATAAAGATACTTATTTTGCAAAGAGTATATTCAGAGTACAGATACTCCATTTTTTAGGTTCAAAGTAATTGCTATAGAACCACAGACCTTAATTAATTCAGGAACTTGAGAGGAGTCCAGCAGTCTGCAAATGCCGCTGTAGTGAGTTGTAGGGATAACTATATTCTGTACCAAGAGGAGGGGAAAAAATTATATGAGTTTTGAAACACAACCAAACTGAAATTTGTCTAACAGAAATTATCTCAGATGTAATTCAAGTCTCCAGCTCTTGCATGTCATTGAGAAGTGGCCTGGTTGTACTTAAAAGCAGCAATTTCAAATCTAATAGATACATGTCAGGCAGGACAGGCATTATGTAGCAAAAAATGAAATGGTACCATCTTCTTCAGCTGATGGAAGTATTGTCTCAAACGCTCCTCCTTGGCCTGTACCTCTGAGTCACTCATGCTGTCAATCAAGTGATAAAGAAAATAGCCAACAGCTTCTGTGGAAAAAAACAAGAGAAAGCATTCCACTAAAATTACCGAGACTGTCATGTTATCAAGATTAATTTATAAGAAATCATTTTGGTGTGAGATGTCACCCTGATGAGAGGCTCTGAAATGGCAACAATGATCACTGAGGCATAGAGATTATGTGGTTTGGGAGCACATATCTAACTGGTGAGTGAAAGGAATATTAATTATTTTCAGATCTAGTGACAGCTTTTCAGTACAGAATCTTACTTCAATCTATTTTTTCCACCACTGTGTGACAGAAGTGGTACTGCCCAAGGCCTTCCCCCCCTTCCTTCCCGCTACCCCAAATAGTTGCCACAAATATTTTGTCATTGCTCAAAAGAAAAAACAGATTTCTAACACTTTGCATATTTATTCCGTACATTTTACCCATTATATTCCATTACCAAGCTACATTAAGTATTGTAATATTAATATAAAAACATAAGAAGTATTCTAACCATTAGATCAACTAATACTGAAGAAGTTGCCTATTAGCCAATGAAAATCAAGATTTACAAATTTTAGCAAACAGTCCTAAGTTTCTTATCCACGCAAGTGTAAAAATATATGGGGTCCTGTAGCCGAGAACAGGAAGAGCATCAATTATTGTTTTCTCAAAGGTTACCTTTCCCCATACTCCTTGTCTCTCCGGCCCTGACAGGAGGGGAAAAAACCTCTGTTTTTTAAAAACCAGATTACACAAAAAAAGTATACTTATTTCAAAAGAGAAGATTTGGTATGTTAAGTACCATTTTGCTTCACAAAATCAGAAGAGCTACTAATGGTAAAACTAGGTTGAAAAACTGCATTTTTATTTTTCTTAAAGTATTTAAGCACTGATACAGTGTTCATTCTAAATTTCTATTTTGGGTAATAAATTTAGAAAAATAAATTGTTATCAGCAAGATTTGTTTATAATTCTAAAAAAAAAAAGCTCTCATGGATCTCACAAAATATGCTCTGACTATTCGAATCAGGATTTTACCCAACATGTTTTCAAATTTCACTTTCAAAAAGAAGCAATCAGTGTTTACTGTTGTAATCCCTCAAACCCATCATTACACAGAAGAACGGATTTGTGGATAAGTTACAATCATAGAAATTGAAACTCTACCAGTTGGTCCTGGAGGCGTCAGGCAATAACGTTCATCCTTGTACAACAGTTCTGTTATCTGGTAAGACAGAATAATCGTACATTGCAGCCAAAAGAAGCAAGCAAGGACAAATAGTATCTGAAATTGAATTCTCAAAATAATAAAGCATTTCTCTGTTAAAGTATTATTCTTTACCACATCACAGTAATTCCCTAAATACAAAGAAGGTTTTTTTGTAAATAATAGGTTTTTCTTAAAAAAAAAATTGCAAACAGAAATGCTTTCTGAGGTATGGCAGTAAGACAGACATTCTAGTACTCTGTTCATGTATCATTCTACAGAAAGTTAGCTATCGTAACACATTGCTTAAAGGAAATCTTAACCAGTGTCGCTCCTGAGATGCTACAATTATGTTCCAATTTACTGAAAGGCTGACATTGGCCCTTAAAGCTTTTTTTTTTTTTTGAAAGAAGCAAATACATAAAGAAAATAGAGGAACACAATTTATCACGCTCTGCTAGATTTAAGATAACAAGTACAGCTGTTGCAAATAAGTGCAATTTTGAATGACAAAATATGCATCTATAAAAATTAATTGCATTTGACTAAATTTAGCACACGTTCCATCAGTCATACAAACTGAAGGAATATGTAGATTTTACTACATCAGAGGAAAAGAAGCATTTACTCAAAAGCCCCCACATCCTACCTAGAAATACTTTAACCTAAACTACATCACTTTAAAAACCCATTTGACTGCTCTTAAGGAAATTACATCATCTTTAGTTCAAAATTAAGATTTTAAGTATTTCAAGAATTTTGCTTTATCTGCCATGATTCTAGAACGCAATCTGAAAAAAGTTAGAGGGAGGTGCATTCCCACTGACAAAGTGCTGTGTTTTAAGTAATGACAAAAGAAAAGGAACCCTCAACTTCAATTGTTAATGAAAGTAACATTTTTTGTTTCATTTGTTTCATAAACAAAGCCAGAAAATACCAAACGTGCAACGGAATACCGTATCTATCACTTATCATTCTGCCAACAGCACGGACACTGTGCACAGTTAAACTACAGCTTTCTTCTGCCCTTTTGCCCTCATCCTCCTATGGCAAATCAACACAGAGAAGAACCTACAACTACAATAAAATCCAACAAAGTCATGATAACACACTTCTTCTGAATCAAATCTCAGAGAATACCAAAAAGGATGGCTTACAGAAAAAAAAAAAGAATGTGTGATATTATTTCTAATGCTAAGTACCTATTTATTTCCCAAGTTAGCATTTCTTATTTTAGACGGTTAATACACATATTTACTCATAAATTTAGCAAAGACAACAAAATATATCTTTCTTCCATTGAGGAGAACAGCAGAAGTAACTCTAGATACTACTTGATGTGCACCGTTACTTCAGTCCTCTGACTGTCCTTCAAAATTAATTTCATAATGGGAGTAATAAGAGATCCCCTTTTTTTCTCTCCGCACCCTCTCCTTTCATTTTCTAAATGCAAAAATGGAAGGATAGAGGCAGAGGACAAAAACATCCTCTCACCATAGTCTTCACAAAACAGAAAATGGTAGTAAAATACGAAAAAACCTGGCACCTCACAAGCTGTACCTGATCATTCATTTCCAAATTACAATTTCCATTTCATTCCAAGATTTCTTTGCAAAATCTAAAATATACTTGCAAGCCATGTACTAGTTTATTAATCAGCAGTTACAGTATCGAAGAAAAAAGATAAGAAGCACAGTGCATTCCTTCCCAAATTCTGTAACCACATCCCAGGCAGTATCTGCCAACATCTCCTCTATTCCAGTGCTCTGCAAAATTTATTGACCAAGTTATACTGCATTGTCTTCCTAATGTAGCTCATACCAGGGAGGGCAAGATGATCAGTCATTTCCCCTGGACTTCATCCAGGTGATGCCTTTTATCTGGCTTTGCCTTCAATGTTTTAAGTTATATGACTTTAAAATTCTAATTGTGCCTTATTATTTTATTAGTACTAGTGTGGGATAGGAAGAATGTTTAGGGAAGGCAGGAAAGGGAATTAAACAATGTCAGATTGCACAACTACGGCAGACTTTGTTCCAGAAGCTACAACTATATACTACCTTCAGCTTTAACAACATTGATCTAGAAATTAGAGTAGCATAAGCTACACTACATGGTAACATCACATTTGATTTTTCACAATTACACTTAACTGTCCAATTTGAAAACTCGATTTCATACACTTCTACAATCTGCCGCTGACAAAAGTCTTGCTCAGATTTATCAGTTCGACAATTATCGGGCTCAGAATTCATATTTACAGTAACACAGTGCCTAAAGAACTTGATTTTATTTACAGCATTATTATCTACACTTACCTTGCTCCAAAGATGTACATCATTTGAGCTGAAGAGGGCAGCAAAGGATAACAAATTAAAAGCAAGAAAATGATTTTACTGTTGTATCTTTTTTAAAAAAACAACAACAACAAACAAAACATAGATCATTAATACTGAGGATCTTATTAAATTATTTAAATAAAATTAAAATACAGTAATTGCCACATACTGTTTAAACCAACTTTGTACAGAATAAGTGTTGTACTTTTTAGTATACTGCATATGGTCATAGTTTCTGCTAAATAACTTAAAATAATGCAGCAATCCAAACAGATAACTAAGACTACAAAGAATATATTTTAGTTTTATTTTTAGTTCAATCTTTTAACATGTCCTAATTATACTTTTTTATTTTATACTTCATTCTATTTCGCATTTCAAGAAAATAAGCTTCACTCAAACAAGTCCAACTTTACATAGCAAACACTCAATATGTGGAATTTGCTAGAGCAAAAATCTAGACTCCTGTGCATTAAAATGAGATTTTTAGTATAGACAGATAACTACAGGCAGCTATTAATGCATTTATACCATGCAAAAAAGGAAGTAATCAAATCTCTTACTTAAGGTATAGTGAGTTAAATAGATAATACTTTAAAAAATAGAAAACAAACATAGAAGAACTCTAATTTCTCCCCTCATAGAACATGATGGAGAGCACTTCTCTGTACATCATCAGGTTACAAGTAAAGAGCAAATGTTAACCAGTTCACTAAAGCATAAAAAAACCTGACATTAAAATGTTAACCAGTTCACTGAAGTATAAAAAAATCTTACATTCTTCTATAATTTGTAGAACACCAAAATTCTCACTAGGAGCTATAACTTTTCAACAACTATAAAGCAGCATTAACCCAGACAAGGCTAAGAGAACAAAAACTTATGACCTTATTTTATCTTCCTGTAATTCTCACACGGGATAAATAAGATGTCAGTCTGAACAGCTGCATAGAAACTTGAAAACATTCATAGAAGTTTAGGATTTTATTTAGGAGGTTCAAGCCTATGAAACATTTATTCTTTTTGTGCAACTGCCACTTGTATTGGAAAACGAGTCAAATGCAGGTCCGGGGCTATCTGTGAGGTTGGTTAAGCTTTCCTGGGTGAACTCGCTCCACCACTGACAGCATGACAATGAACTGCAGATATCAAATGCATCAATTTCCTAAAGTACTTGACTCTGAAATAGTAATGGTACATCAGGCAGATAGAATGGGAATACTTCGAAGCAGTTACTAGAGAAGAGCAGCTTCAACAGAAATCCATAAACTAGTCTGCCACAGACATTGTTCATGTGTCCCTGCTGTCCCTACCCTGTACTTTTGTATGCCAGTCCTAAACTCCGCTCATTTGAACATTTGAGACCTACATTTAATCAAAATTTTGCTGTGGTCTTTACAAAAGGTACAAATATTCTTTTCTTCTATTATACACTCAAGCTTCATTTTCAGGCTGTTCTAGCCATTAAGTTTAAAATAGAAAAGGAAACAAGAATTGGCACGCTTTCACAATATAAGGGTGAAATTTAGGCACAGCCAACCTTGTACATAGCTTCTGAAGCCAGGTGGCAATAAAGGCAAACAAGAGAGATCAATATCAAAGAAATTAAAAAAAATAAACTTATGCCACACTTACAAGTGGCAAGGAGAGGGGGAAACAGTAAGCTGAAGTAAAACAAAACAAAACAAAACAACAAAAAAAACACCCAACAAAAACGAAAAAAAAAAAAAAACACCAAAAAACCCACAACCTTAATTTCTCTCAGAATTCCAAGTTTTTAGCCCAAATGTCCAATAACTACTGAAATCACAACAGTCGTTAGCTGTTCCACTGCTGAGGAGAGTAACTGTTTCACTTGAGGAGAGTATGATTCTTCTGCAGCAAGTTTTCACAATACAAGTTGATAACGTTTTATAGATACTTTAAATCACATTCTGAACACCTGCACAACTCTCCTGGTTTCGGCTGGGATAGTGTTAATTTTCTTCCTAGTAGCTGGTATAGTGCTGTGTTTTGGATTTAGTATGAGAATAATGTTGATAACACGCTAATGTTTTAGTTGTTGCTAAGTAGTGCTTACACTAAGTCAAGGACTTTTCAGCTTCCCATGCTCTGCCAGGTGCAAAAGAAGCTGGGAGGGAGCATAGCCAGGACAGCTGACCCAACTGGCCGATAGGGTATTCTGTACTATATGACATCATGCTCAATATATAAACCAGGAGGAGTTACGCAGGAAGCAGCAATCGCTGCTTAGGGACTGGCTGGGCATCGGTCAGCAGGTGGTGAGCAATCGCACTGTGCATCACTCGTTTTGTACATTCTATTATCATCATCATTATTAATATTATTATTATTTTCCCTTCCTTTTCTGTTCTATTAAACTGTCTTCATCTCAATCCACGAATTTTACTTTTTTTTCTTCCCAATTCTCTCCCCCATCCCACTGCGGCACGGGGGAGGGTGTGTAAGCGAGCGGCTGTGTGGTGTTTGGCTGCCTGCCGAGTTAAACCACAACACAGTGGTAGGAGTATTTCATGCTAGCATTGGTTGTGTGTGGTAAACATTGGTATGGCTTCCTTTCTAGTGTAAGTCCTACTTCAATTGAATATTTATCTATACTTACAGAGAGAAAGTGCGTTTCAAAAATTTGTTACTTTAATTAATACATCTGAAACGGATGATTCTGGGGCTGACTACTGAGATATATAAACACCTAAAAGGAATATCATAGCCCTGAAAGGAAAATACCCCTATTGGATCTAAAACATTATTTCATTTATCCCTTGGATGTCAAGGTCAGCTAGGGCCTAGTTAACAAACACAATTTGAACACTACTTTGCTTTTTCTCCTCCTTTTCCCATGGTAGAGCAGGGTCAGATAGAGCTAGACAGAACTTGCAGTTTACTAGGAAACTATTTTGGTCATATTCACCTGGTATGTTTTACTAATATCCAACCTAAACATAGTTATATCTCACAGCCATTACAAAATTTTAGGAAATAACTTAGTCAACAAAATCAGCCTTCAGAGACTGGTCCTGAGTAATATTAAGTGACCTCTCTGGTTCCCAGGGGTGTAGGTATGCTGCAAAAAACCCTCATCCACAGTCCTAAATGTTTGACTGGGGCAAACAGTGAATGATAGAAATGCTTGTTAATTCACATACACTTGCATAAGCTTAAGACAACCCTGCACGTTAGCAAGGAACCCTCCTTGCAAAACAGGATCATGTGGCCGTGAATACAAAGTCATGGCAATGTAGGACAATACTAGGTGTTAACTGTGAGCATTCAGGAATCGTATTAACCCCGAGGGCACAGAAAGATACCAGATGTAGTAGAATATCCCTGGCTCCTATTGGTATTTCATCTTCATTAAGCACCCATTTACTTTAATGGTTAATAGTAATAATCTTTAGGGAAAACTTACATTAACATAGCAGTTTGTAAACAAAAAAGTGAATAAATATAAAACCCCGAATGTTTACTACCCTGAGAAGTTCATATACTGTCAAATACCACAGAACAAATAAGAACAGTGAAGTTCTTTTTAATCTACTACATATAATACTTCAAAGATATGCTCATATATAGTAGAGGCAAGAGAATCAGGGACAGCAGAGAGGAACAAGGATCTGCTACGGCTGGAACCTACTCTTAAATTTTCAAACCTGGAGTGGGGGGGAAGGAGACTGTGCAGACTTGTGCTCAACAAGGCAAAAAGAGAGAGGGAACTTTGCTACAGAGTTAAAAAAAGAGGTATTCGTATAGCAACCTTACCTTTTAAAACCCAAAATAAGGCTGTTTCTAAACTGACGAATATCAATAGGAGGGGTGCTCGCTGAAGACACTGTAAATGAAAGAAATGTTTCTAAATAGCCATTGTAAAAAAATCCCTGAACTGCAACAAGTCAGTAGGTCACGTAAATAGGGTGTCATTAGAAGAACTATTCCGTTAGTTTAGTAAATGCTGACAAACTTTTGTATATCAAGATTTCAAATACCAGGGTATTTGAAACAGTCCTGGTTTTATCAGCTCTAAAGCTGCTCCATTTCAAAAAAGATCAAATATTCTAAAAGAGATTTTTCCCTCTTCATTGCCTTTAATGGCAATAGTTAATACATTAGTCTTTTATACAAATTAGTAATAGGAGTAAGCATTTTATCTGGAATAAAGTACAAGACCAAAGAAAATATTATGTTCCAAAAAGCAAAACAAAACCCAATCAATCCTAATCAAGAAAACTTGAGATATTAGCACTGGAACAAAAAAGATCCACCACAGGCAAATGATCTGCTAATTGTTTCAGACTGACATACCTGCCTTAAAATAGGCTTTACAATTTTGCCTTCTTTTTTTTTATTAAAAACAAACAAACAAACAAACAAAAAAACCAACAACAATGACACTTTCTTAGATGTTTGCTTCTGCCAGTGTAAATTGCCTGACAAGAAAGAAAAAATAGTTCCATCTAAAGTGCTATCCACTGAATTAAGTTAAACATAAGGGGAAAAAAGAGAAAGATACACAGTTCTAAATGTTGGTATTTACAATATTGGTTGAACACAAAGGAAACTATAAAATTACTTAAAATTACATGTCCCTGAGAGGTCGTTTACAGTTATGCCCTATGTCCTCATCTTCACGTCATTTCTTGGCTAAATATTCCAAATCATTCTACCTTCCTCCTCTAGAATTGCTGTCTCTCATTCCAGCACCGTAGTCCAGCAAAGAAAAAAAATACAGTAGTAGATGCATTTAAGTCCTGTATGGGCCCTTTCAGCACGGGCTGCAATATGGTGTATGGTAGAAGAGAACTGAAAAAAAACACCACCTCTACAGGAACCTGGAAAATAAAAGGCAGGAACAACATGCTAAAACCGTTCCTTAGTCTAACTCCAGGCATTTAGAAAATCTAAAGTTTTAAATGTTGGAACGTTTATTTTAGTTTGAAAATCTCAGGTAAAGTTGGTTTCAAGAAACCCGCACTACAAATCCTCCTCCAGTGGTATAATAAACTTTTTGCTCATAAAAAGACGAGCAGAAAAGCATCTTAGTATGCTCAGCTGCTGCTGACAATCGGCAACCTGGTTTCCTTAGCAACAAACAAGTCTGGGAAAATCAAGAAGCTGACAATGAAGTGGAATGGAACGGCATGATAAAGGGAAAAAGCGGCTCTCATGTACACCGCCTTATGCGCCCAGATTCCTCAGCTGATGCTTCGTAGTTTTCATCTTGTCAGTAGCAGAAATCTATACATTATAAGGTATGAGAAGCTGAATCAATACACCTAGATAGCAACCAGCATTAATAACCAACCTTTGCCTTCCCCGACTACACTGATGAGACAACCTTGAACTATTTTCCATACTGCATCTATTTTCCCCTCTTTGTAATACTGCAAAAGGAGCCAAGTCAAAAAAAAAAACTAAACAAACAAAAAAAATCAGCTGTTTAATATCTGTGTCTTATCATTACATAGGTGCTAATTAGATTTACTAGCATTCATTTCAGCTTGGTAAACTATTTACGGAAGTACCTTCCTTTAAAGCTCAAGTTCAAAAGAAATTTTGTATGTCTCCACAAATTATTAACCCTGGTCTTTGCACACAGAAATACCACTACAAGATTTAAATTCAACACACAGACAACAGTTAAATAATACACTATGTGAGACTAATTTCATGACAGTAAGACAGAATGCAGCCTACTATATGAGCCTGTATCATACTTTCCATATCATATACATTTACCACCCCCTATACCAGGCACACACGTATTTGTGCCTTATACCCCAATTAAAACCTGAGTATTTCAGTTAACCAAAATGAGTGTGCAGGGGTGGGTCTACTTTTTCATGTAGGCCAAAAAAAAAAACCAACCTATTTCACTTTCCAGAAGAGATTTCATTGCTCCTAATAAATAGTTATCCTTTCAAAAAAATTTCAAAGTTATTTTAGGTACTTCATTTTTCATGGTTAATGTTTTTTTTTTTATAAAAAGAACAAACAAAATAATGGCAGAATGTAAGGTGAATCTTAAAGATTCACTAATTGATAAATCTCCAATACAAAAATTAAACCACTGATTAGTAACTACTCATTTTCAACACAACAGCTTCCGAGGGTCATGGTGTATAAACTACATATTTCTATTTGTTAAATAAAACAGTTAATAACAATTGCAGCAAAAGACTGTTTAAGATTTTCCCTGAACCTTGGACACATAAAACTGTTGTTTAAAAAAGCATTCTGTAGCAGATTTAGTCCAAATTTAGGTGTTTTATTATTGTCTCAGTATACTAGGCAAAGGAAAACTGTATTTGTTTTAAATTTTTAAGAGAAACATATATTCCTGCTTCATCAAGCAAATCATCCCATACATTCAGTCAATGATATATATTAACTTTTCGTGCTGGTTTTTGCTGGGATAGAGTTAATTTTCTTCACAGTAGCTGGTATGGGGCTATGTTTTGGATTTGTGCTGAAAACAGTGTTGGTAACACAGGGATGTTTTCGTTACTGCTGAGCAGTGCTGACACAGAGTCAAGGCCTTTGCTGCTCCTCACTCCATCCCACCAGCGAGTGGCTGGGGTTGCACAAGAAGCTGGGAGGGGACACAGCTGGGACAACTGACCAAGGGGATATTCCATACCACATGACATCATGCTCAGCATATAAGGCTGGGGGAAGAAGAAGGAAGGGGGGGGACGTTTGGAGTGATGGCATTTGTTTTCCCAAGTAACCGTTACACATGATGGAGCCCTGCTTTCCTGGAGATGGATGAACACCTGCCTGCTGATGGGAAGGAGTGAATGAATTCCTTGGTTTGCTTTGGTTGCGTGCGCAGCTTTTGCTTTGCCTATTAAACTGTCTTTATCTCAACCCACGAGTTTTCTCACTTTTACTCTTCTGATTCTCTCCTCCATCCCACCGGGGGGGAGTGAGCAAGCGGCTGTGTGGGGCTTAGTTGCCAGCTGGGGTTTAACCACAACACTTGCAAGCACTGAGCATCAGAACAGTCTTTGGAGAAAACTCTTAAAAAGTGATTAACTCATGCTGTTACAACTTCATCACCTAATTAATCCACCAAATTTATACACATAACTTCCATGACCAACAGATCAGCAGAGCACCCTCAGGTTAACGTCAGTGCCAATCAGTTCTTTAAAGTTGGTTCTTTCATTAATAATCCGGTAGTACTTCAGAGCCATATTGTTAGACTAGCACCCTGTTGTAAGATGCTGCAAACAAAAACAATCCCCGCACCAACAACTTAACAGTCACTGTGCAAGGCAAATTGTTTCCTTAAGCTCTCTAAGTACAAGAGGATCATAATCATATCACAATCACAGCAAAGCTTTGATTTGTAAATATCTTATACATAAATCTTATGGCCAGGTTCAATACTAAAAAAGAATTTAACCATGACATGTTGTCCCGAATTGGTCGTTTCAAGCAGTCTGACATCTCATCAGAAAGGACCTCACATAATAAAAGCTTTGCTCAAGTTTCCCACATATCTTTAAACCTCATACATTAATATATGTAAATCTCAGCCTACAACCAATCAACACTACAGCCAAGTATGTAGTAACACGCAATATGAAAAATACTTACATAGAGAAAGAACATTGTTCAGTCTCCCATGTGCTGCTTCATATCTTATTTCTGCTACAGAGAGTCCAACAGTTTCAAACAGGCAGTCATTTTTCTAGAGATAAAGCAATCAATCATTGGAAGTACACACAGAGAAGACCTTCTGATTCTTTCTATTTTTAACTGCTTCCTTCCCAAAGGACATTGGCATTCCTGTATTGATAGCTGTCGAGAACATAGAAGGTGCTCTACAGAAGTCTACATAGCTAGCAAGATAAGTTGCTACTGATCAAAAACTATCCAGCTTTTGTATTGAAATCAATTGCAAGAGACAACATTACCGAAGGCAGAAAGAGTGGGATGGTTAGTCTGCAATTCTGAATTCTTTAGCAAGTTAAAAAAAAAAAAATTCACCAGAAACAATTGTAATAGTTCTAATCCCCAGTAAAAAAAGGACATCATTCATTTATTTAGTTTTTCACTTCAGGAAACAGAAAGACAGTAAGTCTTGTGCAAAATATTTTGGTTAGCTCTGAAAAGGAGAAATAAAAGCAGCAGGAGAAAAACACAGTAAGCACTACCGGGATCTAAAGGAAAACAAGCCACACAATAGTCATTTTTATGAATTCTAAATGTAAACTCACCTTCAGCTGGGCACGGGCAGTTTCACTATCAGCAAAATTTTTAAAAACATAGTCTGTGTATGTTTCTGTATCAATTTCCACCTCCAACTCGTGCATCACTTTGAGGACCTCAAAGATACCTATAAAGGCAAAATTGGTAAGGCTAAGCATTTCAGAAAAATGAAAACTTGAGACTCAACATTTAAAGATAAATGTTGCTTTTCAAAAAAAGGACTTGCCTCCTCAATTTCGCTGCTTGAAATTGCCATGCAAAATCCTGCATTTTTATTTTAGGTGTTAATAAAGTTCTTAATTGTGAAACTTAAAATAGATTCACTAAACTTCCTGTTCTGTACCGTACTATCAAAAACATGAAACTCTCAGCTAGTTTGGAAATTGCTAGTATACAAAGTTATTTTCTAACACAGTGAATATATGACAGTTACTTTTAATCACGTTTGCAAAACATCTTTTAGAGCTATGTATCACAATGTCCATATCATTGTGCATAAAAAACAAATCTGAAATTTGGTGTAAAGTATATAATCAAATTCAAGACACAAATGCATTCTTCAATACATAATACATTCTTAGCTTTGTTCCCAGTATCCAACCCTGATTAGCAAGGCAAACTTCCAAGATTTGTCTCTAAATTTGTTTAAAACAAGTAACATCTTTGTAAGCAAACAGGTTGATTACTCTATCAACGCATCAGCTTCAAACCGGAAATTCAGAGAAAGGCTGGAGTCTCCCAAGCCCCAGTGAAGCTACACTATAACTTTTACAGGGTTCAGATCAATTCACACAACTAGATTGTATATTACTACTGTAGATATGCATTTGAAGACAACAGTTACCAATCCTTAATAGTTCAGCAATTAGAGTGTAGAGTTTTGGAGTATATGTCATGCTTTTTAATTGCTCACACTCTTCTGATTTGCAGAAACTTCTTACAGTAACCCTAGCTAGCAAACTCTGAACCCCTGTCAAAACCAATACAGGTATTATAATTTTTTGCTGGTCTAAAAATGATTTGTCAGTTGCTGCAGGACACCAGTACCAAACAGCATATGTTTTTTTCAACTTGCATTTCATACTTATTACTTTAAAAATGTAAAGTTTCCCAAAGTCCCTGTCTTTGCCCTGGAGTGCCACCTATGGAAAAGTGACACTTCCATGAATATTTTATGCAGTGCACTATGGTGCAAATAATCAAATGTGAATTCCCTTTGAGCACTTGAAAATACATGCAGGCAAGTCACACTAGATTAAAGTCGCATCATCTGTTCAAGTTTGCCTTAAACAAAACTCTGATTTTGGCCTAGAATCTGAAAAAAAAATGAATAAAGAATTAATTACAGTAAGTCCTTCTTGATACCTTTCAAATTTTGACAGCTAGTTTCTATTTCATGTTTTCAACTTCCCAAAAAATACATTAAGTCCTCTTACGCCGAAACCTTTTCAAAAATAACTGTATCTGTATCACTAGAAATTATTTTGAAGACCGAGAACTAGATACCATAGTGAATAAAGTGTGGTAAACTAAGGAGATGTGAGTTCAAATTTGTATCTAGAACAGAGTAGAAAACGGGCTTGTCACAAATGTCTACTAGGGCACAGTTCCTGAGTAGGAAAGGGCACATATGAAGATTAGAACACCAGCACAACAGTGAGATGCAGATTAAGGAGGAATCCCAGTAACAATACTGCACATAGCCAAATTAATCACAAACTTAAAAATGCTGCCACACATTTCTTCATTTCTAAGATGGCTGATGTACAATTTTCTGGGGGAATAGCAGATTAATAAAAACCAACACAGAATCCTACAATTTTGCACACATTTCCTACCTCACTGAGAGCAGAATTACTTTATCATCACAGAAATATCTTCCACAATACAAAGCAATGAAACATTCCCACTTCAGTCAAAATACTATGAAATCGTCAAATACACGCATGAAATAGGATTTGAGCATTATGTGTGTGGACTTTTAGAAACTCTTTGCTCCTCATATGGGAAAATACACTAACCTCTTCTCTCTCCCCAAACCAAAGAACAGACTAAAAAAGAGAGACAGAAGTGCAGTCATGTTTATCTAGAACACTGGTCTCCCAAACTTTTTTGAGAACACACTCCCAATACACGTATATTTATTTAGGCATTATATACATGTACTACTGCACTGATATATTATGCACATTATAAAAGATACACAAAAACAGAAAGTAAAAAAAGATTAAATAATTTTTTTTTTTAATTTACTAACAGCCTGGTCACACCCCAGTGTATTGCCTTGCACACCCCACTTTGGAGATCCAGAAGACCGGGTATGACTAAAACCCACAGTAAAGTCTTCCAGCCATCTCCCTGCTTGATCAAGAACAGGTTTTTGAGATCTTGGGCTGAGATATGCAAGGACTGCAAGAGGTGAGTATCTAAAATCAAATAATTGAGTGAGTGGAGAGAGGACAGAAATAGGGAACAAAACACAGCCAAACTTCTGTTCTCCTTTTAGTCAATACTCAAACAGCACTCGAACACCCAACAAAACAGATTCCCGCCTTGAATCAGTATATCCGAGAACAAATACATGATGTATGATGAATTACAAGATGATTATAATATTTCTGTGGTAGAGCAGAGCAACTTGCTGCTTTTCAAGAAGTGAAAACTGAGATTTGCATTTTAGTTCACCTTTCATTTCTTAAGTTTCTCACGGTAAGTCGTGCCTTCTTCCTAAAGCAGTCCTATCAGAACAGGGGGGATTTCTAAGGCAGTTACATACAGTTCTACACGTGCAACAGCAGTAAAATTGGGCTTTAAGTAGTTTTCTAAGGAAACAAAAAAAATACCCCTCCAGTTTGAGAAGTGAGGTTGCCATCAGGAAAACAACATAATATTTAACATATTTTTGCTGTGCTGTTAATTTCAGATGCACTTAGGAAGTTCTTTGCCAGAAAAGCCTGTCTACAAAACAGTATTTCAAGCAGTTACTTTGTGAAATCACCATCCTTATTCCTCTCTAGACTCAGACTCCTATTTCCCTTATTTCCCAAAGTAAAAACTGAATTACCATTCACTAATCATGCTTTAGGTATGTAACCGTTTAGTAGAAAACAAAAGTGAAATACACAACTGACTTTTAAAAACTGTATTTAAAAATAACATGATTATACAAAGATGAAGGGGAGCTATAAAATATTCAGTAACACGTGTAAGTCAAACATTTCTGCTTATTTATACTAGGCCCTCCTGTTGTTAGTGTATAATCTGATACAAGATGAATCTCCGTGCCAGTAACAGTTTCCGATCCACCGCATATTGATCTTTTAAACCCTGCAAGCACTCTCCATTCCTAAAAGCCTAACAGCATTTACTTAGGTAAATACCATGGAAATAAGTAATTATGAACTTATATAACAGATGCGCATAAAAGCAAGAATGCCCCATCTGAAATTATTTGCCTATATAAAATGACTGAAAAAAGCTGTTTGCTATTTCAGAGTGTTTAAGTTCTCTACAATATATTTAAAAATGGCCTTGCTTAGTTTCATTCCCCTTAGCCCCACTTCACGGCTACTTTTCTTTCAAACTCAATTCCATAATACAGAAGTTAGTGAATTTCCTTTGATATCCAGTGTCAGCTTTTGTTGTAATAAACATTAGATAAACGTATAATTAAACATTGCTACTGTTTATGTAATTGTTTGGGTCACATTATACATACTGATTCAGACATTTGTACCCTGCAGTTCTAGATAGGTTGTTGTTTATATTCTACGTTCTTTAATGATTACTTAGTCCACTGTCTACCTCCTATCAGTTTTTAAATAGTTTTTCCTCAAAGTTCTTGTCCATTTTCAGCCTCACCTATACCCAGATGCAAAATTATACACATTAGGCTGGGCATTACTACTTTATAGAGAAAGGAATTATTACCTCATTTTTGGTCTGAGATGTGATACAGTGTCTATCTATACGTTTGTTCACACAGCTCTATTATTTTTTGCTGCTGGAAAGCACCATTCTGTTCATTTACTATCTGCTGTCACCTTTAGCTTCTCACTGCAGCATTATTTTTTGTTCTATTATTTCTATGAAACAATTTCAGGGTGGGTGGGTTTTTCCCCCTATTTACTTTCCTTCAAGCATATTGGTTGCATTTTTAGATAGTGGATATTATTTACTCATTTTTTAATTACTAAATTTCAAAAAAATGAATGTGAGCTAACACATGGGAAAGAACAAGACAACTTGTTTCACTGCAGCAAGAATAATTCCACTGATTCTTCACTGCAGAAGGAATTGCTTAGGTATCTTCTATCTTATGTATTTTAAGAATTGCAAAATCACTGACTTGTAGATATGCACACAGTAGTAACGTTCCCACCGGACAATTCAAACTCAGAGACTAAGTACCAGGTTACAAAAACATGTTTGCAAATCCACAGTATTATCATACAGCCATACACAAGCTTATGTATCCAATGCCTTCGCAGATAGAAAAAGAAAGGCTCTCTAGAAAATGGCAAAGAAAGCCAGGGTTCCTTCATCAGTTTTCTTCTCAATTTGCTTATGTGACTTCCAGCAGGAACTACTAGCCAAAGTATAGTCAATTTCTACAGTAGGAGGCCAAATTAAGACAACTTCTGTTCTTGCCAAAGACCAAGAGAGATAGGAAAACTTAAGTTTCCCTCGACAGTCAGATACTGCTTCAGTTTTGGGAGCTAACTCTACATCTAAAAATACTTCCGACGTCTCTTATAATTGTGTTAGTGAGGTGAAATTTTACATGGAGTAACAGAAAGCATGTTTTTTTCAGTAGACAGCATCCACTTAGAGAAGTATGACACTGATTTCAATTTACTTATTTTTGGCAATATTGTACTTCAAGTAAGTCACAAAGGACCCAACTAAAACAACGTTGCCAGACTTTAAAAATATCATAGAACTTTCAAGCATTTGAAAACCTGGGAGAAGATAAACTTGGGAAGTAGTCTAGCAGGAACAGAGCCTAAGGAGTTAATAAAAACTGAATATTGTTTTCACAAAGGCTTTTTGAAAAAGACTTGAGACATTTTTATAGCCAGAAACAATTAGGGAATACTTGTTTCAGCATTTCTTCCAAACTGGAATGTGACTGTATATTTAAGATAAAATTGCGATATGAAGAGTCTGCTAAAAGCACTTTTTTTTTGTTTGTGCATTTTGTTTGTCACCCAGTGTCATACTAACAACTCTGCATCTCATTCTAAAGCACATTATACTGTGAGATAAGATGAAAAAGACAGTTTTTTGTTTCCCCAAGGGGGAAGTACTTCTGTTAAAAGCATCTTTTTACAATACCATTCTTTCTGAATTACCAATAACGCAAACCAAAGAATTAGATACTGTACTCTAAAATTTAATATTTGTTCAATTCTTATTCATATCCTGTAGACATCCCCATGTGTAACAGGGGAAAGTATGCTAAATGCTTAAACCTACTTAAGAATCCCAAAGATTGAGCATTTCTGTCCTTCAATCAGTATGCTGTCAGGTCAGGCTCACACATTCAGCAATGGAAGTTCTCCTGTAGTTTTTATTATTGTAACAAAACTCATGTTTGGCTTATCAGGTAGATAATAAGAAGTTGGCTTGAAAAAAAGGATTTGGTTTGCAGTCCAAGAGGGCTATTATAACATAACCTTACTTTTAAATTCTTCATTCAGATTTCAGTTTCTTCAAGAGTAAACTCTGTAAAAGGTCATGAGCAGCAAAAAGAACCAGTAGAAGGCAGAAAGAATGTGAAGAGTTAAAAAGATAATTAAACACTCTCTCACATCTCTCTATGCAAAGCTAGACTTTAAATTTGTACAACTGTACCATGATTAAGTAAGAAAGGAGGTTTTAAAAAAAGTCTTTCTGAAGGAAAAATTGTTTGTAACAAAGAAATGCAGCAAGGTCTTCGTTTACTTTCAAGAGTCTGCTGAATCTCATAGCAATGTTTTAACAAAGATTTGTGCACTAGGTTTGCAATAAAGCTAGAGGAGCATTTATCAGATAACTAACCTTTAAGATTCTTCTCTTTCTGGAACCCAACTAGCAGTGGCCAGGAATAGTGAGGTCTGAGTGGCAAGCCTTCCTCTTTCATCATCTTCATCACATCAATAGCCAAGGCTAAAAACATTCACAAGACAATTAAACAATGACCAAGTACTTTAAATAAGCATATGTAAAATAACTAAATAAGAATACCTGATTTGTTGGCCTCCAAAGCGCAACGCAAAATAAACGGTAATGGTGCCGAGTGCATTTTTGCTTCTTTTAACTCACTACAAAATTGCTTCAGCTTGTTCACAGGCTGCAAAGAATTTCAAAAATTAATTTAATATATTTTTCCATTTCTCAATTTGTTAAGAATGTCAGATTCTTCTAATGTTTAGGAAATGTATATTACACATGCCAAACATGATTCCTTTGTAAATTTCAATTTACTATGCAAATTGATATGAAATATTAAAATCCTTCTTTTATTCTTTAAGAACCATACAAAACAAATTTACCATTTTTCATCTTCACAGTTGCATTAAACTATATAAATATACTGTTAATAGTATATTAAGAAAAAAGTATTACTATTCTGCATACCATATCTCTATTTACACAGTGTTGCAAGAAGAAGTTACCCTGGTCCATATTATCACGTGATAAATGATTAAGAGACTTCAAAATATGGAAACTTATATCTTCGAAGCCATGAGTTATCAGAGTCAAACACAGGTTCATTGCATCTAGCAATTGAAAAACAGAGAACAAGAAAATTAAATAAGTGCATATAACTATTTCGCATTAAACTACTAAAATTACTGAAAGCTAGGAAAGTAAATGTTTTACAAGTATCATTTGCATACTTTTAAACAACATTAACCAACCAAATTTGAGACCACCTTTTTCAGAATTATTTATATTATCAATGAAATTCACTTTTCCCATTAGAAGATCATGCCAAAAATTAGAGAAGCATCACCACTGCAGCATGACAGAAGGATACTAAATAAGAGAAACACATTTCTAGACACGTCAAAAAAGAAAAAATGGATGAAGTATAATTAACAGTTATCAATCAGATTATGCATACTGGGATCCAAAAGTGACTTTAACTGTAGATAAAGAAAACTATATTCAGTGTTTAGTCTCCCTTTTTATGATATTCACAAAGAGCTGTCACAACAGGAATTACAACAGTGTTTGAAGAAAGGACTCCACACTTACTGCTTTCCTATAAAATCTTAATGAATTTTAGAAGTTAAAAAAAATCGGTAGATTAGTTTTCCTATGTAAATTATTAAAATCGGTTTATATTTAAATTTTATAAAATGTGATCTAAAGCAGCACAAATGAATCCACAAACTAATGGCAAAAATATTATTTTCCCTAAGTATTCAAGAGAAAAGTACAAAATTACCTATTTTTGGTAAGATCAGTTATTGTTGGGGGGGGGGGGGGAAAAAAAAGAAAATGCTTTCCCTCTCCACCCTGAGTAGCAAAACACCTGCTGTAGTAACCAAGGACATACCTGGAATTAATTCCCTTTCAAATCTTATGCGTTCTTTAATATCTTCGATGTACTGAGGATATCCAGCCTTGGCAAGGCTAAAAATCACCTGCATCAAAATCCTATCCATAAGGTACCCTTCAGTCTTCTCAACCTCTTCTAGAGTCTGTAAACCAGAATAAATTTAACTTTAATAAACTCTAAAGTGACTCAAAACAGGATGCATTAAAATTAAAAAAAAAAAAAATCATCACAAAAAGCTGCGTTTTTTTCCTTTCTTAAAACCACGGGTTTAGATATGTGGAATATGGCATAAAGAATACCCAGGATCTATAGAGAGGGCCTCAAACACCTTTAGACTGTAAAAAAATAAAAGGGACAGATAAAAGGGATATAATAGATAGTTTCTCTCTAGTATCTAATAATATATGAAAACACCAGAGGTATTCCCATTGTGAGATGACTTTCAAAAGAAATTACTTTGAAAAGGGGAGAATGATTATTCAAAGTTTTTTATAGTATTTGGAAGAAGGTTGGTTGATGAAGATTTGTTTATTTTCTAAGTCAGAACAATATTATGTTTCCCACACCCTCTTCCTTGATTTGCTCCTCTCCATCAGATACTACTTATTAAACTAAAACCAATTTTCTTTTCTCATTCCTTTCCAAATACTTCTTTGATTTTAAAAAAAGTAGAAGAGAATACTTGAAAAAAAATCAGTTACACAAAGGGCTGTAAGGCAGCATTATCTTATCCACATTCCATCAATACCTAAGTCATTGGCATGAACTCTCAAAAAAAATTCAGTTTTACTGGAAAGACTCTGTGGCTTCAATGGCAGCCAAAGAATGGCTCAATGGCAGCAGGATAATCAAGGTTTATTTTTATAAATAAATACATAAGTATCTCACATGCACTATTGGTCTTTAAAAAAAACCTGAATTATTAAATCACTCACTGGCAAACATATCTTCTCAGAGTGAAAGGCAACTATCAAAAGACAAGTATTTTTCATAAAGTATGAGACTGCTTTCAGTTAACCAGCTATTCAGATAAAAAAAAAAAAATTGCTTAATTGCTGCAGACTAGGAGGAAACAAGTTATAAAATTCAGTATTATTCCTCCTGCATGGATAGAAAGCATTCCAAAGTTAAATTGAACAAAAGATCAAACAAGTTGTATTTAAACTCAGACTTGCAATACCTTTTTAATGCTATCAGCATCACCCTTTTCAGCATATACATTCAGCAGTGATAAATAGGTGTCTGGACCTGGTTCAACACCGGCCATCCTCATCACTGAAAGGATATTTTCTGCACTCTTCATATCTCTAAAAGAATTCGAAAGACCTTCAGTAGATTTAATCATAATAATGTTTATTGTGACTTCCACATTTCCGCATTAAATTAATTAGAATTGGAAACAAAGACTGCAACAAGCATAGAGAAACTTATTTTAACTAAGCAAATCCTGAAAGGTAGAAGTGCAAATCTTTAATTATTCTATCACTTAAAATACTCTTTGAACTTTAACAGTTGAAAAAGTTCAAAACTAAGTGCATCAAATTTCTTTTTCAAACAGTGCAAAAGTACAGTAATTTATCTTGAAACTCAAGATTTTCAGACACAAGAAAAATCTACTTCCTTTGTTAAATAGCCCTGGTTTGCTTCAAAAATGTATAAGAAGAGAGTCTTCTATACATTATTATTCAAAACCATCACACTATTCTGCACCATGTAATTTTTCTGTACAGTATCACTTTATATTGTACTAAAACTAAAAGAAAACAAAAGAAAAAAGGTATTAAACATTACCCTGATCTTGCATGACCTTTCACAAGGCTACTGAATACTGCCTCAGTGATTGGGAGATCTTTGTTCTTCATAAATCCAAGAATCTTACTGCAAAATACAAGACAATGAATGATTAGATATTTTTTCCTTCAAAAAGATAAACTACTGAGCTATTGCTGCTCTGCTAGACAAGTACTGTATCATCAAACAAAACCAAATCCCGATCTCACTGAGCAATTACATTTGGGGATGCTGCATAATATGCTCATAATTTGGTCATTTTCATTTTTTCAGATGAATTGTATTTGTCACTTTGAAATATGCAGACACAAGGGTGGGGCTGGGTTTTTTTATTTTTATCTTCCTTTTACTTGTTTCTCATGCCCAGCAATCACATTGTTGCAACTTAACCTTGCTAAAATTAAAATGTTAGATATGCAGCAAGCCCTGCGTAACAACAACAACAAACAGAATTACTACTATTTGCTCCTTAGCCCACTTTATTCTCAAATGCCTTTCCCAGTACCCATTTTTTACATAGGCAGTAAGCCTTCATAACCTCACACTTTTTCACGCTGGCTCTAGAAATGACAAAACAAGTTATTTTCTGAGCAACTGGAATATAATTTGATTTGAACACACTGGTCTATCACTTATTTTTATTTTGCTTGTGTAGGTTCCAGCTGTCTCTAAGAAACTGCTCTTCAGCGCTTTGTTAAAATATACTTAAACTCCCTCTTTGGTTTGCTCAATTTATAAGAATTACACTGAAATGAGTTTTTCATTAATGGTAGGGAATATGAGAAACGGATTTTGAGGAAATCCCTTTAAACATAAATGCAAAAGAATACCTCGCTCCTTCAATGTCACCCTCATTGCAATAAGCAGCAATCAGCCTTTGGTATGTCACCTACAGAAAACAAAAAGGGGAAGTTAATGATTTCCATCCAATAAATGGATACTACTATTAAGAATTAAGATATCATAAAAGGGTACCTACTCGATTGGGCTGCACATTAGCTTCCTCCATTCTGGCCAAGAATTCCGTCGGAGAAAATTTGTGCTCATTCTGAAGGTAGACTTTAAGTAACGCATTATAATGGCTTGTATCATACACAGCACCTAAGGAAATATTTCAACCACAGTCAGTGAATGTAGATTCTCTAAATTCAACATGATTTTATAGCTTTCTCAGGTAATTAATTTCATATCAATTTTATTCTGTATTAACTTCATGTATAATCAGACTGCTTCCTTTTACCTTTGAAATATCAGATACCTATTTAACAGCACACGTGTTTATAAAAGGCTAAAACATAACAAGAGCACAGTAACATCAATGCTCGTGTGCATGCTATTTCACAGACTCTACAGCTGTATTTATGTTACAGATTCAGCAATATTACTATCAAGAAGCAGTTCACCTATGCAACATCTATAGATAAATGACTAACTTAAAATAAAAAAAATCACCTGATAAAATAGCTACTAGGAACACTCAGCCCATCAGATATCAAGGTAACATCCAACAGAAAAGTAAAATACATTCTTACAATAATCAAAATCAAGCAAAAGTCCAATTTAAGCATCTTACAAAAAAATCTTTAGATTTATTATTAACACCCCTAGATGTCAGTATAACTCCCAGAATAGGAAACAGGTCTCTCACCTGAATAATAAAACCTAGCGTTTATTCAGTAATGAGTATTTGCTGTTATAACCTAACATTTAAACACTATTAAAATACATTCAGTCTTCTATTACAAAGAAAGTAACTAAAGCACATAGCTGTTCTTGCAAGAGGGACTAACAAAACCAACCTACCCAGTTCTTTCATCTTGTCCCATATCATATGGGCTAGTTCTGTTCTTTCAGGTGACAATACCTCTGGTAAAAGAGCACCACAACTTCGCAACAAAAGCAAAGTCTGATTACTCCCTGGACACCCTGCAAGTGGAACACAACCACAAATTTCTTTATAAATAATTATGCATTTAATGTTAGAAAACAGATTCGAGACTGACCCCCTGAAATATTTAAGCATTTTGTGTAGAACAGAATCTTCTCCAAGACTGAGGATTTTTACTGAACAGGATACCCAAATGATTAAACAATGACACTATTATGCACTATCATGAAAAAGTTTCACGATAAAACATGCCACTTAGTACAATAATGAGCTCAGCTGAGCAGAAATTTTAAAAAGTACAAAATAAAATACTAAACTCGGATGATCCAGTAGTTTAAACTTCCCAATCCAAGATCCATAGATCATTTCATCCTAACAGGGACAACACTTTCTGGTAAATTTCTAAAATGACAAAATCCTTCATACCAATTCCATACTATTCCAAAACTGGTGTTCAGAGACATTCCACATTTAAATTTCCATTTCCACTTCTGCCCATGCCCAATATAAAATAAATGAGATAATTTACATCTAGAGAATAGTGAAGGAAACCTTAAGAATATCTACCTTCTCCGACTTCTGCACTAGCCTCAGAATGTCGAAAAAGTAACTATAAACTCATCTGTCTTTCTTGGACTTCACTACTACCCCTACGCCTGAGGCAAAGTAAGGCAGAGCTACAGAATCTATCACAGATTACCCAATAAGCTGGAGACATAAAATTTTTTTCAATCACATCTTTATACGCAAACCCAGCAATTTCTAATAAAAAGGAGTTTTCTTAGAAAGCAGCATACTGTAAAGGAAAAAAAGAAAAAAGGCAAAAAAATGTTGTCTACTCCTTTCCTATCAGAGAAAGGTATACTTCAGAAGTAATTTCATCTAAGAAGCAGCAAGATAGATGTTCACATACAACGCAAATGATGAAAAAAATCTGTAAGGTTTTCTCTCTCCGAGACATACATGCAGACTTGAAAGATTCAGACTTCCAAAATGACTTGAAGGCTAAAGCATCACTAATGCTTTGTAAGTTATTTCCAAATCATCATGCAACACTCCAAAGTTGTGTACAGCCCAGCATAGAGGCAGAAGCTGTTGCCAGTAAAGGTACCTCTAGCTGCCGCTGATCACTCTAAGTGTAATTTTTACTTATACATAGCCGTAGAAACAGCTATAAAATAATGGCAAAATAAAGTAAAAAAACCTCAACAGCAGAAAGTTATATACGGTCTAGAATTAGATCTTCAGGTACCAAAAAGAACCAGCAAATCTAGGATACCACATAACTACTGTAAACTATGTTTCAAGAGCACAATCTACAGCAGAAACGTTATTTATACAGAGTAAACTCACCTGGGAAGAAAAATAGACAGTAGTGGGGAAAAAATAAAGCAATAACGAGAGAAGAAGAGAAATAAGTTAAAACATTGAGAGGGGGCAGGTACAAATTGCAAATGGGGATTTGAACTTCTGCAGACATAATGGAGTGGTGAGGTAAGTCATACTTGACTAACGCTTAAATCCCTGCATACAATTCGTTCATGCAATAAAAATGCCAACACATCTCCGGTTTCACAACGCCAGTAGTATACTAGTGACTGAGCACCTTGAAAGGCAAAAGAAACTGGAAAAGGTTTGGCATGAGTATGGAAAGATGCAGGACAAGAGATCTACAGCAAGCACCTTCTTGGGGCATTTTTCATGTTGTAATTAGAAATGGAAGAACAATACAAACACAGTCAAATCTTTTTCAGAAATCAACAGAACTAACCTTCTACACTTTTGCTAAATTAGTTTTCAACATTATTAATAAAAAAAGGACTGAATTTTTCATATGGAAATATTTGTCACTTATTTTAATCGCATACTATTTAAATCTCTTGTGCAGTTTTATGTTGGTTTTTTTTAATATACTTACATAGCCAAAGGAAACCACTATAAGCAATTAATCTTTCTGTTAATATGACTTCCTAAAGACTGTGTAACTGATCAAAGATCATGAAGAACTGTGATTTGCAGGTAAGTTTAGAGACATAAAATTCTTGCCCACCCACACTCGCAAATTATAAGTTTATACCTAAAGAAGACAAAGCAGTGAGAATCAGACAGGATATCCCAAGCAAAAAGAAAAAACTAAGAAGTTCAACAGAAAGAGAGCATGAATTGAAAACTCAGCTTTTAAACAGTGAACTGCAAAACTTTTAAAACCACCATCCCAGGCATTCAAGCCATTAACAGTCCAGAGCAATAATAGCAAAGTTTAAAAGAAAACAATCCATGCTGACATTGATAAATATTGGCAGTAGTACTTAGTGAGTATATTTAGCAAATATCTCCACTGACTCATCTTAACTGGTACCAAACTTTATCAATTGTGGTACCTGGTTTGCAAAATATTAATATAGTCTGGCTATCTTTAGCCAAAGGGGTATTGAATCTGTCAGAATGAACAATGCCTCAGCTGTTTATTTTTGTTTTATTCAAAAAAAGAAAGCTTTCTTGTCCTGAATAACCACAGCTACCTGGGAATGTGGAAACTTGGGGATCACCTCCACATTTCCCTGTATAGTTCCATTTTAAAGCCACCTCTTAAGGACAGCATGGTTTGTTACAGACATTTTAAAAATATACTGTGTAAAACAGACAGATATGATCCCTGTTCAGAGTGCAAAATACAGTTATATGAGGAAGGTATAACATTACCAGATTAAAAATCCACAATAAGCAATATGATAAGATTTCTTAAACATACACTGAATTTTTACAAGACTTATAAATTCCCAAAGACAAAAAACTTGGAAAAGCAAACGTGCATTCAAAACAAAATAACATCTCTAAAGCATTTAAAGTCTGTTCATCAACATATGCACCAGATTAAACAACACTCAAAGACAAAATATAAATCAGAACGCTTTCAATTAATTTCCTTGGTTTGATGAATCGTTACATTGCAGCTTTAAATTTAGCTTTTACTTTGTTTTAATTGGAAGCAACTTACCTGTTTTGCATATTTCATGGAAGACTTTTAGTAGAAGAGTTTTAGGGATACGGCCAGTTTTTCTGACAGAGTTATCCAGTTTATTTAATGCCCAGTCAAACTGCCAGGTCCGTCTGGTTTGAATTTCTGAAATTGGTTCTTCTTTAACACTTCCCTCCTGTTGAGGTGCAACTGTAAGGAACCTTATTTGGTACATAATGTTTCTGCTTAAATAAAAACAAACAAACAAAAAAATAGAGATACACTTCTGTGAGTCATTTTGCAACTACACTAGTCACACAACGTCAAAAAGATAATGCACTTTACTTCTTGCTGATGAACAGTTTCTCAAAAACATTCCATATTGATATAAACAAACAAATACAGATGATTCATTTCAGTGTCTTTCTACTTAAAAAGACATAGTCATGTATATTTTCTCACAGTGACAGCTGTTTCTCTGAGATTTTCAGTTGGATTCACCTCATGAGTTAAATGGTTCAAATACTATTCCCACAAAAATAAAAATTTTGAAGTCATCCAAGGGCTATAAAAGTCTATTGTCCCATTACGGCTTCTCACAAAAGCTCTCACATGCTTCTGAAAAATCACTCCAAGAACAGTCACGGACATCTCTTCCAGAACATAGCAAATCAAGGCAGCAAATCATACCTTTCTTTTCAATTAAAATACACAAAAACTAATGCAGAGGCCAGTGTTTTAGACAACAATGGCTTAAAGGACAACGGGATCATTCCCCATTCTGCAGAATTTACATTGACAAGCATGAAGCAGCCATCCTGTGATGTAAACCAAACATCAACACTGGATTTGTTTAAATATTTATTTTCTCAAAATAACGTATGACAACAAGAAAAAACATAATGAGAAAATGTTCTTATTTCTAGCAAAACAGTAAAAGCTTGCCAATTTTTTTTTTTTTAAAAGAGCAAGTTGATGTACTAAGAATATGAAAATAGTATTTGTGCCATAGCAAAATTGTGAACAGCCTGTGCAGGTAAAATTATCGTCACACACTAGCACTTTTGGAAGTCTGTTCTCAATTGTCCTTACAACTGCATGAAAGACACCAGACTATCCTCCTCCAGAATCCTATACAAAGGAAGTAATACATGCTGGATGGCAAAAAGAAGATTCAGCAACCTCTGAAATTGCCCCCCCCTTATCTCTGGCTCTCTAGACAGCTCTTCAGCTAAATTTCTGCAAGATCTCTAAACTAGTTTAAAAAAAACCTAGTTGTTGTACTCCCTGCTGTTACAGATGCTCCAGGAGTCCTATGCAGTAATGGCTGCACATTTTGTTGAAACAGCAGCCTAAAAGTGTGGAGTGCTGGCATTCTCTACAAAATGATTTCCCACATCTGGAGCTTTTTCACAGGTATATCTGCTGGTTGGTTTCTCACCAACTGGTGCTACTTTAAGGCCCTAGGAGAGGAGGTACAATGGAGGAGAAAAAGCTTGCTGGCAATTCAGTGTTTCAGCAGCACTGGCAGCAAGCTGCTAAACGGCAGAAAAATCATCAGTAGGGTGCATACCAGTGTGGTGGAAAAAACAGACAGGTGGTTTACCATCTGGTGGCCTCTTGTGAGTAGGAAGTAGCCCAAAGACCACCTTTCTCCTTGCTGTTTGAAATCCTGATTTGATAACCGAACAGGCTGTAAGTTCTAGGAGTAAAATCCTTTAAATAAAACCAGCCTGAAGCAGAATCTCTTTCCTAATGGAGCTGTGAAAACAGTTTAGTGGATGTTTGATTTTTGAAGACATTAAAAAAAAAAATCCTTCAATAATGAGGAATATCACTACCATTTGGCATTATCTTTTTCAAGCAGGCAAATTTTATACTGCCCAATCTCCTTGAGTTTCCTCCTGAAGAATTTTCCAGAGGCCAGCAAATTATCTGGATTTTATTTGACTAGGGAAAGGACAAGGAAGAAAGAATTTGAAAAAGGAAAAAAAGACTGCCAAAAAAGGAGAGATCCCCTCCTTCACTCTCAGTTCTACGTCCTTCTAGATGCAAGTTCCCACTGATTCTGATACTCGGATCCCTCTATGAGTTTATTTAATTCACTAACCTGGCACAACACCAATTCAGTCACTTCTACAAAAAAACAATTACTGTTTAGAGTAGAAACAGTTCACGATGTCCAAAAAACACCAGAATGAACCAGAAAAAAAGAAATGGAGTAGCAATAAGTGGCTAAAATCAGAGGAACTAGGAAGAAAAAGAAGAAACTGAAACACCACTTTTGGTAGCAAGCAGCTCGTCATATTAATGCTATCAAACTTTTTTTTGTTGCTAGTAATGTCATCTCTCACTACAAGTACTTCTAAGGGTGTCATTTTCCCTGATTCTTTCCTTCCTTCCTTCTCCTCTTTTCCTTCTACCTCATCATATAACCAGAGACAGGGTACTTTCCCTAAAACAGAAATCACTAGACTAATTAGAGTAAAATCCAGTAGTACAAGGTAAGAATAACAGTAAGATACTAAATCTTAAGTCCTCTTGGGTGTAACAACCAAATGAGATGTCTACAACTTAGATAAACTCTTTAATAACACATAAATAGCTCACACTCAACTATGAGCTAGCCACTGGATATCTGTAAGAATGATCTGTAATGATTGCAAGTTCTTTATCCATTTTTTCTTAAAGATATAGATAAAAAAAAGACAATGGTATCATCCATTCATATACCCATTAAAAAAGCTACTGGAAAGCTTTTCAGAATACTTCAAGTCAGGTTGGAAAAAATGCTTTGGAAGCAAGCAGCAACACAGGTCTTACTGTCTTTGTGACACAGAAATTTATACTTCGATTTCCATCAACAACCAAAGCACAAGTGGACAAAACTATGCTTCAGATTAAAATTGAAATGTCTTTTTCTATAAAAATCTGCTATTGTTTTATAATATTTTGCAAATTGTTGAATTATATCTTATGTCACTTGTAACCATAAACGAACTGGTATCTACAATTCTTATCTTAAGTCCTGTACTGTTTTAAGAAAGCATCTTTGTAAGATTCTCCATGTGTCAAAAGTTACAAACATTTTAAAGCACTTGCACAGCTCCATCAGATTAAGTATGAAGATAACAGTATATGCATACTCAAAATATTCTGGTTAACAGCCTGAGAGGACTCTAAAGTTTCATTTGTTACGAAACTCTCCCTGTTTAGCATTTAGCATGATGCTGTTTATAACATAAGTTTAGAATATTATACTATATCAATTGCTACAGTTGCACACTGTAAAATATTATACTCTTACATGAAGTGTTATTTTTATACACTAACTTAACCTTCTGAAAGATCAGCAGAATTGGGCATTTCTATTTACACACACACCCTCCAGACATTATCAAATATGGTACTGGTGTTTCTGTTAATTTATACTGATTAAAGACATTTTAAGGAATGGCAACACAGGAGTCTGAGTTTCAGTTTTAGACAGACAGGGGAAAACAGTATGAGAGTATAAAACAACCTGAGGAACTCTTATCCACTGGCATTCACCTAAATTACCATTATCAATCTGAAATATAATGTCTAGCGTAAGACTCGGGTGTACCTTACCATCTGTAGGTTTTCAGCATTTGAATAAATTACACTTTTAGCATGATTTAAGGCACTGTGTAATGCTAAGCCAATCCCATAGTACGAATTTGCTAAAAATAACTATGGCTTCAAAAGCTGGATGAAGCTGCAGGCATCTACTGTCTTGAATTTGGTTCTTAACACTATAAATCAATTTAGGAGAAAATGGGGAAACAAACAAAAAAAAACCCCCACAGAACCCACACACACACACACACCACTAAGAGCTCATTATTGTAGAAGATGAAAGATTGAGCAGACCAAAAAGACAGCTTCCAAAAAAAATGCAAACCTAAAAATTAAGATACACAGTATCAGGTTTGATTTCAGGCAATCAAGTGAAGGACAGAAGAATGCAGTAGACGACATACTTACTGAAAATTTATATTAATGGCACAACCTCCCCCTGAAACAAAAAAAGAAGCTAACAAAATGAGGCAGTTATCTATGCATCAGGAACCTTCAACAACCTTGTGCGATTCTTCTTTAATTTTTAGAATTGAGAAAGAACACATGATTAAGGGGAATAAAAAAAAGCAAGGATAAAAATCAAAGCGGCCATGTTAACCATTTCAGTCTGGAACTCACATAAAAAGGCAGCAAGAAAGGCTTCTAAATATAAGAAAGATGATTTTAGAAAACACACATACCTCTTAAAATGGAAAAAAAATACAGATCATACACTGTTTAGCTTTCAAAAAATGTTAATTGCAAGCGTACTATATAAATTTTAACCATTTTACCATGACTAAATTTTAACAAGTAGATGGGGGTGTAGGTGAGAATAGGGAAGAATGAGCTAAGTAATTTCTGGAAACATTAAGATATGTTGTATTAAAGACACATTAATGGACCTTAGTCAATCTCCAGTCCTTTGGAAATACCCTCAAAACATCATGAAAGTTTTGGGAAAAAATACAGACTGATATACAAGCTTTTGGCACTATGTTACCTGACAATCTCATAAGCAAAACAAGGAGATACAATGTACTTTTAGTTACAAAAATATGGGTGCAGTAGTTGTTTAAAAAAAAAAAAATTATAAAAAATTTAAAATGTGCTGATCAGGGTTTATTGCAAAATTGGGAATATATTTTGTGGGATTCTAAATTAAGCTATCTCCTGACCCAACTGGGAAAAGACTGGTACTACCCATGTCCATTCAATAATTTCATTAACAATTTGGATGACAGAAGAGTTAATACACTTATAAAATTTGTAGACAACATCATAATGGTGGCAAACTCTTAGAAGGAGAGCCTTAGACTTCAGAGTGATCTTGATTACTTGATGTAATGGTCTGAAACCAACAAAAAGGAAATTCAACACAGACCAAAAAAAGTTGTATGTTTTGGACAAAAAACAAATGCAGAAATGTAAGATGGTAAGATTTTACCTAGACAACAGTACAACTGAAGGAGTACTGAAAATGAGCCACCGCTAAACATGAAACATTACACAGCAAAAAAGAAAACTTCTATTCTTCAACTCCTAACAAACGCAACATAGATAAAATACAGAGAGAATTATTCTGCTTGTCATGGTGTGTTTATTCACAATAAAACGAGTTTAAAAGACTCAAAAGATTCATCTATCCCATCCCACTCTCCAAATAGAGAAGCAACTGTACCTAATCCATCAGACATCACACATAAATTGTTTTAGTATTAATTGTAATGAAATATTACAACAAAATACTTCAACAGTCAAATTTTCTCATTTGGAAGCTTATAAAGTAAAATTAGGACGGGAGAAAAAAAATAATCTATCACGCATGACCTTGGCATTTCTGATTCTGCCTCAGTGCTAGATGTTAGATTATATAGACTTACGATGTAACCATATTTTTTCAATTATTTTAATTAACTTTGTTCAGAATTAAATACTATGCTACACAGCAAAATGCATGATACTTCCCCAAGGGCTGCAATGAGTGCCAAGTATTTACTTTCATCAATTACCTTTAAACAGCATTTTAAGATTTTCTCCATGTGAAACATTGTATCTGCAAGCACATGAAGCTGCACAATAAACTTCAGATCTGTTGGAATTAGCAATCTGATTCTTCCCCAACATGTGTAATTTCTCTTTACTATGCTTCAGAACTGTGTCTTTGTACCTACCCAGAGAAGCTCAAAAGGATACATTAAGCCCTGTAAAGTGATCTCTCTCCTACTCCCACCATCGCAAGATTAGAAGTAGCCTTCCGATATTTGAGCCTTTACATAACTGTACCTTTACATCATTTTCAGTTTGTCTCTACAATTATGAGGATTGAAACTGTAGACCTTGCCTGTAAAGGAAAGGTTAACTAATTATATGTTTGTAATCCCAACACACAACCACTCGTTATTTAGCAGTAACTTTTCACCTCCAATTTAGCTTACAACATTTGGAAAGTAGTTGAAGACAAACTCATAAAAAACTTAATGCAGAGATGAAGTGTGCATGGGGAAATTTATACCAAGTCAACTAGTAAAATTCTTCTACGTTTGCAAGGGTTTAGTGAGAATCCCAGTACCGTACTAATGTATTTACATGTTTTCCATATTTCTAGAGCAGACTAAAGGCAGTGCCTTCAATTTCCTAAAGGAACACATCTTGCACATCAGTCTGAGTAAAAAATGTCCCATCTTTCCCAAAACTCAAAAAGTAAGTGGTTCCAGTGCTCTCCCTGGCAGCAGCAGAAAGTTTACTTTCTGTAAAACTTGACCAATTCCAAACATTAAAAAAAAAAATTACAAAGCCACCATATGGATATTTGCCTCCCTTTATCAGAGCCACAATAAGGTAGTTGCTATGCTTTTTCTAATAAAAGTACTGAATATTTTGTTCTTTCTAAACTAAATAGGTGAAAGGTATATGAAATAGCTTTCAAAATACAGGCCATGCTCAAAGTAAAATAATGGTAAACTTAAGAGAATTAAAATTCATTACTGTACATAAAAGCACTACAGACTTAACATTAGTTAAATTTACTAAATATAAGACTAAATATACCATCTGAGACCCCAACATGATTCGCATGAATGCTAAACAGTATTTCCCCTGACTTAGCTATGGTCACCTACAAAAAAAGGCCACAATGTTCAGGCCACTGTGTCCTTGTTTTCAATGAGATACAGTAGGATCCTACAAGAGAGAAAATTTTGTTTTTTCATGTAGACTGAGAAACCTCAAGCTTCTTGGAGAATATCTAAAAACTTTGCCTAAGTGATTCGTAAGAAGCAAAGCAGAAAAACTTTGCTTTGTGCTATTTCTTAGGAAGCCTCTAGACATTTTATGTCTGTCAGTCAAACACATAAAACAACTACAACAGTGCAGCTTGTGAAACTTTACTACAACAGAGCATTGCTTCAGTATTACCAAAAGCATGCCTACTGAATGCCTCCTCTGCATTTAAAGCCCATTAATTCTATCATTTTGCTAATGTAAAGTAATTAGGTATTCAATTTTACATTTTTGTCCACTGGTGATGGATTGCTGAGTACAACAGCGAATAGCCAAAAGCAACTTGTTTGCTGCTAATTTAAAAAAAAACCAAAACCAAAAACAAAACACCACGCATTAAACCATGAATCATTATGGCTTACCCAAAGCTCAAATTATATCCGTTCAGATCTGAAACAAGATTCTTTAAAAGGGTATTCTCCCTCCCATCTCACCAACATGCTTTATTCTTGTACAAACACACCACAACGTACCAGAAGTCAACAGTCTTTACAAGGACAACTTGAAAAGCATTGCACATGGTACCTGCTTACCAACTTCCTCAGCAATCACTCCTCTGAATAGGACACAGATCTTGCAAAAAGCAGAAGGTTTCACTACAGCACAATTTGCTGTTTGGGGAGATGCTCTTTGCTCCGCAGTCGTGAAAACCGACATTTAAACTCACAGACAAGAATCTCAAACTGAGGAAGTGACAGCAAGGCCAAAGATGCCTTGCGAGACTTGCATGTAGAGATTCCACTTCATTTTCCTCCTCAGCTATACTTTTGTGATCTATGCCTTAAGAGCCTAATTGTTCTCCTTTTCTCTGAGGACAGATAGGGTGTCAACTTCAGGATGGGTATCCTAGTACTCGCACATCTAAAAGTGCAGTTCAGCAACACAGCTGCATTGTTCTAATATCACACAGTCATCACGCAAGGTTCCCTCTTCTCCTTTTGCCCATGGTCCCACCTTTCTAGAGTTTATCAGATCCTTAACTGATCCAAAAAAAACCTGTTGATCTGTCAGAAAACTTTTCCCTTGCAGTCTAGCAATGAAGTCAGCCCAGCAATAGGTCCAAGGAGCACCCTGATTTAGAGCAGGTCAAGCTGGCCAGCAATGGGAGGGTGGTCAGTGCAGAAAGAATGGAGCCAATACCCTTCCTCCCAACACTAACTTTCCCACAGCAGCAAGCTTTAACATCAAACCATAACATAATCACCTAGAGTATGTAGAATAAAGTCCCCAAAAGATATTCTGATGTTAATTCAAAATCTACTCTGAACACTCGTCAATTGAGAGGTTTACTCCGGCATTCTTGGCAGTTAGCTACTAGCAGCAAATTTAAGCATCTCTTCCCTTAGTGAAGCTTCTATGAACAAAGTTCTAGTAAATAATTTGTACCAGAGAAGTCAGCGTAGTGCTAAGTTTGTTGCTGTAGATCTGACATTTGTTGTATTGGTCTGTCATACCTTATTTATCTTGTTGTAATTCCACGGCATGACAGTGATGACATATAGCTCAGTATACTTCACATTTCATACTTGAGGTAGTTAAGTGGAATAGTAAATTTGCCTTAGATCTGACCTGATTCGCTATGAAATGCTTCTCAACCATCCAATGCAACTGGATATCCACCTACTGTCCTAACCCATTTTCAGAAGTAGTTTAGATTAAAAGTCAGAGCAATACGAGGTTTTGATAAAATCTCTGCTTGAACGTGAATGGTTGCTGTTTCACATCTCTAAAGAAGTTAACAGATTTGCAACTTTTCTGTAACGATTATTGTAATGAGAGTCTCAAACCTGCCTCTGAACTGACTTTATGATGTTCAATGCTAAAGCAACTATACCACAGACATGTAAACATATAATGATTTACCCAGTTCTCTTGTGAAATGCTGGATTATTCCTTGTTATTTATTTACTCTTAAAACTGTGGGGTTTTTCCCCCATTATTCCAATTAGAACTTTATCAATATTCTCTGGAATTTACTGCATCAGGCTGCTTTTCATTCTCGAAATACCATCTCAAGACCTGAACAGCGAGTATGGCAAGCCTAAATGTTGTCCATATATTATTTTAGTTCTTCAAAAGAAGTCCATTTCCAGAAATTAAGGCTTAAGTAGAAAAAAAACCAACAATGAATAGTTACTTAAGGTTAAAAACGAAATGCAATTATATGCTTATATGTGCAATTTTATTTCATAAATGTTACCTTTGCTTTATACTTCGGTCCTAGATTATCATTTGTGCACTAGGATGCCTAAACTCACATAGTAAAGTGACAGTTAGACAAAGATTTTAGGTGAAAAATTATCTTAGGAATGAAATTACTGGACAGAAAGAACGCACAAATTTAGGTGTGCTGCTCAGTCTTACTCCAATGTAAGTCACAGCTTAGATCGAAACCTAAAAGCTATAAAATAAATATCACTGCTGTTTCCTGTGAATATGTTCTCTGCCAAGCACCTTTCTCACAATTCTCTGAGAATTAAAGAGTTTTCAGCATCATCATTACACTATCCCACACGTGACCCCATTTATACTTGAAAATATAGAATATAATTTGATGCAAGAAAAAAGTATCATTTGGAGGGGGGGAACAAAGGAAAAACCAAAACCCAGCTGTTAGTGCCAAATTATCATCACACAAAGCACTTTTCAAGTTCTTTCCAGAAACGCAGTTCTAGAAGAAAAGCGCTGTTAGTCCTTCATCAAGTCATACGTGAATTTCGGTGATATTACTTCTTGCAACAAACTAATATAGGAAATCCAGTTGAGGAAAACAAAAATCACCTGAATTACCACAAAGTAGAAAAGTTTATTAATGATTTGCAAATAACTAAACGTGTGGTTCTGTTGCCGACCATAGAGCAGATGTCTTCCCAAGAGACAAAAAACATCCCAAACATGGGGCTGCAGTGCACCACCACTGGAGAGAAAGCTTAGCTCTCCCAAAACTAACATGTTTTTTTCTTTTTTTTTAAAAAAAAAGTACTCATGTTAAGGAAGGGTTGTGTCTCCAAACTTCCTGCAGGGCACCAATCACGTATGAGTGCGGTCAGAACAGCGACAGGCACACACACAGGTGGGGCGTTTTCCGCCCTCCCTGCGTGATGGACGAGAGGGAACCACAGCAAAGGAATTAAGATATTCCTCCTGATAACAGACCCAGCGGAGTCTGACAGGCACAATGAAGAAGCCCAGATTCCCCCCGCGGCTACCCGCAGTCAATCACTGTTTATCTTCGCCTGGTCTCTCCCCCTTCTCGACTCCTCCTCTGCACCGTTTGTCACACTGTGGCAGCACCCTCCGCAGGACGCTGCCCTTTGCTCTTCAGAGAGAGGGGAGCGCTCTGCTTTCGTCCGAGCCCAACCGAGACACGGCTGCGAAGCGGCGCAGCGAAAGGAGCGGTCCGCCCTCGCCGACCCAGCCGGAGGGAAGCGGGGCTCCTCCACCGCCTTTGACCCTGAGCTAACCCTGCCCCACACAGGCGGCGAGAGGCCGCCGGGCCGGGCCGGGCCGGGCCGCGGGGCTCCGGCCGGCAGCCCCGGGGGGCGGCGCAGAAGGGGCCAGCGCGCGAGGCGGCCCAGCCGACGGTGCCCTTGGCCACGAGGACCGCCGCCTCAGCCGGCCCCAACGCCTCAGCGACCTGCCGGCCCACCGGCGAGAGCCAGGCGGCCCCGCGGCGTAGGGTCTCACCTGGCGGGGGCCGGCGGGCGGGCGGCGGTGGCGGGCGGGCGGAGGCGGGGCAGGAGGCGCAGGCAGAGCGCCCGCAGGCGCCCGGCGGAGCTCAGCAGCGCAGCCATAACCGCCGCGCGCGCCGGACGCGGAGGAGCACGTGAGCCGGACGCCGCGCTCCTGCGCACGCGCGCCAGGGGTCGAGAGGGCGGTAGGCGTCGGCGCGCTGCCTCCGCCTGCCCACGTGACGGGAGGAACCATTCCCCGCGGGGGGGAGGCGCCAGCCCCGCTCTTTGAATGGGTCCGCTCAGGCACCGGCGCGCTTCCAATTCCACCCCGTGCTACCGATGGGACATTCCACGCAAGGTCGGCGGCGCAGCCCCAACCCCGGGTTGGGTCGGTCGGCAGCCAACCCGGAGTCGCTCCAGCGGAAGGCGGTCGGGAGGGCGCCCTTAGCGGCTAGCGGGGGTAAAAGCGTGGGCTTGGCGCCTCTCGCTGCGCTCCTGGAGGCGGAAGGGAGCAGAGGGAAGCGCGGGCTTTCCCGGGGGGCTTTCCCGGGAGTTGGGCGCCGCTTTACGCCCCCTCCGTGCGATTCCGCGATAGGTGTCGGTTGGCCCGGGAGGGTCTCGCGGGTGGGTAGCACCCGCCCGTCTTTGCCTGCGGAAGGAAGTCACATGGGCGACGGGGCGCGAGCGTTGCTCGTAGTCCGCGCGCCGGAGAGGCGGAGCTCGGCGGGCCCTTGGCAGCCGTTGCGGGCGGCGAAGGGAGGGGCGGTCCGTGCCTGTGGGGGCTGGCGGTGCCCTGGAGCCCGGTGGTGGCTGGCCGGAGGGAGAGGAGGGCCGTTCCCGGCAGCTCCCGCTCGCTCAGGGTTCGAGGCGGGAGGGAGCTGCCGCTGGCTGCTGTGGGTTGTTTCAGACACCACTAAAAGGTGGCGTGCAAACGCGGAAAAGATCCCTCAGCCTCTTGTCGGTCATGAGAAAAACTGCGTCTTGACCGTGCCGCTGGTTGGTTTGTCCGAGTTGCTCGAAGAAAGCAATACTTGCACAGTTGGGCTGGGAAGGCCACTGGTGGCGGTCGGCCTTTGCAGGGCTGCAGGGGCCTCTGGAGTGTCGTCATCCCCGACTTCCCTCCCTTCTGGGAACAAAATGGGAGTGAGGGGCAGAGGGAAGAGCCTTGATTAAAAACTTCTTAACAGTAAATCTCTACCTGAGCGTGTTTATATTTTCGAAGGTGCCATCTGCATTGATGTTTCACTTTGGCATGCAAGTTAAAGCTGGTTCCTATGACGTAACACACTAAATTAGATAGGTACTTGTAAGTTAAGTGCATGTTTTCATACAAAAAGCATGTAATTATTTTTGCCATAGATTGCAAATAATTACTCCAGGGGGCAGACTGTTCATCAAAAGAGATGAGATTTTTATCAAATCAATTATGATCAGCCATTTCTAATTACACTTTACTTGGTAAGACTTGTAAAGTCTCCTCATCAAGATGCAAAGGGCCCAGTTTTTAAAAGTTATGAACACCCATTTTTGCTGTTTATAAGAAAGTCGTGGATGCTCAAGACTTAATAGTCAAGCCATAAGGCATGAGCTGCAGCTAGTAAGACAATATTTGGAATGTTACTGGTTATCATGGTTTCTGCTGTATCACAGTGTTATGGTATTTTGCAGAATACAGAGTTCAGTTTTAATAAGGAAGACCAAGATGCATTTTTTAACCCAAATACAAACATGGTAGCATTCATGCTAATTACTAGGTTGGCTTAGGTATGTGCTTACCAAACTTGATGATGGAGTAGAGCCCCTGGGAGCTCACTGTAACGACACAACACAAAAATGTCTACAGTGCTTACAATAAGGACCAGAAATGATAAAGCAAGTGGCTGGAAGAGTAACGGAAAATAACGAGATGACATTGCTCAGCGTAATAAATAGTAGGTTCTTGTTGCTGAGACTTCACTGCTACTGAATCAGTAAAAAACAGTTTTAAGAAGGAGAACAATGGCACAGATGCTCACCAGGTGTCATGGTTTAACCTGGCACGCAGCCAAACACCACGCAGCCGCTTGCTCACTCCCCTCCTCCCAGTGGGACGGGGAGAGACTCGCAAGGGTAAGAGTGAGGAAAACTCGTGGGTTAAGATAAAGACAGTTTAATAGAACAAAAAAGGGAAAATAATAATGATAGAATATACAAAATGAGTGATGCACAATGCAATTGCTCACCACCCGCGCTGACTGATAACCAAGTAGAGATCGCTACTTCCTGGAACACGCCTACCATTCATATTCTCAGCATGATGTCACATGGTATGGAATACCCCGTTGGCCACTGGGCCAGCTCTCCAGGCTATGCTGCCTCCCAGCCTCTTGTGCCCCTGGTAGAGCACGGAAGCTGTCCTTGACTAGCAGGGTACTTAGCAACAACTGAAAACATCAGTGTGCTATCAACATTCTTCTCATACTAAATCCAAAACACAGCACTAGGAAGAAATTTAACTCTATTCCAGCTGAAACCAGGACACCAGGAATTCCTCCAAAGGACAAAGAAAATGCAAAGGTGTTTGAAAAGCTAGTAAGTAGATAATAGGATCTGAAACGATGGGCTGCTCAGAGAGGGGTTGTCTTTTCATTACTGAGTGAGGGGTCGTAGGTATGATTCCGTAAAGACAGCTATTTAATGTGAAAAGGAAAGGAGGTCCCAAGAAATTAATTCAAAATGTGATATAGCTGAAGCAGTAGACGTAGGAAATAATATTTGCTGAAGTTCTCTGAGTGGATGGGGGGGGGTCTAGATCACGTTTATCAAGATCTGAAAAAGAAAAATTTTAATCGGTAAATTGAGATGTAATGTTTAGAGTCTAGGTGAGAGTTTTAGTTCTCTGGATGAAGAAAAGAAATAGATAAGTTATTCATGGAGAAAAATTATTACCTCGCGTATGCGAGAATCTAGAGAAAGCACTGTATGGCAGTGTCACCAGCAGTAGTTGAGAAACAGGAGGAGTTATTAGGTGAAGAGTGCAAGTTTTATTTTAGCTGTGCCACACTTTAGTTGATGAGTCATACACAAGATGTGAATGAGCACCGGGATTTCAGTATGGACAAAAAGCTTGAGACAGATCTGTCGGTCCTCAGCACTGTAGCTATGCTATATTTGTAGAAAAGATTATCCAGAGATGAAAGATACGGAAAAGGCCAAAGGCACAAACATACCCAAAGAGGGAGATGAAGATACTCATCTAGTAGGAGGATTGCAAAAGATGCACTAGGGAAAGGAAGGAGTCGTAGAAGCCACAGAAGGAGAAGCTGTGGTCAGCTGCATAAGGGACAAGTGCAAAATCTGATGTGAGTGAGTCCAGGCTAAGAGAGATGGGAAAGACAGACGTGTGGCAGACAAGGGACCAGGAAAAGGAAGCAGTCTAAGAAAACATAAACCATGTGGTTTGGTTTTGCAACCAAAAGAAAGACCTAACAGGAAGCTCCAAACAAGCAAAAGAAATCCTCTGCTGTTTTTTTCCTGGTTTTTTCTCTCTCTAAACAGGCCACATCCTCCAAGATTCTTGGCTGGATTTGTTCTGCCCAGGCAATTTATTCCCATCGTTAATAATTCCCAGGAGACTATCCCTGGGGATAATAATTAAGCAGTGCCATGTTATGGTCCTGGGCTCTGGAGCTGTGTCTCTACTACTGAATTCCTATTCTCTACAACATTTCAGCCTATGCCAGACAATTGCCTGGCATAGTTTGAGGAATTAGCATCAAACAGCTTGGAGCTGTTGCCAGTGGGCAGTTTGGCGATGGCCACGCTGTGCTGGAGGGTGGGAGGATTTAAAAGGGCTCTGGCCAATTTCTTCCAGTCAGCTTGAAGGCCACAGAATGGTTCTGGTTATTTAAGGTAATAGGTGGGCAACTACCTCTACTACAGCTTCTAAGTTCTGATAAGGTTTCAGCTAATTTCATAGAGAGTTTATCATAAACACTTCTTAATAATTTTTAAAACTTCATAGAAATGTGTCATGGAAATTTCCAAAGCAAGACTTACAATAACATGCAGTAATGAAAGCTTTCTTCACTTACTCTCCCATCTTTCAAATAAAACCCCATATGTACAAAACAACTTAAAAAAAAGTAGTTTATGCCACAGTTGGCTTTGGAAAATCTGGAAATCCAAAGTGAAAATGACACTACAAATGCCTCCCCAGAATTTGAGCAGTAAAAACTTTTGGAGTGAATGATCCAAGTTGTGTCAAAACGCCTTTGCAACAGTGGAGGAAACATAAGAGGACATGCAGAAGAGAATCAACGTTGGCCTAGGACTGTTGCCTTTAGGTGGTTTGGATGTGGCTGGTTGGTGTGTGTCAGAGTAAGATGATAACAGAAGTTGTGCCTAATTGCCTTTGTCTCATACAAGAGGTTTATGAGATGTTAACCTCTGAAAAAGTCAAACATGATCTGTGCTTGCAGGCTGTGCAATGGGGTCTAAGCTAACTCCATGATTCCTTCGGGGGTCTCAGAGGTGCCCTCTACTGGCTTGAGCTGTCTCATAGAGCCATCAAGTCCCTATTGGAAAGGGGACTCATTTCTAGAGTTTTCAGAGCAGGAGGTTTTAAGGTGGGCACAAAACATCTTCTGGTGTGTAGGGGGGACCTCTTGCTCCTAACCTCCTGGTACTTTTGCCTGTTCTCTCCCGTTCTCTAAATTAACATGGCCTCATCTAGAGGCAGCTCTGTGCAGATGACACCAGTGCAGTAAGACGTCCATCCTCCCACCAAGGTCATCATTCAGTGTGGTGCGTGGTCTATGTCATGCAATGAGGGGAGGCAAGATAGTTCCCAGTGTTCGTTTAGTGGCTGCATTCGTCTTGAGAAATCAGGAAGGTTTGCCATGGGGAGAATAATTTGGGGCATTTACCTGAGACTTTGGGGGGAGGTGGGACATGGAATTGAGAAGATGGCGAGATACATACATTTTTGTATTGTTAGTATCGCTACCGGTTTTATTTCTGATGGCTGAGTAAGGATAACCTTAGATTTCAGACAGTGTGGTGCTTAAGAGATTCTGGTATGAAGAACATGCATTCCTAATATATCTTGAGGGAACATGACAAAGAAACCAAAAAGTGACCTTTCCCTATGGCTTGTTCTCTAAACCTGACTGAAAGTGTTGCCTCAAGCCTCTTGCCTCATCTCAGGCATGCAATTCTGCCTGAAGCAGTAACGCCTCTGAAAGAGATGGCTCTCAAGGCAGTAAAAGATAGAAGGATAATGATGAATGTGGTTTCCTGTGGTTGAGATATATCTATATACAGATACTCTTCTGTGACAGCGAAGAAAATCTAAGTCTACATTCACACTTGCTGAGGTTTTTGTACACTTTTAATATCGCATTTCCATTTTGTTCCAAGAGGAGAAAGTGTGATCAGCTTAAAGTACTTGCATGATTGTTATTGCAAACCCTCACATTCTTCTGTTGAATCTCTTAATATTTCTCAGATCTTGTGAAAATGCATATTTCAGCTTCATTTGCAAGAAACTTAAAGCATAACCTGAGAACGTCTGATGAATTTAGAGAAAAAATATGTTAAAAGAGTGTTTTTAAAAACAAATGTGTGATTTTTAGCACTTGAGTTGCTTAATCCTAGCAATAATGTGATTTTCTTGTTTGGAATATTTTCCAAGATCCCAAATTGCCTCCAGCTTGTATTACTTCAGTGTTTTTCAGGTCTTGTAATTTGGCCAATGTTACCTAACATACAGCAAAGCAGGTGCTCCACAAAAAATCTCTAGTTGTAATAAGATTGAAGTCAACAAGTTTTCTGCACTAGCCAGGTTTTATTTTGAGAGGATGAAAATGAAGTAAGAAGTTCAAGAGCTATAAAGTGAGATGGAGATGGTACAAACGAACACATTGTTCCAAAGGAAAGTGGAGAAGGGTGACAACAGAATAGTTTGACAGAAAGGAAGGAAAAAGCTGTGAGATGGAATAACAGAGTAACTGGTAATGCTGCTGACTGGGTGGAAAAGGGATTGCTGTTCGTCTCCCAGAAACAAGATGAAAGTAAGCACAGCTCACTTGCAAGAAGACAGTGGGAAGATCCATGTATTTTTTCATGGACATTTAAGATTAAATTTTGTTGCTAAGCTGCCTTTGGGGGCTGTTTGCCTCTCAAGTGTCAACTGTTTCCCCTCTTCCCCCCCAACAAAAAAAGCTCCTCTCATCCACGCTGTAAATTTACTTAAGTTTAAGCCATTCTCATAATCTATGGAAGCCTGACTGCATAGCTTTGACGGTATGGCATATTGTTTTACTTTGTTCTGGGTCTGGCAGGGTGGTAAATCAAACTGAGGTACTGAAACAGGAACAAGCAGTAGCAAAGAAAGAATCAAAGAGCCAAATCTTAGGATTTGTAGGCGAATATCTAAGAGTCTTGTTGAAATGACAAATAAGGTGGCAAACCAATGAGCCAGAGAAAGATGGATAATAGACAATTTGAATTGAAAATTGCTGCTTGAGAGTCCTGTTGATTTCCATATAAAGCATGCTCAGTTTGCATGTAAAACAATTCCTTTCCAATGGCCAATGGTGACTTAATCTCTAACAAAATGCTAAATTAATTCCTTGTTGTGTCTATCTGTTAGTTAATACATTTCTGCAGGCAAAAGTATGCCTTTGCTCTTTTTTGATCCCACTCAGAATCTTTGATGAGCTCTTTTAGAGCTGTATTGCACTGTAAAATAATTATTTCCACTGAAGATGCAAAATAATTTAGCTCCCTGTTCTCAGCTCTGTGAGTTTTGCAAGGTTAGTAGAAATTTTAATAAGTAGTAGAGCCTTTATTTTTGTAACCAAGTCAGCAGATCTTATCCTGGCTATCTATAGGGAGTAGATCTGATGAGTAAGAAGGTGCTTTTTTTATATAGTTACTTTTCAGAGGATCACAGTTTGAAAATGGTTGTGACATAACTGGGTCACATCTGAAATTTTTCTATAAGCCGCATAAAATGAGAAGTTGAGGTAGCTGCTTTTGTCAGAAGGTATATTCTTAGAGCTGTAGTGAATCATATAGTTGAGAGATTTGCATATTGCACTGTTACTGAAAACTGCAAAACCATCATAAATCTGTAACTGATTAGTACTCCTTCAGTCTCTTAAATCTGTTGCTTTTAAAAAATAGCAAAGTAAGAATTAAGATATAGATGCATGTGCATCACATATTGTGTTTCTTCTGTCATTGCCTTTGTTTTACAGGTTTAATTGTGGGCATGCTGTACTACGAAGAGTATCATGTCTCAGGGTTTGGCTGTTATGAGTGTTGGAGGGGAGAAAGTAGTAAGATAAGGTTCAGGATTGGTAAAACTGTATTTCAGCTGCCGGTGGCTCCAGTATGTAATAAATAATTTTCAGATTTTAATGCATGCTTTAACTTTTGGTTGGAAGCAAGAATGGAACAATTCAGCGATCATGCAGATTGCTAGCTGGACTGGGAAATTATCATAAAACATGATTCATAAGCTTACAGGATTTACTTTAGATAAGAATCCTTATGCTGTTTTTGTATCAGTGGGCACGCTGGCTGATTCTTTCTGCCAAATTTCCTCCTATCCCAAACAATGAAAAAAATTTATAATTCTGGATATAAGACAGATCGAGTGAGAGCATCTAAAGTCTAGGCTTCTGCTTTGATTCAAAATATTTGAGCTTTTCTTACAGTTGTTCTCATTTATCTTAATGGTTATTGAACATTTTTTAGGAGTTGGGCAATTAGTCATATGTGATCTAGAAGGGTTAATCCAAAGGCCACTTAGAGTCTGCAAAACCTAATCCACTAATATTAAAACAAATGTTAAATTCCTTGGTGTACACATACAGTATATGTATACCTCACTTGTCTACCTCACTGGTATACATGCCAGGGACAGATACAGCATGCTGCTATACATTTGTACAGCTCATTTGTCTGAACAACACTTAATTTTGTTTCATTCAGGTCATTCAAATATGATATGGGTGTCTAAAATGGCAGTTGGGTTGTTATCTTTATGAACAATAATCAAATTCACTTTTATTGTGTTAAGAACTCCCATTTTTCTGTTTATTTCTCATCCCTCAGAATAAGTCCACAAACCTGACTGACCGAGAAGACAGAAATATCCAGAGAGGTGTAAACAAGCATTTTGAAGGGCAGATCAGTCATTGATGGAAAAAGTTTTTTATTTTTTTGGCAGCTGGTCTGCTTTGAGAGATTTTTTTTCTCTTGCTAATTTTTCCATCATTCCTGCTGGACATTTCTGCTCCACTGGTTAAGTCAAATGCCAAATCAAATGTTGGTATGGCTGTGCTCTAACTGAAGAGTAGTATTTCCAATTGTGAAGGCAGGGCAGAAACAAATTTTTTTAACTTTTTTTTTTAAGTGCAAGTACTGATTGTGTTACAAGACAAAACTTGTAACTCGTGTCAATCAGTCATGTAGAAAATTTGTATTGTTTCCCTGGCTTTAATTGTTTTCTGAAAGCATTTCCTCCTGAACTCCAGAGCTGCTGAGTTTAAAAAACAAATAGATATACTTACCATAAGTAGGGTTCAGTGGTGGCCTTTTCCATGTTGCTTTAGGCCCTTGAATGGGTTTTATATATATTTTTATGTGGCGTTATGCAAAAAATCCATTTTTTCTCAAGAAGTGCACATTTATAGTAAAACATCTTTCTAGCTAGACCTGTGTGCACACACACTGAGCTAGGGACAAAATGTCAGCTCAACGGAAATAAAATTTTCAGTTAATGAAAGTCAAATCCAAGTATGAATTCCAAATTTGCTTAACAAACAGCTTGAATTCTCTTTGTGGTTTCTGAATACTTTATATTTTCCTAAATACTTTATATTTTCCTAAATACTTAGCTTTTATACTACTCAAAATAAAGATTTATCATTAAATACTGCAGACTCTATTGAACAGATTTTTTTTCGTAAACTTCACTTAGGATGACTGGACTGGGTATCATTCAACTGGAGAGAGTAACCTGTTTCAGCAACATGGGTTGTGTTGTCGATATTTTCCCATTGCTGCAATGTGTGAAGGCTGGAAAGTTCAAATATTTCCCATAGGGCAGATACTGTCTGGATAAATCAAGATAAAATAGGAGTCGAATATATTGGGCTATCCAAGGTGTGGCACAAATGATCCCTAGAAAGGAAGAAAAAATTATTAACATTTTAAATATATCTCCTATGAAAATATCACTTTTACTTTTCCCTAACTTGTCTAATAAATTACTTTAAATACATGACTTCGTGGCATAAAAGTATTTGTGTATTTCTGTAAACTCATGTTTTAAAGGCATTAATCAAAAACATGCAAAAGAGGTGGTATTTTTAGCAGTGCGAAAAGAAATATTTCAGACATGGATTCACTCTATAAAATCCTCTGCTTATTATTGGCAAATATATGTTCTGATGAAGCCATGAAACACTTTTTGATTATTTCACTAAATCAGTGACTCGGACAAGAATTTCATGCTCCACTAAGTCTGATTTTGTACACTGAATATTGGCCTTAAAATAAAGTTTTAAAAAGAGCTTTGTCCTCATTTGTTTTGTTTCTTGATTGTTGCTATTCTTTGGAAAGTACCAGTAAAAATTGCTTATTTTCAGAGGGAAGAGCATATTGCATCTTTCACAGTGAGAATTTGTTCCCGCATATTTGTAGTATTTGAGCTGAATAAATGTTAGCAAGGGAAAAAATAAAATAACCAGTTCTTAAATGGTATGGCTAGATTTATAAACTTGCAGGACAAACTGAGATTGAAGGATTCTTCCTCCTCTTCTGCTTTATGCAAAGGAGCTTTTGGCTACATCTGATTCCTGGAAAATTTCTCTTCCATCCAAGAGACCAGATGTCTCTCCAACAGGCACTGTGCTAGGTTTGCGGCTTTGGTGAAAATCACTCTATGTTGCCTTGAATCCTGTTTGAAGGTTAGGCACTCTATAATCTTCAGTTATTCAGAATTTCTCAGTGGCCCAACACGTGATATATTGCCTTATTGTTATCCAGGTACTCTGTAGTCAACATTTGTAAACAAAAAGCAAGGAAGAAAAGTATGTTTACTGCTGTCTAATATTAGCAACATAACTATCAGGTTTAAACACAGATTTTGAAAAATATTCAACTACTTGTAGTTCAAAATGAAGACATTTCTCTGTTTTATTTAGCCAAAAGGTTTCAGGTTGCTTGTACAATCTAATGGCTGGGATCCAGTTGTTATATTAAAACTCTCATCCCAGAGACTGTTCTCATTAAGCACAAAAATAGGGAAAAGGAATTTTTTCATTACATGAAAAAAGAAGAATTCTGTTAGTAAAAGGTCAATTTCTCAGCATAAAAGGCAGAATTTTCTACAATGCAGAAAATGTAGAAGCACTTAATAATGTCATGGTTGTAATTTACAAGAAACCTGGATGCCTCCATATATATGTGAACAATAAAACTTTTTTGCCCCACAGTGAAGAGGATAAAATGGCTACTTTTTAGCATTAAGTATTTTTATGTAAGCAGGTTGAAACAATTCATCCCAAGAGGTTCTTGACAAACCTGTCCTGACTAGTGATGTTGATTTTAAATGAAAATCTGAGAAGTTCCAGAGAATCAGGAGAATTATCTGCCACTGCTGTAAGTGGTAAGACAGTTGACTCGGGAAATGAAATATAAGACAACTATTTAGGCACAGAGCTTCAGAAAGTAACAGGTCAACTGATCATGGACTTAATCAATAGAGAATTAAATGCAGAGAATACGGTTAATGTTAACCAGCACGATTTCACAGAAATTAGGTCTTGTCTTTGATACTGTTCTGACAGGACTGCCATTCTGGTTGATACAGGTGACAGCTGTGTTGGCACACTTTTGTAAGGCATTTGACTTAGTGGCACCATTTCAAAAATGATTGCTCTTCAACAACAGTAAATTCAGAATGGGTTAACTAGTAATACTCAAAATGTATTTGCTAGGAATAGCTAGCAAAATAAATTCTAATCTAGTGAGGTTATATAGAGATCATTCTCAGCTTAGTACTTTACTTAAAATCAAAAGGAAGAATCACTGTCTGAATTACTGAGAAAAATCATGGAGCAGTGATGGAAATGGCTCCCTTTCATAAAAAATTATTTGGACGATGTTGTCAGCTGGTACAGATGAACAATAACCGAGTTATTTCAGCACATGTAAATTCAGATGAGTGGTCACTGCGCAAGAGGACTTTCTTGGAAGGGCACCCTCCCCGGAGTTGTAGAGTTACCTCCTTGAGACCTGCCTGTGAATGTCCATCGTGTAGGTCAGAAGAGCACTAGGTGACGGGGAGGGAGATGTTGCTGGCACTGAGAACACCATCATGTGTTGTGATCTGCTCGATGTGTGCCTGTATTAGCTCCTGTATCTTTGCTTAGAGAGTGTCTTAAGACAATGGCATGCCATATCCATCCCCACTTCTCCGTTTAAATCCTTCTTCCATACGTTTCTTATTTAATGAACATTAGCATCCGATTTCACTGTGTAGCCCCAAAAATTCATGGAGGAAAGGCAAGGAGCAGGAGTCAGGGAAATATATAAAAGTTTGAAAGAATTTTGATTAATCAAATAAATAAGCTTAGCCTGATCTTTATCCATTGAAAAGTGCTTGTTCTGTTTGAGGCGATGGACTATGTATCAAAGTGTGAGGCTGTCATGTGAACGCAGTCTGATATCTGTGGGGGAATCGGTCTGTTACTGAGAGCTGAGCAACCCTCTGAGATAGGTAGCAAGAAGGATATATTAAAAATATTTCCCTTGATCTGTGTTTTGCTTCTGAGTCCTGACCCGCACCATCCTTTGGTGCTGGCACAAGTGTTTACATAGCTGCTTGATGAACCAGATGGGTGTATCAGTTTGGTTTAGTTTTAAGCCAGATCATCTCCCCAGTCCTTTACACTGTATAGCCACACAAATGTTTGTGCCAACGCAAGGTGATGACAAGGAGTGGGCCTGTGCAGAAATGGGAAGCTAAGAGACTGATGGTGCCTAGATGTCTTGTTTTAGCAATGATGCTATTTTATCCTGTCTTGAAGTGTTCATGAAACTAAAGTTAGATATTAAATTCAGTATTTAAAATGTGATATAGTGAGATATTAGTCCTTATTTATTTGCACATTTTAGTAGATCAATAATAAAATTGGTGCTAATACTGCTGACAGGTTCCAGTGCTTTATAATGCTGTAACTGAAGTCAGGCCAAGTAGAATATTTTCCTGACTCTTAGCTAGGGAGCGGAAGGGGAACTGAAGAGAAGAATCTCGCTGATGACTGTTAACTGTCCGTACCCCGGGTTCCTGTGTTAGATATTCCCTGGCTACGCAGCATGATCTTTATTAATAGATCTTACTTTGCTTCTTTCAGCATTGAATGCAATTCTGGAGAGAAGCTTGCTGTAATTTATCGACATTTTTAAACTTTTATATTGAAGTAAGAATTCCTTGAAGTATATAAAGCTTAAACTGAGAGTACAAACATACATCGTACAGCATAAGGGGGACTCCACAAAGATTTGGTTGGTGATACATACAGTGCTTTAAATTTACATTCTTTGTTCTGAAAAAAAGTTAAACATACAGAGAAATCTGTATGGTCATGGCCCAAAGTTGTGTTTCTGGTCCTTGTAGAACTTGAATGTAAGGGCTTCATCAATAGCATTTTAGGGTGTGCAAGGACTTATGGATCAGCTCAATAACATTTATATTTGTTTAAATTACTTCACTTGCTTCAGTTCAGTACTACTATACATTTTTCTGGCCAGGTTGTGTTCAAATCTTGGATAATTTGTTCATTCCTAGTTTAAAGACCGACTGGAATTACGGCCATGTTAAGCATGCCTACTTTCCTGCAGGTTCATTTACAGTGAAGTCTCATTATTTGGTCAAGACTGTCCATCTTCCCAGAGTTTTTAGTACAGGTTATCTGTATGTGACAAAATTCAAGCTCAAGCATCTAGAAAAGATTTTTACAAGAACAAATGGAATCAAATGGAAAAAACTTTTTACCTGGAAGACCACTTCCAACACTTTTAAATCTAAATCTGAATTTAGAAGATGCACAGTGAATTAGTTGGAATGCAGTAGGACTCCAATAGGAAGGGTTTCGCCTAGTGGCAAGATAGGTCAAAAGAGGAATGGGGCTGGTCCCTTATATTGAGGATCTTGGCAAGTTCATCTCTTACTCCCCCCCTCCCCAGTATTAGCCCTCAATTTAATTGTTTTCTTCTGTTTTTTTAGTCATGTGTATGTGTAACTTTTTTTACCCCTGAACTACACTTTATTTCCTCATTTTGGGGAGAAATTAAATTTTTTTTGTCTGGGTTTTGTTTTTGTTTTAATTTCTGCCTATAAACTTCACAATTTCACATTTTACTTTCATCTTTTTAACTACTCACTTGACAACTCCAGCCACTGGCTTAAATGTATCCAAGGCATATCTTTACTAAGATGTATGTGAGGATAGAGATATGCCCAAACATTTGTGGGGCGCAGACCCAGAAGTTCATTGAGCAAACATTTTTCCCTTACCAACACCGAATCCCATTGTGAATATTTGATACATGGGCGACCATATAACGTTTTTCTTCTATATCTCTTTGCATTTTCACCTCTTTCTCACTTGACTTTTACAAAACATTCTTTTTTCAGACTTATTCTATTGTATAAATTACTTTAAATATAATTTGAAAAAAAAAGAAAGCCCTTTTACTTTAGTTCTTTTGCTTTATCATAAAATTTATAAAAGGAGATGTTTTGTTTAATTTTTGGAGTAGCAGTCAGTGCCTAAGAAAACTCTGAAACATTAGTTAATCAGTATTTTTTGTCCTTAAGAAGAAGAAAATGTATTTTCCGTTAGGCAAGGTATAAATTACTTTCTCAGTTATTCAGGTTTAATGTAATCCATATAGCACACTAATCTTACCCTGCTCGCTGTTTAGCCATCCATGGAATCTGTGAAGAAAAAAGTACATGTGGCTTGCATTTCTAATGTAAGCAAATAAAACTTGGAATTTTTTTCTTTTCCATATTAAAAAGCATCAAAAAAGAAAGAAATATACTTTTTCCCAGTCCACTTAAAGTTTCTTGGGCTTGGTTCGTCATTAGATTTATAGCGAGCATGAATTTGGCCTCTGTATTTTTCCTATCCTACACGTATTTTTCCCACTCAAACCAGTCCTTTTTTTACTTTTTATTCCAAGTATTTGCTTCTAAGCCTTTTCCTGGCCTTCTCTTTATTGTCAGCATCTGTTTTCTTTCTTTCCTGTTACCTTTCCCTTTCTTTGAGTAGATCTCTTTAAACATTTACAGTTTCAGAAAGTTTCCAATCTGCCATTACTACTAAGCTCTTAAAAGAATTCCTCATCTAGAAACGTCTAAGTAGGACATTGTTACCTCATCAAAAGATTAAAATATTTTTCGAATTATGTGTCAATTTAAATTGTAAAGCTCTTGCAGAAATCCTTGTATTTGGTGGTCATTTCCTTAAATACATTTCAGTGAGAAAGACAGCAGTTACGAGCGTCAGCAAGATATGCCTTCGAACTGTTTAGGTTTGATTGCATTGCATTATAGAATGCTTCATTACTGGTTTAACCTCTCAAAGGTTCTCAGCTGCTGTTTTATTTAGCTATACCGACTACACTGCCTACAGCAACTCCAGGCAATGATTCCCCCAGTGGCATGCATGAGCTGCCCTGCTCTACTGCAAAAATACATTATGGCTGAATTTGCCCTCAGAGTTTGGAAAGATCTAAAGTCTTTGGAGACTAAAAATGTGTTTTTTCTTTGTTTTAGCTGGCAGTATGAGCCGCTGGCATTTTAAAGTGCAAGTCATTAGCGTCCACAAGGGTGATGTTAATATGTCTGTGTTTCAATCTCAGGACATTTTCCAGTTGCTTCTGCCACAACAATCTCTGCCATCTCAGTGCTTTTTAAGCCCCTTGTGAATTCAAGTAAGCTTTGCAATGCCAGTAAGAATCACTGTAGACTTCGGCTGAAACCAGTTGCTACCTGATTTATTCTTTTTGCAGTAGTTGGCAGTGAGGTTGAAAGTCATTCAGAGCTACGTGGCAGGGGGTGGAAATGAAGACAATGAGGGATGTAACGTTTAGAAGCATTAAACACAATCAAAAGTAAAGCTAGAGGATTTTGGACAATCTTAATTTTTTTAATTATTTGTATTTATTTTTTAAAATTGAGGCGCTATGATTTAGACCTATAATAATACGCAGCTGCACATACAAAATCCCAGCAATGGTGATAACATGGCATCCAGAAATAAGAGCAAAATAAAGGATCAATTGAGGCAGTCGAGAGCATAGCCTGAGGGACCAGATGACAGTCCTCATTGACGAGAAGGCCAGAATCTGTCAACAAAGGTAATGCCTTGCGGGAGATGCAATAAGGCAACACAGAGAGATCAAGGGCCGACCCTTTCACCCAGCGTGTAAGCGCCGAGTGTGGATGTACAGCGTGTTTGGTCAATTACTGCTTGCTTTCACTGGCAGGAATGTCAGAAATATTCCCCCTTCCCTTTTAGACCGCTTTACTGTATTCCCTCCAGTTCCCAGCTCAGGCGTAATCCCAGCTCCCACATTGGAGAAGAATGTAATCTAATCAGAGGGGTAGGGCAGAAAAGAGGTCTGAATGTGAAGACAACCGAGCGAAGCTAAAAACATAAACATTTTGGCAAGCGTTGCTATTTTTAGGCGTTTCAGTTGGTCTTAGGGAAAGCTGAGTACTATGGTGCCAAGTCAATAGTGCCCGGGGTTAGATCGCAAGGTTTCACAGCCGTCACTGCCTATCCCCACTGTGTAAATATATAAAAGGACTGGGGACTAAGCAATACGCTTTCTCTCTTAGTTTTCTTCTGATTCATTAGTGGTTTCCCCCTAAACGTCTTCAAATTAAGAACTCTGCAGGGGATTATTCTCTCCAGCTCCAAGCAGAGAGGGTCCCTCTGGCACAGGTTCCTGCCCACTCCTGCCGCCAGCGTCAGGCGCGGGTCTTTCAGAAAAGAGCGGGAGGGGTCATCTGCGCACGTGTGCCCACGTGCACGTGTCTGCCGTCTTGTACCCAGCCCGGTGGTGGCTCAGTGTGGGAGCTTGAATGGAAGGGATAATCCTGGATCACAGTATAATTACTACTGCCTGGCTGATTTGGTGCTTATAGAACCGAATTTCTTGCTCATGAAGTGTATGAAGAGTCCCGGAAGGGTTGTGGTTTGGACGAAGCCGATCCGGATCTTCAGACCTGCAGGTAGTGAGGTCATGGTGTATCGGTTAAAAAAAAAAATCAGTCCTGTTCACTCATTTATTTTTACATTAATTATCACATTTGTGGATAAATATAAGGCTATTGAGATGTTTTTAAACTCAAATTTCTTGAAAATGTCACAACTCCTTATTCTGGTCTTGAGTAACACATTTTCCTCTGGATCACTAAGTTTTATTCATAATATTGGGAGTGCATATATTCATTCTGGCCATTTCCTTTTGTTCGTGTGTGTTATAGTAGCAAGTAGCTGTGATCCAGGTAAGACCTTACAGAAACTCATGTGTTACTGCGAATGTTGGTAATACTTTATGTTGTATATTGGTCTGACCTGTTTACACATTGGCCTACAAGGAACTGAAAACTTCAATATAAATTTCAATTTTGATCAAACGTTCTGTGCCTGTGCAGAGCTGGGAGTGGTAAGGATGGACGGTGCAAGTGATTAAAAGGCAGAACCCAGGTGTTGGCTAATTCACAGTACCCTAAATGTCAACATCTGAGGAGAGGAATGGACTCTTATTTTGTACGGGAGGAGGCCGAGCTGTCTTATGGGAACTGTAGCAGTAAATTTGTGGTCATTGGAACGGAAATTCAGAGTTTTGTGACTAACTAAGCACGGGCTTGGTTTGACTTCCAGTCCCGTATACCAGACCACGTCTTGCCTCTTTTTATTTGATTTGAACGTGACTGGAATGAGCAAATGAGGGTCTCCTCATGCTCTGAAAACTATGTTAAGATGCTCCTTTTAAAGTTTGAATTTGCCAGGATTCACAGACAAGTACCAGAAATAAAAACTAGTGGGCAGTGTCTTGTATTTCTCCTTAGCTCTCCATCAAAAGCAAACACACACTTAGAAAGCTTTGTACATGTTTTACTGACAAGAAGAGGCAGGGATGACTGCCGGCCTGTGTTCGTGTAACACATGTCAGTATGACATAGATGTTCGGTGCATCTAGTCTTAACAGAGGCTGAGTGTATCTGATGTGTTTTCAATTTAATTTATTATTGTTTGTTTGCAAAAAAAAGTCTGAAGGCATCATACTATTTTAATGATTAATGGCCAAGTTTTCTTTATATTGTTAAAAAAATAGTATTCCATTTTATATAAATTCAACACAAATTGTTTGAGAATAATTGTCTGAGAATAATCAGTATTCCTTTTATATAAATTCAACAGAAATTGTCTGAGAATAATAGCTACAAGAGGTTCTGTTTTGCATATCTATCATTCTTCCAGTTGGATGCTCTAAAAGCATTTTACAAACAATAATAAATTTAGCTTTACAACACCCTGCTGGTGTGAATAAATATTATGAACGGTTTTAAAAATAGGAAAACTGAGGCATAGAGATATTAAAGCAAAATGCCTCAAGGGTAGCCACTGGCATTACTTTGGGATGCTTCAATTTTCTTTCAGTAAAAAGAAAATGACATTACATTATCAAACACTACATTATCAAACTGGTGAAAGTGTGAGGAAAAAGTTTTATGATGCTGTCATCACTTCTGCACTGTTTTTTCTTGGAAGATGAGTGGCAGTCTAGGAGGATTTCAAAGAAAATCACTTCAGATTAGCTGGAAAGGGCTGTTGTGAACATCATAAGACTTTTTGCATAATGTAATGCATTAAATACTATGACCCTTATAATTTGTAATAATGTACAATTGTATGTGAACATAACTTTTAGATGACTTTTTAAAATAAATGATGAACATTTTATGTTTTGATGATAAATCCATTCCAAATTTTCTAGATAGGCATTTAAAAACATTTATCTTAAATGGGGAGAGAAATATTTTAAAATGTCAATATCCTTATACCTCCAACACAATATTACGAACAGAAAGGTATAAAAAAGTTCTCCCCATTGCTGCAGATATTCAGTTTTGCTAGTGTGAGAGGAAAAGTCTTATTTCATAAGTAAAAAGCCAAGGGAGAGACATTGCATGAGATGTTAAAAGATTTTGCAGTCTTGATGAATAATAAGCAATAAGAACCACGCTCTAGACTCCATTATAACTGTATTCCATAGGTGCATCCAAAGTTTGATCTAAACTCTGCTCCATGGATATGAGAAAGCTAATAGAAGCTGATGGATCTTTACAATAATGTGAAGTTCTTTTGGCTTTAAACAGGGTCAGTGTATTTATAACTTGATTATTTCAGCTGTCTTGATTTTTTGTCTTCTGCTTCAGCCAGCTGTGGAAGAAGGTCTTGATGGAGTTTATTGACAATACACAAGGCCGCTGCAATTCTTTGTACCAAAAGATCTGAGATGAGGTGTGAGAACGGATATTAAAATCGGTCAGGGCTGAAGACAGCCCTTAGTGAAAGTACCTGTGGCATAGTTACATATCTGTAAAATTTACACCTCGTTTGTAAAAGGTACACTGCCTTATGTCCTTATTGTAGAAAACTTTGATTCAAGTTTCCCATATATAGCATCACTTAGCGTTTATAGACTTGCAGCTTTAGAATTCTGCCTGCGCTCCATGGGGCCGCCTCCTCTGCAGCAAAACAATGAAGGAAAATTTCATGTATAAGTTATTCATAAACTACTTCAAACATGAGAAATTGTTCTTTACAAATAAATCATTGTTGTGCATCGCATGCTTATTTTATCATCTAGTCTTTAGTGTTGTTTCATGATTTATAATATGCTCCTTATTTCAGCTATTTAACAATTTATTTCTAAGTAAGTTAAATAAAATAGTTGGCTGTAGAATGATCACACATCAGATTCCAAAATGGGACCCTACCTAATACCAGTTGCCATGTAGGTACTTCCAAATGTAATTACCTTGGAAATCCTGACACGAGGTAACAGGGTAACTTACAGTTAATTTCGCAGCTCTGTAGAGCACCTTGCTGCAGATGTAAGTCAGAATGCTCTACTTGAAACTGAGCATTTACTTTTGAGTTGAGCATTAGCACTGATATGCTGTGTCTCAAGGAGTGAACAGAATTAAGTAAGTAAATGAATTAGAGAAAATAGAAAGCAGGGGTCTGTGTACAACCAATACTGATTTATTTGAATCTCATGTCTATCAGTGGTCTTAAAAATAGCTCTGTGTCAATGTGATTAGTTGGTCTGTCAGCTTTTCGGGGTAGGAAATTTTACTAAAATATTAGGGCTCTGTGGACTATTTTGTTCTTTTCATGTTGAGACCATGCTGCAAATGCTAGTGGGGCTTGCAGGACAGACGTTACCCATGAAACAGTGAAACCAGTTCCAACAAATCCTGCTCCAGAACCTCAAGATGTGGAATAAAAGCTGGTTCATATTGCTTCACAGAGAGACCACCTCAGTTCCTGAAAAATCAGAATGTCTTTTTTCCCCCTCGTTGTTCCTCTGATTGGAGAGTTCTGCAATTTTCTCAACTTTTCCTACTTAACTGGAAAGCTGCTTGTGGGTTTTTTCCCTTAACTTCCTAAGTAAGCTATTGCTGAGTATCCTCTGTTCTGGCTGGGCAGGACTCAGTTCCATTGGGTTGATGGTCTAAGAAGAGGAAGGCTTTAAAGCAAAAGCTGAGCAGCAGAGTTTGAGCCCTGTAATAAAGTTATTTAATCAAATTGTTTTTCAGGTGTTTACAGGAATGCTCGACAGAAGAGTTTTGGTGGGTTTTTTTAAAGGCTGTTGGATTTGAATATTTGTCCCTTAAGACTCAGTGATGGGAAGGCTTTGAGTGCAATGAAAACTTGATCAATTTTAATATAAATGCTTATTCTGAAAATAATGATTTAAAGTTTTTGTAGGGCAACTCCCTTCAAAAGAATAGCCAGGCTAATCTGATCATACTACCTGGTGAATCTATGGAAATCTTGAAAGTGCTGTATAGTTGAATTCTTTTCACAAAATAAAATTAGTGTAATGAATGAATATGTATTCCATTAATTTATGAAATATACATTAGTAACTATTCCGCAATACAATGCAGAAACAAACATTTCCCTATCTCATGTGACTCGCTATCTATATTAATTAAACTATTGCATTCCAGTTTACTGTTTATGAGCATCACTACTTGTAGGTGCTTTGAGTTGGACCTTTAATAATTAGACTCAGCTAGCGGATCATCCCTCCCTCAGCCTCTCTCCCCACCTCTCAGTGTATCTGTACACACATGCCTCTACAGTAAGGTAATATCTACTATAAATGGAAAGGCGAGATTTAGTATAGATCTGTCTTGTTCCTAAAAGGTTGTATGATTTACTGACTCTTCCCTGGATTAAAAGTGGTCAGGATCACCAGACTGGTGAAAACCAGACATTTTTGCACACCAAAGATGTGGAATTCCAAGATTTAAAGCTTGAATATGAGTTTGTTACAAAAGCTGTCAGTGTCACCTGCACTGAAAGTATGCTTGGATCTTTACTCCGTCTCTGCAAAAGAAGATGGCTGAGGATCCCTCTTTCAATTTTTTTTTATTTAATGCCATTAATATCACTGATTGTAAAGTTCTACAGGTGCTGAATGCCTTTGAAAATTCTCCCCATCCTCCATTAATAAAAGATTATTAATGTATTTACTTGTATAGTACTTTGGGCTGAGGATACGTCTCAGATCATGGAATCATAGAATCATAGAATGGTTTGGGTTGGAAGGGACCTTAAAGATCATCTAGTTCCAGCCCCCCTGCCATGGGCATGGACACCTTCCACTAGACCAGGTTGCTCAAAGCCCCATCCAACCTTGGGCCTTGAACACTTCCAGGGATGGGGCATCCACAACTTCTCTGGGCAACCTGTTCCAGTGCCTCACCACCCTCATAGTGAAGAATTTCTTCCTTCTGTCTAATCTAAATCTACCCTCTTTCAGTTTAAAGCCATTACCCCTTGTCCTATCACTACATGCCCTTGCAAAAAGTCCCTCTCCAGCTTTCTTGTAGGCCTCCTTCAGGTATTGGGAGGCTGCTATAAGGTCTCCCTGGAGCCTCCTCCGAGCTGAACAACCCCAACTCTCTCAGCCTGTCTTCATAGGAGAGGTGCTTCAACCCTCTGATCGTCTTGGTGGCCCTCCTCTGGACTCGCTGCAACAGGTCCATGTTCTTCTTATGTTGGGGGCCCCAAAGCTGAAGGCAGCACTCCAGGTGGGGTCTCATGAGAGCGGGGTAGAGGGGGAGAATCGCCTCCCTCAACCTGCTGGCCACGCTTCTTTTGATGCAGCCCAGGATGCAGCTGGCTTTCTCAGCTGCAGGCGCACATTGCTGGGTCATGTTGAGCTTCTCATCAACCAACACCCCCAAGTCCTTCTCCTCAGGGCTGCTCTCAATCCATTCTCCACCCAACCTGTATCTGTGCTTGGGATTGCCCCGACCCAGGTGTAGTACCTTGCACTTGGCCTTGTTGAACTTCATGATGGTCACACGGGCGCACCTCTCAAGCCTGTCAGCGTCCCTCTGGATGGCATCCCTTCCCTCCAGGATGGGAGGGAACAGTGACACCACACAGCTTGGTGTCATCAGCAAACTTGCTGAGGGTGCACTCAATCACACTGCTCATGTTGCCCACAGAGATGTCAAACAGCGCCGGTCCCAGTACTGACCCCTGAGGAACACCACTCGTCACTGGTCTCCACTTGGACATCGAGCCATTGACCGCAATTCTTTGAGTGTGACCATCCAGCCAATTCCTTATCCACTGGGTGGTCCACCAAATCCATGTCTCTCCAATTTAGAGACAAGGATGTTGTGTGGGACAGTGTCAGTTGCTTTGCACAAGTCCAGGTAGATGATGTCAGTTGCTCTTCCCTTATCTACCAACACTGTAACCCCGTCATAGAAGGCCACCAGATTTGTCAGGCACAATTTGCCCTTAGTGAAGCCATGTTGGCTCTCACCAGTCACCTCTTTATTTTCCATGTGCCTTGGCATAGTTTCCAGGAGTATCCGTTCCTGGATACTGCCCTAAATTGTACCTTTGAGCATACTACTGAAAAAAATGGTGTTATAGAGCTCCATACAGCCCAAGATAATGTAAGCAAAGGACCTCCTAGGTTTTCACATCAAACACGACCGCATGGATCACATCACGTAACTCTTTTCCTGACCTTGTCAAAATTCATTGTGCTGGGGAGCAGCCCTTTTGCTTCCACCGCTCGGATGAGAAGCTGCGTTCCAGAACTGGACTGCCATGGGAGCTTCCTCCAGCAGCCTCTCAGCTCGTGTACAGCCAGTCATTCATTTGCCTGTCGTGGTAGTTAAATGGAAATTCTTTTCCTTCTGCATCCGATCAAAATATTTCTTAAAAGGAAATTATATCTGTAATCAGCCTCAACGGGTCACTCTCTTCTCATATTATCTCACCAGATAGCCACTTCTTGGAGGACTGTTCCAGTTTGAGGAGTTCTTTCCTGAAGCAGGTGACATGAAAGCTTCGAAGTAAGGTGTCACCTAAAGCTTCCAGAGTCTCACCAGCTGTTGTTGTGCAATTATATTAGTAGTTCTTCAACAGAAAAATATCAGCTTGGTATCAGTTGCCTTTCTCACGCTGGCATCAGATTGTCATCTGCAACTCCTCCCGTGATCACTCATTACACCAGAATCTTTCTCCTTATCCAGCTGATGGATTCCCAGCTTACAACAAAGATTTTGTTATTAGTCTCCAACTTGAAATGCTTATTTTCAACATTGTTTGCTATTACATCCTCTTTGATCCGTTCCTTATGTACGTTGTTTTCCTTTACTAATTTCATCTTCAATTTTCCCAGGTATCAATTTGTCAAATTTTTCACTGGAAACCTGGCAGGGGTTTTCCTCATTTCTTATAACCAGAAACCATTAATTACTTGAAGAAAAAAACAAGGTTAGGCAAACATGAATGAGCAGTGCAAAATTCATTTTTTCTGCCATTTTGCATTCTATTTATTGAGGAATTTCCATTTGCTTCCAGTCTTTCTTGCTGATTTGCTGAAAGTTAGTCCTTGCATGCTATCATATTATTTATGTCTGATTAACAGGTTTTATCTCCTTCTCAACCTGTACAATTTTCTTCCTGTTTATTCTTTAAAGACTGTTATTCTTCAGTCCCCATTTAAACAAGATGTTCAAGGACTTCAGTACTGGAAGTTTGAATTGAGTGACTTACTTAACTAAAAGAATCACTATATAATCCCAAAGTGAGAAATAAACAGCTGAACAATGGATTTTCTTGCTTGCTTGCCTCAGCTGTCAATTGGAATTTTTTGGCTCAGGAGAAACAGAAGTTTAGCTGATAGCGACTAATACAAATTTTATATTTCTTGCATTTCCCTATTTTTATGCCTTTTACAGGAGTTCTAATGAAGGATTCACAAGCAAACCCAACTGGCAGTCCCTTCCCTATACGTTTTATCACATATCCCAATAGAGTGACATTTTTAGCATGCTTTTCCAAGTTGTTACATTAACAAATTTGCACTGATTTCTTTATCCTGTCATCTAAAGACCACCTTGTAGTAAGACAGTGAACTTTTACAGCATTCCATAGTTGATGCACTGTCTAATGTCACAAACGTCTGCTCAAATTACTTCACTAAGACTTGAGAGGAGTCTACATTGTGCCTTCCATTTGAGCTTGATTTGACAGAATCAGTCCCTGCGCTAGCTCATGGCACTTATCAGTTAGTCAGCCTTCCTCAGGGAAGAGAATTTAGAGTGCACCATATTCAGTTTTCAGATCAAGCCCTGTCCCCTTAGGAAGCTATGTACTGCATTATTAAACAAGGTGCCATCAGCCGTAGCACCATGCTTAAACATTCAGTCAAATAAAAGACGACATCATTATGTTAACTCTTTTTTCACCAGCTGCATTTATCTTTCAGTGGTCTGAAATAAAACGCTAAGACAAAGAAAACTTTGCTGCATCTTTTTTTTTTTAATTTCTCTTGAAAGTGCATGAACATGGACAGGAAAACCTGTCTGATGTTATAAAATAATGATTAAAATTAATGCTATACGAGGTGGTTTTTTGCAAGTTAGATTTTTTTTTAAGTTATTTGAGACCGATGTATTGTTTATTTTGACAGTTTTATATGTAGTTCTCATATAGACTAGTCATTTTGTATGTTTTGATTTAACTGTCATAGCTATATACAACCAAATTCTGATGATTGCTGTAACTTTAAATATATCAAAGACAAGTCACTTCAAGCTAATATATCTAAATGAGAGAAGAAATTGGTCATAAATGTAAAAGTCCCTTTATAAAATGTATTACCTGTTATACCATTAGTGCACTGTGCAATAAGGTATAAGTAGATTGTGATCAGATTATGCACACAGCATCAAGAATTATGGATTCTTTGAAGTATTTTATATCATTTCAATCAAACTGAAAATCACACAGAAGGGAGACGTGCTCCCTCTTGAAAGTGAGTAGATTCAGGATATATACTTTAAGATTTGCATTTTAAATCTCCTTGGGTCTTCTCCTTATATTCAAAGTGAGTTTTGTACATCTTTCTTTACCTTGTCAGACCAGAAATTGTCAAGATTCTCCGAGAAAAGGAAAGATATCCTTTTTAAAGCTTCATGTTGATATAAATATGAAAATGGATTAAACTCTGCTTCCAATTTTCAAACATATGTACTTCAATGAATATTAAATGGTAGACCCATATCATCATCATGACTTATTTACTTTGTAGAGTTTTTATCAAAAAAGGACTGGAGTTTGCTGTGGAGCGTGAAACTCCACTGTAATTGAGTTTAGAGTGGTAAAACCACTAAAGAGGCCATGGCCCCAGAGAGTTCCCTGAAACCCACCTGTCAGCTGGTGTTACATCACTGATCCAACAAGCCGTGCCTTCCTCTTCCCGCTAAAGACTTCTGTGGCAAAAAAACATAAGATGAAAAAACACCCCAAGTTGCTCCTAGGAAAAAAACCCTCCGCAACAGCTGCACAGTGTCAGCAGGAATAATGATCTGAAACTCAGCCTCCGAGGGATGCTAGTCTGGGTCCTAATTCTGTAAGGTGTCATTTCTTTCATTGCAATGCCATTAAGCATGAAAGTAATGGAGAGGACATGAAGTACTCTTTCACCAAAGTATAACAAGAGAGAGAAAGGGTACTTCAGGATATTGACAGGAAAAGGTGTCTTGTTTTGCTCGAAGGATCGTCTTAAAGGATCCATGCATAAAAACAGCAATTTAATTCTCACTATTTTACCATCAAAATTGCACATTTTAACATTGTAGCTTTCGAACATGAATGTTCATGTGAAAATTGAAATTGTAAGCACGTTCAGTTCCATCGTTTCTTTGGGTTAAAAGCAGATTTTTGCAGGTGGATTGAATGACTCGGAAGACTGATACTGGACTACTTTAAAATCATTGCTGAAATCAGTCCTCAGGTAAAGTGTTCTGCTTGCAGAACTCCATTTACTTCAGTGGAGTTACATCCGTGCAGGATCTGGTTATAAGGCGATAGCGACTGTCGATATTTAACAAACGGTTCACTAGCCTGGTTTCTGTCCAGCAGACAGTTAGACCTGAAGCAAACCTCCCTGCTATAATTTAAGCACCTGCACTAGCCTTTTTAGCAGAGATGAGGAGCCGAACGACATGGGAAATAGCTTCTTTGTGAAACTCAGGGTGATTCCTGCACCAAAATGTCAAGGCAAGCTGGCAGGGCCGTGCGAGCAGTTTTCCAAAATGGCTCGTTTATTCTATTTTTGGCATGAAAAGAGGCTTTCGTCTTCAGACTGTCAAGTAAGTCCCTTCACAAAAGCAAACGTATAGCTTCAAAGACGGTTAAATGCCGGAGCCTTATTTAAGAGCTTACCTCCACTGAAATCACCACCATTCTGACGTTGGATCAAAGTCTATAAAAGAAAAGAGTCCAAATGTTTTCTTTTGAGAAGATGTAGCTGATCACATTGAGTCCCTTTTTCAAGAAAGGGAAAGAAGCTGCTCTGTTAGACTTGGATTTGTTTCAAAGATTGTGGCTGGCAGATGCATTGTTCTGAAAACTACTCCTGCCAGTTTTTTTAATCTATTACACCTACATTAATATTCAGTGCAAATGAGTCCCTCGGTTTGGTCTTTGAATTACTACTGTGATCACTGGTGATGAAATTGAGAAAGGATATGATATTTCTCCTCTATCTTTGCTGCACATCAAAGTCTGAAATAGTGCTTCCTGCGGGAGGTGTGCTGCTCTCAGAGTTGTCCTGCTGTAACATGCTTCAAAAATAGTTGCTGGGAGGAACGTTACAAATTGCTGTGCGTTGCCTACTTGACCTTGGCATGCAGGCTTACTACAGGTAGTAACTCCGAACTGGATCACTGCTGGGAAAAGGATACACAGAATCTTCCAACCTACTCAGGGAGTGATTTGGGCTCCCAGCCTATTCTTAAAGGAGAATAAGGCTGGTTTTAGTGTGAGTGCTCTCCTAGCTGTACGGAGGTATGTTTTCTTTAAATCAGAGACAATCACTGCAAATTCAGTGTCTCCCAATGTTTCCGCTTGCTTTCAGCTTCCGACTCAGAGTCTTGAGTGATTATTTATGAACAACATTGAACTGAAGATAACAAATCTGATCTCCTTCACTGAAAAATCTTCTAATTGTCCATCTTTTCAATATTCTATGCATTTTTATAACCAAGGAAGCCTTTAGGCACATAATGAAATTAAAAAATGTGTGTGTTGAGAAGAAACACACATTTTGTCTTTTGATTTGATCTTAATGTAAAAAAGTATGCTTTTTTCTTCAGAGGGTGCAGCTTAAACATTTAAAAACAAAACCGCTTTCTCTGTACTACAAATAATTCTAATTTTAGTTTTGATATATCAAAATAAACTTTACTCCCTTGCCTTGATATTTTACGCTCCTTGAGAGGCTACGCCTCACACCCATCGGTGAATACTTTGGTCTGTAGTACTGCGGGCTTGGGTGTGGTTTCATTTGTTCTTAAACCAGTTGAACAGTGGGCTGCTGCTAAAAGGGGTGATTTTCCTTGAATGATCAGGCTCCCGTATCTGCCGCAGGGTGTCATTTTTGGTGGCTATCTATCTGATAAAAAACTTTTTTCCCCCCAGTTAGTTTTCAGTTGGATCAACTCGCTGACCTGGCAAAATTTGATGCTGCAGGATCACTGGACCTGACAGGAGGAAAGTGGTGGGAGCACGGCACCACAGGAGGGCAATCTGAGCGACTGTTTTTGGCAACAGTCTAAGTTACCCACGATAAGATGTATCATGAAGTCCCTTTGCAGTTAATAACAGGGCTGTTTTTTTACAGTAAACAAACAGGGGAAATGTGACTCAATATCTCCGAATTACCCTCCTTTTTCTCCCCTTACTCTGCCCACCAGTGTAGTGCCTGCGTTCACATCAGCCTCAATTTTAGCAATACATCAAGAATATGAGAGATGCTTAAAATAACTGTTTCCATAGATTTTCACAGGCAGTCTTTTTTACATCTCTCTGACTGCCGTACTTCTTGCCTCCAACCCTCCTCACCCACATTGTTTTTTGGCATCTTTATTTGATGGGTCCAAAATGGAACAACTGAAGAAACAATGACACCTTATGTCAAAAAATGTACATTTTGATATTTGTGGGAATGCGCCAAATTTCAGGTGTTCATACTTGCCCTTACTGCGGGTTCTAGCAATTGCTTAGGAGAATTTTATGGTAACGTATGTTAGAAATTTGTGCTCCTCAGTGGTAACAGAGTATTTGTGCTAAGAGAACTGCCCGAATGAAAGTGGTGCTGTGGGTTTGGCTGCCGATAGCTGTGTTGCTGCTGGTATCTCATCACTGAATATGGAGTAGCTGACAAGAACCAAAAGAACAAAAAATGGCAGTCTGCATGTCTTCAACCTTCATTACCCATTTTGCTATTGTATGAGGGTGGTAATTGGGTTATATTGTCCTCCTTGCTGGAGTTTCGGGAAAAGTATGTTGTTACAATCTGCTGCACAGCAAGCTGGGCTATCGGTTCCGGCATTTTACTGAAACAAGTGATCATCACAATGTCCACAGTATATTCAAGGTATTTTATTGTAATGTTGGGCAGCTCTGTTTCTGCAGAAGACTCATTACCCTCTGGATGTGCTCGTTATTGCATGTTGATCAGCAGCTTTCAAGCAAAAGATGTTCATAAATTGTTCACACATACTGCCCAAACATCGTGGAGGTGAAAAATTATTGTTACTGTTGAGCCTTACATTTAATACCCAAGCGTGGTATCAGGAGCCTGTCCAGTAAGTGATGAAGGATATATTACGAATATTGTAAACACCGCGGAGATTAATTAATGCTTCCCCTTCGACAAACAATATGCAACACTAGATGGCACGCTTGGCCTCAGGATCGCAGCCACTTCTGTATGTTCTTGCGTTGCCCAAATGTCCTCGCGTTTTGGTCTTTCTTTTCCGTAATTTTAAAATAAGAATGGTAGGTGATATTACAAAGCACATCTGGGCCGCCCTAGTACAGTGATTTTGAAACCTCTCTCCTGTGATCCTCCCCAAGCTGCTTCTTTCTACAGATTTTGAAAAATTTCAAAAAATTCCTTAATATGGAATGAAAATATCACTGAAATAGTAAAATTAGAGAAGAAACAGGAATGAAAATAGTAGAGTACTAAGAATAGTAACATTTTTTAAGCAACAGTATTTAATAAAAAAAAAGGAGAAGGGGGATGCAAAACTATTTTCAACAGGCGTTTTCTTCCTTCTCCATTCCATTTGCATCATCTATTATTCTTCTCCTGGTGGATTAAAAATGGTTACATAAGCTAAAAATAAATTGCTTCATGTCAGTTTGATCCAAATCAAAATTTTACTTTATTTTATGACAATTCTTCATTTCATCATTGAACCAAAAAGGCATAATTTCAATATCCCTAAGGCAAAGTGATGCACTTAGCCTCTGCCTATGTCAGGAACTAGTGGGACATAATAGGATTGGGATTAAAGAGCAAAATGGATGGAGCTAAGGATCCAATGTCCATGCAAAATGAGTTTCAGGGAGGTTACTTCGGCTAGCTCTAATCTGCAGATATCAGGCCATATACCAGGCAAGGTCTTGGAGCTCAACCTCTGGTTTAATTGCACTGGCCTTGATCTCTTGAGATGCTTTCCAGTCCATGGTATTACAAAATCTTGTTCAAAGCCTGTTTTGGTTATGCCTGAAAAACACATACTTTTTCTTGTATTTCCTTAGAAATTCTTAGAAATCAAAATACTGCTTTTGATGCCGTCAACACAGTGCGCAAACAGCTGGGTGTCTCTGTGCTTCTCTCCATCACTCAGTTGTTGAAAAATGCATCTCTCTTTGCTATCAGGAATAGAAGCTTTCATGAAGTCCTTCTCTCACTAAAGTATTTTTAGCTGTTCTTTACCTCACTTTCATGTGAAAATGCATATATCTCTGTGGTATTTGTGCCTCATCCTTTTCCATCGTGGGAGGCCTGGCCACACAATCCTGATGCTGCACTGATGATATCCGAGTACAGACCTCTGCTGTTCTGTTATAAACCTTCTCTACTCAGCTGGGATTACCATCAGGTATGATTTCCCTGGTGAGAGCCTTGGCTCAGATGTTTCTTATTCCTGAAGGTGGGGAATCTGGACACATAGCACAGCTTTCTGTCGGAAGCTGGGATTCCTGTCCGGGCAAATGCAGGTGTTGAACAGAGTGCAAAGCTATTTTTTGCACTCTGGTACCACTAAGTACTAATGTTCATGCTAAATGTTTTAAAATAATGGGGCATCAATTCTTTCTAAATTTATATCTTTTCACCACTGTAATTTAAATAATTTTACTTGCATTATTAGTGATTTACATCAACCAAAGTAAGAAGGAAATGAAACCACTGAAATCTTAGGAAGTGAAAAGGGACCTTATTGTACTGTCCACGCTAGTAACAAATCGATTGATTTTAGTAGTTCAGGATCCTAATTTTTAGAAGCACTGAAATACCTCCCAGCTGGATTAAAAAAACGCAGGAAAGGCAGCCCTGTCTAGCTGACACAAAGTCAGAAACCTAATAAAGGGAATGCAGCATAGGAAAGTACAAAAGTCAACATGTCAACATAAATCAACTTTGTCAGAATGAAACAGATGAGTCCATTTGTTGGTAGATCAGATTAACGTAAATCAAGGCAGTATAAAGGTTACACATTATAGGGATTTGTGACTGGTAAACTTTCATAGTGTCATCAAAGATACTAATCATCTGGCAGTGGGAACAAAAAGTCAAAGTGAAGCTTAAACGCTGAATCAAAAATCAGTCCTGTTAATGTCTAACACACTGGGGTCAAAAATTCATAAGAGTCCAGCTGTGAAAATAAGATGGGAGCTGTATTAGTTTTCTCCATTCTGTATCTCACATTTAAGTGTTGTCAGTTGATGAGGGTTTGTCCCTTGGGAATTGTCGTGGGGTAGTTTAGTCCATGTAAAGTGAAAATTTTGCATCACATAGAGGACCTTGTGAAATTCTGTAAGGCATGACAACTACATGCTAGGATTCATAGTGGCGAGGAAGGAACAGTAGAAACAGTAATCTGCCACATGCCCACTGTCTAAAAGTGGTTCTTGACAAAAGAAGGCAGCATGTTTGCAGTGTGGAAGCTACCAGAATCTGTGACACATTTTAACAGTCAGTGGTTATTAATGGATAAAAACTGGTAACTTTAGACTGATGCTGACATATAGGACTGTTTAGAATAAATATAAATCCCAATGGACCCACTCTTTTCACGCCTTTTGGTATTATTTCTGTTTATGGCATTGCGTAAAGTTCCATTATTGGGTCAAAAGTTTGATGTAAACAAGTAATAAGCTCTCTAGCAAGATTTATATACTGAGAAAACTTGAATTAAGAAAACAAATCACATGCAGCTTCTTTAAGGCACATGTTGCATAATGTCTATGCAAATATTTTACAAAGCTTTTTGTACTTTGTCCATTTTTCCCCTTTGTTTTCAAATGATGGACTCACAATTCATTGTTTATAGCTCCAGAAATTTCTAAATTTATGTCACATTTTAATATCATGGGTTTACTGAGTACTTAAGAGAAAGAATCTAAATCAAGCAAAGAATGAACTTTAAAAGAAATTAATGCAGTCCTGCTTCTTTTCTAAAAATTATTTTCAATCCTTGGAAAATAGTTTAAGATCTGTGATCCAAATTCAGACCTATTTAAGAAGCACTTTCCTTTGTATTTGGCCCCACTCTCTTATTTTTAATTGGTGATGCTTTCCAAAGGGTAAGATGCTGATAAGCACATAAACACGTCACATGTGTCTATAAGAGATGTACTATGTACTTGTAAACTAGATTACACAGAACTGTTGATTTAAGGTATTCAAAGGATTTTCCAATGTATATTTGTTTATATAATTAGCCTCACTTTATAGACAGCGTACCGAGTGACATAAAAACTGAGGGCAGATGATGTCACTGCATAACTTCTTCTCTTGTGATGGTCTAAATGTAATTGAAGGAGGGTTGTGAGGATGTTGGCTGAGGCTGATGTGCCTAAGAGCACGGCCTATGATGGGCCCATTTGTTTCCCCAACTCTATGACTAGCTACTTGTGAGTAATTGAAGCTCTGGAGGCTGGAAGTCACAGTCTGAAACAGTGATTTGTCCAAGATAACAATGACAGCTGTGGCAAAGTCAAGATAAAAATAGACAGGTATCCAAATTCTCAGTTTCCTGTTCTGGTTACGAGACCATGTTGCCTCCTGCCTTATAACTATAGTGAAAGCAACATTTCAACAATAAAAACAAAGTTCTCACACATCTATTTATCCTTTGAAAATACAAACTGAGAATAATGTATATAACTAGCATCAGGTCATGATATCAGAAGCACAGGTTCTGTTCTTACTAGGTTAAGTATATATTACTGAATATTCCCATGACTCCCACGTAGAAGATGGGTACCACCCTTTGTGAATAAAGGTAGCATATGCTTTCCAAATTTTCAACAACGCTTTACTTTTAAATAAATTACTAAAGGACCAACTGACTTATCCACTACATTAAGAGAAACACACTGAGTTGCACAAGTTTCCTCAGCAAGTTATGGGGTGCTTGACTTATTGTTCCTGACTTGTAGTTCTCATTGGGGAAAAAAAATATAGTCTTACATGATAATAGGACAAGCATTAGTGCTGATGAGGTGGAAAGGTCATAACCAGGATCATGAAATGTAGACCTTAATATTCAGAATGGCAGTGAAAGACAATGAGTGACACAAAAATTGAGGGCAGATGATGTCACTCCATACCTTCTTATCTTGTGATGGTTTTACTGAGCATACATGGTCATAGGATGGTGCCCTAACGTAATAAAACATGAATTTGGTTAAAAAGCTACTAACAATAAAAAGATCTACAATTAAACTAATAACTAAAGTAATTTACTTCCATTCAGAAGGGTCTCAATTTAATTTAACAATTACTTCTGTGGAAATTATTTTATTTGCCACATAAATCTAGCCAACTCAGAAATGGGACAGAAAGCTTTCAGCAGTTCAGCAAGACAGAACACCATTTAATGACATAAAATGAGAAGCAAAATATGCTACTGGAATAAGGGTACGTATAGTAAATGTAGTGAAATGCCAATGTGGTTAGAGGGAGGCAGTCATTGCTAGGGTAATTGGAAGACAAACCTGATCCTGTGGCGTTAGGAGTTATGGTAGACCTAGAGGAGAAGACCTAGGACGATACTGGTTCAGAGCTAGGAGCTCTCAGTGAGCATTATCAATGAAGGGAAAAATACAGTATTTGCAGAAAGATGTGCAGACAGGTAATGAAGGCAACCACAGGCTTGTCGGGTAAGTGAAAAATGAACTATCTCACTGGAAGAATAGTTGTTGTTTTAGACTGAGTGTACTCAACCTGGGTTTCACTCCAGACATGAAGTCTGTCAACATTGAAATTGTCTTGAAATCTTTTATTGTAACTTTCTAACTTCATTCACTGGTGCTGATTCAGTGAGTACTGACTGGGTACTGACTGAGACTGAGAAATACAGCATGGGTGGAAAAGTACTGCTTTCTGCAAACATTCAAGTTTTCTTGGAAGTTTCCCGTCGGAATACTGGCCTAGCCTGACCTTATTTAGCTTGTGAGATCTGATGAGATCAGAGCCTGAGGTTACGGCATTAAACTAAGAAAAGTGATAACAAAACAAAAATGGCATGATTGACAGGGTAGTAGGCTGAACACAATAAACCTATGGAGAACTATGTGTATGTATTCCACTCTTTAATATCCTCTTTGTAGATAAGAAAAATAAGCCTTACCCTGGAGCTAAAATAGTAATGGGATGAGGGCTGCCTGCCTTACTTGATGACCATAAACAATAAGGATATTATCCAAAGATGGATTACTGAAATGGAAAGTGGGTACTCATGAGATGCTACCTTGAGGCAGGACTGAAGCAGGAGTCACCCTGGACCCTTGTGCTGTCTACAGTTATCTCCTTTTGGTGGCCCCGTGTTTCTCAGTAAGCTCTGATACGACCCTATGTAGTCCAACTTTAGTGCTTTTCACTGTCAGGTTCATTGAGGCTATAGAAGATTATTTTGCTTGGAGAAAAAAAAAAAGATACGTGAACAAGTCACTGAAAGCATTTACAGATAAAAGAAGTAGTCAGCAGAAAGCTGTCTAAAGAGGTTTCTTTTGTAGTGCACCAACGAAAAGCAGCTACTTATGACAATAGAAAAAATGGCAATAGAAGAGTTATGTAAGGAAGGTCAGGTTTCTTTTTCTGTTTCCATGTTTTTCAATAATCTTGAAAATTACTGAGACACATGCTATTAAGGTTGTGATGTAATTATATTGAACTGATTTAAAAGAACTGCAATGACAGATTTTTCCCTCTGCAATGAGTACTGGAAGTAATTTCAAAAATTAGGCCAAGTTCTGATGTTACTTTGTAGTGTGATAAATAGGGAGAAACTCCATTAATTTCAAAGGAATTGTTCTAGATTGTTACCAAATACCTGTAGTGGTTCAGTGCTCAGGGCCTCTATTTTTCAGTTTTTCAGAAAACTAGCGTATTTTCTGAACATCTTTCTTTTCTATAGACTATTTTATACACAAGCTGAAGGCTCATATAGATCTTCTCCTTGCTTGGAACAAGCTGGGACAGATCAGATGTCCCTGAGGCTTTTTTCTCCAGTATTCTAGTTCAAGATAGAAATGCAAATAGATTTAATTTGAAATTACACAAAAAAGCGTCCTATTTTAGAGATTCAGAGCTGGTTTGCGATTTCCGGATGTGAACTAGAGCTGGTGGGAATTTTTCTGCTGAAACTACTGATGGAGAATTGGATTTCTGAGGGAGCACAGAATTCCATAAAAGGGAGAATACATAGTTATAAAATTATAAATGAATAAAAGTCGTTGCTGATTTAATGTATTTTAGACTGGTTCCAGTGAGGATCTCACAGATCTTCTGTCCCTGTTAAATTGAATATAAAGGCCACAAATGTTTGGTTTATCATTTTTAGTGCAACCTGGAATACAGGGGTTTTCCTCTTTACTAAAACATCTGAAATGATTGTCTTCTGTGCTTTCAGAGGACATGAATTAATTTGGAAAGCAATAGATCATTTTCCCAGTGACTTTTCCAAATACTGTTTTATTTCCTTGTGAGGCATACTTGTGAGTGTTATTGGTTTATGTGCTGTATAAAACTCAAATGCAATAAAATATAAAATTCTTTCAGTACTGTTCTGTCAGTTGTTGCAAAGTCTGTCTTCAGTCAAATTTGTAGGCGTAGTTTTGCAAGTACTGAGAAGTCACTTGCTCCCTGAGAATAAAATCACTACAGCGAGACACCTAAAATCTGGAATACAAATAATTTTGTAAAGGCAAAGTGGTCCAACCTCAAGTCTTTGTTACTAAATTAATGCATATGCTTTTCAGGCATCTGAGACTACTTCTTGGGAAAGATGATATTGGACAAATCTGTGATTAGAGCCTTTGTAATGTTAACCATCCCTACTGCGCTGGAGTTGATTACACACATTTGGTGTGTAATGTTTGAACGGTAAGTCACTTAGTCATATTCTCGTTTTCACACACCATTCGGCTTCCTACTGTCCTTCTGCTCGTTCTTTTCTCCTTTCTGGCAGCAGTATGCACAGCATGTCCCCACCATTGTTCAGCATAGTTTAAGATGGCATTAAGATAGAAAGATTGGTGTAAACATGCGGCAAAAGTTCCCAGTGAAATGTCCAGGCTTCTCCAATGCACACACAGCAACAGCTTCCTAACGTCCCCCAAGAAAACAGAGAAATTAGCACCATTTTACTGAAGAGATGAACTAATCGCTGCAAACAGGTTAAAGCCCAGTCTTAAAAGAGGCTGCGCATTCTTACTGTATCAGTGAAGTTTGAGAGAATGGAGCATACTCAGCAGCTGTCTCTCTTAAATATGACCATTTAACCAAAGAAACTGTTTCCTGCTATGTAGAATATTTGAGGTTGAAAATTAACCTGAAGATTAGAACTGGGGCAAAACAGAACCCAGACCTCAACTCTAAAGCTACGTCAAATTTATCTTTTTAACAATTTACATGTATGAACATGGTGAAGTATGAACTTTGCCAGATTGTATAATGTTTTGATTCTCTTTTTACAAAGAGCAGCATCATAGAAAGAGTAAAATCTAAAGAGTTCATCATCCACTTTTCAAGCTCCGTGGTTTTCTCTTTCTCTTGGGGCTCTTACTACTACATAGCATCACAACTGTCCTCTCATACCGACGTTTATGTCACTCAGATATCAAACACTGGGATTGCTTGGTTTTGTTTAAAACAAGATTGGCTGAACTGCATGGCAGCACTTACACATAGCTACCCAGAGCCATGGTTGTAACAGCTTTGAGTTCTTTCCCTGATGGCGAGGCTGTATGCTGAGAGCTGGGGAGAAACGCCTGTAGCTGACAGCACAGTCTTTATTAGAGGTATTTAGCCAGAGTCTGAAGCTGCAAAGTGGTGGTCCAAAAGCCTTCTCAACCAATCCTCAATACACGTAAGGTACATCAGCATGGCACAATGCAGTTCTAAGGCAAGAAATGTGAGCTGCTGAAATGACTTAAGGACCAGCAGTATTGCTACGTTAGCACAGAGCTCTGCTTAGGCTTATAAAGCCCATGTTTCTTACAGAGTCGATGTTTGTCCATCTGAGCTACCTGCCTCAGTTTAAAATGCACCTGAAGAAGTGCCAGGGCAGGTACAGAAATACAAGGTGGTAGGATGCAGCAGGACGGAGGGGAAGGCAGGACCGCAGAAGTATTGTCTCAGAACACCTTGGGCTAATTAACATGAAACTATGCTCTCAGGCCAACACCTGCTCCTTGGAGCTGAAGACCTCATTTACAACTGCATTGTGCAGTCCTGGTAGTCCCTTAGGTCTACTCCTGCTCTCACTGCAGCCAGCTGTATTGGGTTTGCATGGCAAGGTTTTGGCAGCGGGGGGGCTACCGGGGTGGCTTCTGCGAGAAGCTGCTAGAAGCTTCCCCTGTGTCCGATAGAAGCAATGCCAGCTGCCTCCAGATTGGACCCGCCGCTGGCCAAGGCCAACAGTGGTTGCGCCTCTGTGATAACATATTTAAGAAGGGGTGAAAAAACTGTGCAGCAGCAGCCGGAGAGAGGAGTGAGAATATGTGAGAGAAACAGCCCTGCAGACACCAAGGTCAGTGGAGAAGGAGGGGGAGGAGGTGCTCCAGGTGCCAGAGCAGAGATTCCCCTGCAGCCCGTGGTGAAGACCATGGTAAGGCAGGCTGTCCCCCCTGCACCCCATGGAGGTTAATGGTGGAGCAGATGTCCACCTACAGCTCGTGGAGGACCCCACCCTGGAGCAGGTGGATGCCCCGAAGGAGGCTGTGACCCTTTGGGAGGCCCACAGTGGAGCAGGCTCCTGGCAGGACCTGTGGACCTCTGCAGAGAGGAGCTCACACTGGAACAGGTTTGCTGGCAGGACTTGTGACCCCGTGGAAGGGACCCACGCTGGAGCAGTTTGTGAAGAACTGCAGCCGGTGGGAAGGACTCACTTTGGAGAAGTTTGTGGAGGACTGTCTCCCATGGGAGGGACCCCATGCTGGAGCAGGGGAAAAGTGTGAGGAGTCCTCCTCCTGAGGAGGAAGGAGCGGCAGAGACAACGTGTGATGAACTGACTGCAACCCCCATTCCCCGTCCCCCTGCGCCGCTGTGGGGGAGGAGGTAGAGAATTCGGGAGTGAAGTTAAGCCCAGGAAGAAGGGAGGGGTAGGGGGAAGGTGTTTTAAGATTTGGTTTTAGTTCTCATTATCCTACTCTGATTTGATTGGTAATAAATTAAATTAATTTTCCCCAAGTTGAGTCTGTTTTGCCTGTGACGGTAATTGGTGAATGATCTCTCCCTGTCCTTATCTTGACCCACGAGCTTTTCGTAGTATTTCGTCTCCCCTGTCCAGCTGAGGAGGGGAGTGATAGAGTGGCTTTGGTGGGAGCTGGCATCCAGCCAGGGTCAACCCACCACACCAGCGATAAAATTTCAGTTGAATTATGACTGGGCAGTACTGCTGCAACGGCTGGGAGCAGAGGCATTATGAGAATCTCCAAAGCATCTCGTAGAAGTGATATCTTCAGAAACTGTATCTCTGCAGGAGCTAAAAGTGCTGAGATCTCACGGGCTGGATGTCAGAGATCTATAGAGCTAAGTTAAAGGGACCCTCTGGTTTGTCTTCTTGTGCAACAAAGGGCAGAATTTCTCCAGTTATCCCATTTTTATTCCATATATCCATATATATTCCAAGTGGTCAACAGACAAAATGAGAGGGAGAATTGTAAATAATGTACTTCCTATGTGATGCCCAGCAAATGCCAGATTTTCACAGTAAGTGGGGCTCTATATTTGCTATCTTTTACCGGTCTATTAAAACAGGTCTGAACAATCATTGTGCATCCAATGAACCTACCTTTTAGAAATGCATTCCAGTCTTGGAAAGGTTTGATACATCTGCTGTGTGGACTGGAGGGTGCACATTGTAATTTCTTCCCTGCCTCTGTGTCAGGCAGCGTTCCCTAGCATTCCTTCCTTCCAGTATATAAATCTGTGCATAAACAAGACCCTAAAAATCATTTCTCTTTGATAAATATTTTAGTGAATATTCCTGCTTGCACAAGGCTCTCTTTGGTTCCCCTGAAGCCAGATCTGGCCCACATACAGTGAAAATGAGGCTGTCTGCTCAACATGCAAAACTCCTTATGTTCTAGCTAAACAGTAAGCATCAAGTAAAAGGAAAAGGACTTTTTCTTCCTTTGTCTTCCAGCAATGTTAGCGTCGACAGCCACCAGCACATGATCATTTACATAAGGAGGGAACTGCAGAGCTGCTGCCAACTGCCCATAGTGCCTGCCAAAAACAGATGTTAGATGTTACTGTTAGAATAATGTCTTCTTCAGCTTGACATGTGAGTGCTGCAATCTTTATTTAAAAGGAAGAGGAAAAAATATGGTTGAGTTAATGAAATGAAGCACACAACATACGGTCTGAAAAAATTATAATGTAGGGGAAAGTGCTAGTTGTCCAATTGCCTAAGACTGCTAAACTCAGCTGGGTGGATTTGTCACAGAGAACTATCCTGCTCTGTCATGTAGATGGATCTGGTGACCTAATAGGTCACATTTTTACTCCCATGCCTTCACATCGATTTTTAAATAGTTTCCAAAGGCACTGAGTAAAACTGTAAAGCTCTATATTGACCGGGATGGTGCTAAATCCAGCCGCCTTTGTTACCAAAAATCTACATGTTAAGTATCAGGCAGCCTTATCACAAAAAGTGCGATTTATGCTTGGGTTTTGCTATAATTTTGCACGAATCCTAGGACCTCTATAAAAACACAATTGAGATAATGCTTTTGTATTTTATCTGTGAGGTATTTTATTCATATATCTTATAGGAAAAAAAGGAACCTGTCTGCAAAGGTGAACAATGTTACAATTTATTACTTTGTTTGCCTGTTTTCCTGTAAGCAGGGAACTAAACCTCTTTTTCTATAGAGCTGAAAAGCTGATTTATATTGCAGTCAGCCTTATATAGTCAGCCTCTATCTTATATTGGCGCTGGTTCTGTGGGTTGGGTTCAGCAGAACCAACGAACCCTCGTTTTTGCATTTGTATGGTGAGGTTGAGCTTTCACGCAGCCTCAGCCATGTCTGACAATGGTTAGTTCAATCTTCAGCCCTTCCTTTGGTTAATAGCCACACTGTCTTTTTTTGCTAGCCAGAGGTTGTGGGAACTTAACATCCCTGAGACCTCTGTCCCTTGCTTAAATGTCGTTGGAAGTGGTTAAAAAGAAGTAATAAGAAATACAGATAGACGTGCAGGCACACATACTGCGTGATCTCACCATCATTGTTTCTTCAGGAGAACTGGCTAAAATGGGTTCGGGTCCTCAGCTTTCATGTGCTGTGATTTCATCGCAGGTGCTGTAGTAAAAGCAATTTGCACCTACGAGGTGTCTGTCCCCCGGTGACTAGGAGGTAAGGCAGAGTATCTCTCTCACCGGCTGCAAGGGTAGCCGATACAAACGGCCTCCCGGGGGATGCTCCCGCAGTTTTTAGGACTTCTACTTGAAGCTGCTGTGCGGAAAAAGCAGCCGCTTAATTGCACAGCTGCCTGCTCTACGAGGGCGTGCAAAGTGCTGCCATCTGCTTCTGAAGATAGATGGGACAGGAAAGCATGTGAGTGCTTTGTGTCCTCTCTACCCTCCTTTTCCTCTCTTTGGCTGGGAAAGGAGGTTGTCAGGGTGTTCCCTGGGTATTAGACTCTGGTGGGCAGGTTTGGAGGAGGTGGGCTCTGTGGCCAGGTCACGGCTGGCAGGGGGGGAAACCCTCGTCCCCTTCTCCTCACACTCACCATGTCTGTGGCAAACTCTGGTGCTCCTCTGCTCCTGCAGCGAGCTGTTTTAACTGGTTAACATGGCATTTTAGGTGTGTTTTGTTACTTTTTGTGGCTTTGGTGAACGAATTCAGCTCAGTGTAGAGTCCGATGCATACCAGAGCTTCCTCCAGAGAAGAGGAAGAGGGAATGGGATTGCACATTTTGGTAGCACTGGTGTATTGGGTTGGCTCAGCCATCTTGCCTAAAAACACCAACAGACTGTGTTGAGATGTTACCACCGCAGGAGGATTACATAGTCATTACACTTTGTGATATGGTTTCAAAATTGCAATAATCTTGGCTTTTAGTCATTCCGATTCTTTAAGCATTTTTAATCCCTTTCCTCTTTCAAATTACAGACTGTTTCTCCAGCGATTTGCAAAGGGACTGGGGGAGGACGCAATAGGAAAATGTGTGCTGATGGGGTTCTGCAACAGCACACTGATGTGGAGCTTTAGCTGGATGCAAAACACACTGTGTTCGGCAGTTAAGCCCTTTCTCTTTGCATCCTTCTATCCAAAGAAGTATTTACATGAAATGTCAGTCACCCTGTGGAATTATATGAGAATTAATTATCTGTGGAGAATGATTTGGCCCTATTAATTATGGGTCTCACATAAGAAAAAGAATAGGCCTAATCTGTCATATGATTTTTTTTAGCCAGTGAACTAGGAACTCATCGGCATCAAATATCAATAATGGTTTTGTTGAATACAGATTGATGACCTCTGACAAAAATTATAGGAGAAACTTGTATCATTTTGTCTTATTATAGCCTACTAAGACCTTAGTCAAGACCGGGGTCTTATTTTCTTAGGCTGTCATACAATGGGTTAAAGCTGATATTTATCAGATTATTGTTTGCAACCAGTCATGAATGAATAAGGCTTTAATGTATGTAGAGTCAGAAATAACTGATGTTAAAATACAATCGCAAATCAAATACAGTATTTCATGGAGACAGTTAAAACATTATGTCTAATTAAGTCTTCATTTAAACATGTGTGTAATTTTGTTGTTCAGATTTATGTACAGCCTTGTGGACTGTTCCCTGCAGTGAATCATGGTGCCTGTTTGTATCTTGCCATTTGGTAAAGGAAATCTTGAATTTTATGTTTTGCAGATATAGTCAGGTATAAAAAAAGTCCTAAGAAGTTTTCTGGGTTATACAAAAGCTGTATATTTTACTGAGAAAAATGGTGTATTTATCATATTGTACTTCTAAATTATGCTCTAAGTATTTTCTTGTCCCTGTGCTTTCTCTCTCTCTTCTCACATTGTTCAGCACCTTTTCTGAATGGCTGCAAAGCACAGTACTGGCATGGCACATTTGCTGGAATAGGATTCTTTCTAGGGGAAATAATAACTTCCTGGCTACGAGGGAAAGTCATACTTAAATAGAGAGTTAATAGAGACCACCACTACGTATATGAATTTCTGATGTAGCATAAATGTATGCACAAGGTGAAATGGCAACCTGATGTTTTTTCTTTTGGGGGGAAAGTAAGTCCTGGAAGTTAAAGTAGAAATTGAAAGCAGGTTTGGAATTTTTTTTTCCTTTTGCAAATTATGAGTAACATCTAGCCGTTATCTTTCTGTTTCGCCGTAAGTGTTTTAGGAAGTTGGTTGAAGTAAACCTGAAGACACCTCATGGTATCCAGCTGTTACAGAACGGCACATGTGCTGAATGCACAATATAAGAACATCACGTCAAGAACAGAGATGATCCTCCAGCAGTAGGACTGTTTGAGATAAAGGATGATCTAGCAACAGGATAAGCTGGTCCGTAGCTCCTTTTTGAAAAAAAGCAGTATGCATACATGCTACCTAGTCCAGCATATGTACTCTGCTGTCTTACCTGCATTGGGATCTTAGCGTTTGTTGTGCTATTGAGGCTAAAAAATATCTATGTCAGGCTGAGGAGAGATGATGTGAAGGAGTCTCACAGGCGGTGCCCTAAGTTTCACAGGAATTCTGTAGATGGGGAGTGAAAACCACAGCTTCAGTAGGACAAATCCATCAACAAATGTTTTTCCTAAATTAATGCAGTACTGCAGAACGATTTTCTTGGGGATAGAATTGGTGCAAGCTTAATTTTTGTTCAGATATTTTACTGATGCAATGACACACCTACTGCTGCTTGAAACAGTAAACCTGTGACAGAATTTGCTTTTGGGAAATAGTGCTATGGTAGGAGCAATTAACATTGATTCTCGGTTTTCAGGCAGTGATGTTGGACTGTAGGTCAAGGAAACACATTGGCACGTTCATCCTTCACCCAATTCCTTTGAGGGTGGACATTTAAAATTAAAAATAAATGGCAAGAGAAGCATAAAGAGAACTCTCTACAACCGGGACTTTCTGTTTTATACTTTAGAAAAATCATTTCACCTGCTAGCTTTGCTGGCAAGTTTAACTGCAGTTAAATGAAACTGCCAAATCGCAAACCAGTTATTTGGAAATAGACGAGAAAGAAAATTCTAAAGGAAACCCAGATGATACAAATACTTCCTTGATATCAATTTCATAGCAGTCTATTTGGATAGCATATAATGGGAAATGCAGCGAGGGATACCAATAAAGACACTTAACTGAAAAAAAGCTCCTTCTTTGCTCTGTGTATCTTTCTTAAAAGTATTTCTTTTGCATTTAGTGTCATCTCCACAGCCCAAGCTTTGCTTTTTTTTAAGGTAATTTCTATGGAAAGGATAGATTGAAAATGTAAATTTTCACATATTTCCAAGACACAAGCCATTTCTGCATGCAGATTTTCCTGACCATTTATTCAGATGCAGACACATCTACACAGAAGTGCAAAACCACAAACAGGGGAAAAAAACAACAAACAGGAAAATGATAAACAGGAAAGTCCTTCAAGAGGTTTCACTGCAAGTATTTTCCACAGCTCTGCTGGAAACAAGTGGCCCCTGCTCTGTGATACTTTCTTGGCCACCACAGATCTAGCATCAGGCTTTGGTAGGATCTGGGCTGTAGAGCTGGACCCAATTAAGGAGAAGAGAGCAAGTGAAAAAAAGAAATAGAATAAATACATACAGCCACTATTCACACCTGGATTGTAGGTCTTTTTCTTTGCTCATACAAGAAAAAAGAAGACAAGTATAAACACAACAGATGCAGTTTATTCATTAATGGCAAATCATTGCCTCTGTTTCCAGAGGTAAACAAGAGCCTTCCCCCTGTGGGCACAGAAGGACAGAAGGCCAGCTCCACCATATACCACACCTCTCCATTCATCCCCCTAGAAAGCCTTTTGTGGATGGGCTGGGTACGTAAGGAGGGCTAGAAATCCTGCTGTAATCCATGAACTCGTTTCCCAAATATGCATAATAAACCATATTAATTTGCCATACCCTCCCCATCGATAAATTTCCTTCTTCCAAGGGATGGGCCAGCAGGCCAGTGCAGCACAAAAGATCTTCTGAATGGCATTTTCAGTCTTCTGAAAGAAATGGGGAGGCTACAAACAAGTGCATAAATACAGAGCCTTCGCATCTGTTGCCTCCTTCCACAAGTGTGTGTGTATAGGGAGGCTAGAAACAAGTACAGACATACATACAGGGCCTTCCCATAGATTTCCTCCTCTCATGTGTGTGGCGGGGTGTACACACTCAAACCTTCTTCCCAGAGCAGGATTAGGTAGAGTTTTTAATTATAGTGAGGACCGTGTGAAAGAGCAACACTACATAGTAATTTTGATAATTGTTTATCCGCATGCTGTATTGATGGAGAAGTACATGATGGAAATAATTTTTAGTTCCACAGAGAAACAAGTAAGGCATTATCTCCATTCTAGCAAAAATGTTATTACCTATTCAGTTCATAGTGATATGATACCTATATGCGAACATCACATACCGAGGATTTAGATACATAGTCCTGGATATTTTTCACATTTTTGCTTTCATCTTTCCTGACAGCTTCACAGAGAAACAATGAATAAAGAAAATTAGATTTATTAATAAATTGTGTCTCAATGAAAAATGTATCCACTTCTAGTAAGCACTAGCATTTTTCTTTCTTTCACTTAAATTTCAGTTTCACACTGTTATGGTAATATTGATTTGAAAATTTAACTTCAAATATGAGAATGATTAACCATTAGGTATAAAAGACAATGAAGACAGAAGGCAGGCCCTCACCTTTATAAACTGCTATAGTTCAGAGGCTACCAATGACATTTTATTCCCAAGAATCTGACTCGAGGTGAATAGCAAAAAGGATATAAGATAAGAGGAGGAAGCCAAAAAAAGAAAGGCATGTACTGGTACCCTGGACACTGTCAAGATGTAGTTCCCGTTTAATCAAAAATATGCATTTTCTGCATATCTTTCAAGCAAATTATACTTCAAAAGGATACATGCAAAAGTATTGGTCTTCAGCACTTTTTCAGGAATTGATTCAAGGAGACTTATGAACAGCTGTTTTCTATGTCTTTGTTATTTTTTCAGGTGATTAACCATTTACTTAACATCAGAATGTGGATAAAACATAATCACATACAATATCATACAGGGACTGACTACTCTGCCAGCTCTGAGGAATGACAAGATACAAAAAAGTCACAGCAAGGTATCTTACCACAACAGTACGATGCCATTTACCTTGCCACAACTTTTATTCTTTATTCAAAGAGCTGTTTTTGTGAAATTAATATCGCACTAGTATATACCAGGATCTCAGTCTGCAATTGCTCTGAGGCTATCTGCGCTTACATTCAAGGGGGTGTTCATTTCTCCCCGTAATTTTTCCTGTAAAGAAAAGGTGTCTTCCTTCCTGCTCCTTCCTGCTTCTTCCAAAGACAGTCTCAGGACTTGTCGGAGCTTCCTAAAGGCACAAAATACCCTCGATCCTGGTAAACTCAGCAATAAATGAACGTGCTTGGATCTTGTGAAGAGGTGACTTGAATTTGTACGTTTGGTTCCACCTGCAGGGCCCAGAGGAGTTGTGCGTGGCTGTAAGATCACACACGGCATGCATTCGCACTAGGGTGATGTTGATATTTACAGAAGCATCAAAGTTCACAGCTGTCTGTCCTTTTATAGATAATCGATAAATCATACGTCAGCTCTGGTGATTGTGCATGTCAAGTAACAAGCCGTCAACATCTAAGCTATTAAAGATGGTGCACTATTTTTGTGTTGGTTTAAGAGCTGTAAATCTGTTCTCACTAAAAGAAGAAAACAGTGGGGGAAAAAAAAGAAACTCCATGTACGAACCATCACTTGCTGCCATTTCTGACTCTGGTCAGGAAATGCAGAAATGTTTATGAATAAGGAGAGAGCCCTCCCCAGTAAAAACAAAAATCTGCATGATCTCTGAACTGCCCTACTTGTCACCAGCTGACAGATCTGAAAAATGAAAACCACTTCTGACATTTACTGATCTTAGTCTACCAGATGGTGTATGGCAATTCCAGACCAATGTGATGGGGAAGATAGGAACTGATGGAAAGCAAAGGAGATCGTAATTGTAAGCATCCTCTTTTGTAATTCTGACCATTTGCCACTTCATAAATTAATCAATCTGATTTCCGATGTAGAGTTATAATTCTACTGAAAACCAGACTAGGATAAATGGATCCTGTTCTGCATCCCCGATGAAAAAAAAGATTACAGAAAATAAACAGAATTCTGTGAGACTCTGGCATCAGCTTTTTACATCCACTGGCTCCCTTCTGACACAAAGGTATTTATGGTCTAAATTAGTGTTAATGTTTTGCAGGGTTTAATTGCGATAAACAGCTAAAAGTGCAAAACGTTACGATTCTATTTCCCAGACTATAATTTTCTGCAGCAATAGACATGCATTAGTGCTGGCTTTGACTTCTCTTCTGCTAAATAAGGGCATGTTTTAATGCATTTCTGAATCTGCTGTACCTCGTTCTTCTGGGGTAGTTCATTGACTTATTTCCAACTAATATAACATGGGCAAATGCTGATGATTTGAAATCTGGAATCATACATAACATCTAGGAGCTTCCCTCAAGATGGCACTACTGAACTGCTTCACATACCTCTGAACCCTTATGTAATCTTGTTTATACAGCATCAGGGTCATTTTAAAGCTAAGATCACACGATGCTAATTTGGCCAATGATTTTCATTTTCATTTTGGCAAAATGCCTTCTTTATATCTATGCACAGACATTTAAATGCAATTTTTTTGTGCAGGTTCTGCCAACAGTCTTATAGTCAGGGAACACTTGTTAGAAAATAGCCAGGATTATACTTTTCAATTTGCCCTAGAAACCCTCTGAACCCCGCTGAAATCTGCTACACAGATTTGTGTACATCAGATTTACAGGCCTCTTCTTCATGAGACTCTGGATCTTTGCCCTAACACATGAATTGAAAAGGATGATACAAAGTAAAGGGGAGAATGGGAAGAATTTATTTTTTCGTTATCTGTGAACAGAGAGAGCCCCTGCACGCAGCTACCTATCTCCGCTCTTAAGCAGGAAAACTCTTGCCTTTCTACCATTCTACTAGAGCCTCCTGGAACACTGTGTAGAAATCAGAGGTCATACAGTATCTAGAGGTGAAAGGTCTGGAGCGATGTCACTACTTCTTCTCTCATGTCAAGCTTTGCAAGAAATACACCCTAAACTTCCCACATGCTGTCCTGACCTTTGCACACACACAGAGCATTCCAGGCTGGGAGCTTCGTTACAAAGAAAATCTGGACAATCATCAGTAGAGGCAATCCTTAGAAAACAAATGCTTTTTTTCGTCTTTCCTTTTCTGACTTTCCACAGTGGTTCTCAAAATCCTGCTCTCTGAGAGGGGAGCTCTCTTGAATAATATTGTAAAGAAATATTTTTCTGTCGAGAATTCTATAGAGAATTTCTACATAGTTTGGGATTAGACATCGAGGAAAACCTTGCTGATCTATATCGATGAACTGTAGGAAGAAACTGAGATAATAGCACTGGAAAGAATCTGGTTATACTTCATTCAAGTGTTGTAGGAGATTAAATGAAATTATCCTCATCACAGGACTGAAGAACCTTGCTATGCTATGCTAAATCTATGCTATGCCTTGAGTAACTGATTCATCATAGCAAAACCTCATCTGTGTACCTATGAATAATGTGAAATGACCTGAACAACACAGAACTAGGAAAAAGTTTTTACACTGTGAAAAACGGGTAGCATCATAAGCACAGACTCCGTTCAAAATATCTAACGCTTTGTAACTTTTAAATGTCTCCTCCATGTTTTAAGGGTAGTTGAAATCCTAGATTTTTACGCTTAAGAAAGCTGATGAGATTTTTTTTTTTGAAGCTGCAGCAATCTGCAAGGAATGAATAGACTTGTGTGAGACCTCCCTGTTATGTGGCACTGACACAGCTCAGTCTGTGCTTAGCACAAATTTGTTCCATCCGTATGAGATTTCTGGTATCAGGCCCTGTGGGACCAAAAGTGGGTCTGCTTTTTTCTTGCAGCTCTGTCAGTTGGTTTGATAAGGTACATCACCTCTCCCTCAAAAATGTTGCCTTCTCACAGCAGCAATTACAGAGATCTCAAATAAGGAGCTTCACGACTGTATGTGATGTTGCAACAAGAGATGGCCAAAACTGTTCACTGCAGGTGAACAGGGGCCAATTTTGCCTAGCATACTCTGAGCTGAAATGGCTGACTTAAATAAAGGTTCCTTAGACAACCCTGGATATATTTGCAAATGGTGTCATGCTGAAAAACAGTAATTTAGCACGAGTTCTGACAGAACAGTTGAAGGAGGTAATACGAAGACGGCATGTGGGACCTTGCCTTGAACAATGATACCTGAGGGAATCCATGGCAAGGGACTGCTACCCAGGATGCTGGTGGGTTAAGGGCTATACTCACTGAGAATTACTGAATATTACTTCAAATCCCCAAATTAATATTGTGGTTTTCTCTCCCCACATAATAAAAAGTTGTATTTTCAGAATCTGATCAAGTATTTGTGAACAAGTGGGTATTGTCCATTGTATGTTCAACACAAAGGTTGATTGGTACATCTAACCAGCTTTTGGAGGATGAGGGGGAGAAGTGCATATTGAGCTGCACTTGCTTTATAACAAAAGCCCAGACTCCAATCACAATGTTAAAAATACACATTGTAATTCCTGGGATTTTTTCGGTAAAGGAAGTTACCTGAAGAAATCCTTTTGTCTTCTTCCTTGTGTGGAAAAATTCAGTATTTCTGAGCAATAGTGGTAAGAAACACTATGATTAAAAGGTCTAGCTGAAGTCAATAAAAGCTTGCACTTTATTCAACGGCACCAGCGGTTCATTCCTGAACTCTTGGAAGCTGCTGTGATGACAAAAGCAAAGCAAAGTAAAATCATTGCCACTTGCTGAATGCAATGAGCAGGCTTAAAATAAACAGTACCTTGTTGTTTACTGGGCCTTAATCCCAAAAGCATATATGCATGTGCTGCGCTGCACAACCATGGACCTTCTGACTAACTTATGTAAGACAACTTTGTGGAAATGTTTTCAGAATTAAGACCCTACATTTACTATGGGTGAGCTGCAGGACCTACTTTGCTGATTAGCTGCTCCATGGTAGAATCTGTCCCATTATTATTGACTGCTTATGTTATTGGTGTGCTCACAATGTCCTAAATGCTGCCCTTAGAAGGCACAGCCCCTCCTACAAAGTGTAATGGTCTGAAAAGGTATGAAACAAGGGATGAAGGGTAAGGGAGGAAGGCAGATGAAACATGAAAATAAAGCTAGACATGCTTCCAGTCTTCCAATACCTGCTGTTCCTTCTGCTCTGGCAAACTGGGGAAACTATTGCAGAATGTTTCTGAATGTATGAACGAATACCAATTTCAAGGTATGCAAGAAGAGACTAAGAACCTCCGCTAAAAAAATTACTTTCTGAAGGCAAATATCTTAGAAAGAATAACAAAATTTTCACTCCCACTGATCTATAGCTATTATACTTCTCTCCTTTTTTTTCAGATTTTCTACCCTTCCTCTTCCCAATCCTTAGACTTCATTGCATGGCTATGATTTATTAGCTTACTGAATGGTTCCTCTACTATCCATGCATTTGGTAAATACTATCTAAAATTATTCCCAGATTTAAGGACCACAAGAAGTAGAAAAGCAGAGGAAAAAATAAAGTCTAAGTAAACCTTTGCCTCTCAGCCAACTCAGGCCCATGAGTGCAGCCTCTAAAAATGACCCACTCTTAATATATTGAACGGTCCTTTTGCTTAGAATGTAATAGATGCCAGTGAGAGGTGCAAGAAAGTGAACTTCTAATTGCTAAATCTGTCATATCCATGCACGGATGGAATGCCTCTACTTTCATACTCTGCAGCAAAGCAACATGAAGTAACATAGTAGGAATTTCCAGTGAATGAATGGACTTACAAGAATGGATGTGGGCAACTAATAGATGTATGATATGTCAGTTTGGTTCTGATGAGAAAGCGATATTCACATGTCCAAGCAGAAGTAAGAAAGGAGACACTAAGCTAGGCTTTCACGGAGAAGCAGCTACACTGCTAGATGGAATCTAATCAATGCAAGCCTGCTTACAGGAAGGTTGGCATCAAAACACAACAGCTGAAGTGTAGCAGATGGCTAGATCTGAAGGAGATGTAAACAGAGGCTGAATAACTAAGCATTGCATTCTGCAGATGTCAAAGTTTCCAGGCTGTAAAAAGTTTAGTCTAAGCGCTCTCCTGAAAGATCTTTTTGGTTTTGGCTACCTAAGCCCCGAACTCTACCCACACTCTCTCCATGTGATATCTTAAAGGCATCTGAATTGTCTGGTTTCCCACCATGTGGTTGATAAGGAGTTGTCCCTGAAAGGCCATAAATTGCAGAGGATTATCATTTCCCTGCTCCTTGGACACGGATCCTGCCGGTACTGGGTGCTCTAGGGATTTCATTCTCAGTAGCAAGGAGATACTGTAAAGGTGAGGAGAACACTGACATTGATACGGTTAAAGGATAGAGAAGCACAAGAATGGAGTGGTTAATTCCAATTTCCTGCAGATCCGGGAAGTAACAGAAGTCTCTTAATACCCTTCTACTTCCTCGCACATTCCTTAGCTTGTTTATAGGGCCTGTGTATGAGGAAGGAGGTCTATACCTAGAGAATGGCAGAAAACCAGAAAGCAAGGCTGCGTGGAGGAGTCAATTGTCCACGAGGCAAATAGATTTCTGTGTAGTCCTCCAAAGAAGTAAACAGACTTGAAAGCCGTATGAGTCAACCCTGATCTGTTCCATGCATTTTCTGCTGCCTACTTCTTTTGTCATCTTCTCCCACTTGTGACTTGCACTTCTTTTCATATCACACCTCTACTTGGAACAGGCCACTACTTTGCAGCTTATAAGCATCATTCATCTCTTTCAATCTTCCCTTAAAACACTCTACCATTGAAAAGAAAAATTGTGAGGTCTCTTCACCAACAATAACTGGCCTGTGCATCCCATTCTGCTAGAAGATGATGAGTTGTTCATTCTCAATGTGCTCTGTAAAGGGTATGTGCATACTTGATGCTGTATACACAGCAATATCTTTTAAAGTGGGGTAATTCAAACTCTTAGGGCAGATGTTTTGACTAGTCTTCAAGGAAAGGACAGCAAATGGCAGTGCAGAGGGGAATAATAGCTCATACGCTGAGCCGCTACCTGGAAACCGATACTAAGAAAGATCTTTAGGGAGAACTTCACTTCCCAGCTTGTGAGTAGTGGAGAATGAAGTTCAATAGAAGAAATACTGTGAGAAAATTAACTCAAATTTAAAAGAATATTTTTAGTCCCTTGCTCTCATCTTTAGTTAATTGCAATTGTTCTTGATGGGTAGGTATATCGTAAAGGATTTTTTGCCTCATTTCTACCTTGCTTTGCAGGAATTCCAGCTTTATGCCCTCTTAACTTTGGGCTGCTGCCAGCAATGCAGCTTAATTAGCCCAATACACCTGCCTCCAATCATCAGCAATGCCATGCTATGCCTTCTACTGTTGACTTTGTGAAAGGTCATCAAACAACACCCTACAGTTGTCTCTCCAGTTCCTGCTCAGCAGGAATCCTTCTCACCTCTGGAACAAGGATTTTTAGGTCTTCCCTTGGACTCTTTTGTCTCTCTCCATGGCATAAAGATGAAGTGTATTGAAGCTGCAATTGGATGTCCCCTGAAACGGAATAAAGGATAATTTTAATAGTGACTTCAGCTGATATAGATGATCTCAAACCATGCTATACAGATATTTATGGTACTGAACGAGATAAGCTTTACTGAAAGAACAAAAAATGACCATGCTTCAGCTAGCATTCAGCTTGCAGTATTAATTAGAGTGATTTGTTTCGCTTTGGCAATAAAGCTTTAGGTAATCAAATTCAATCTGAGACAGAATCTCATGATAGAAAGTAACCACGAATGACACTGGCCAGTTCGATGACTTTGCTGGTGAAATTACTATTAAAGCTGACAATTCAGCTCTGGCCTGTGGAAAACACTATGTTGTAGTCTGGGCCACAGACCACATGGGGAAATGAAAGTCTAATCCCTGAAAGTGTAATTGTATAGTGTATGCATAGACTATGGGTTCATGTTTTAAATTCAGATCCACATGTAAACATTGCCAGTCGTAAAGGTCTTTCTTCCAGCTGTCTAAGTATTTTTAAATGCGAAAGGTGATCAGAAGTAAAATTCAGATCCAAATTGAAATTAACACTTTTCAGTAAAACGTGTGTGTTCAAAATGAGGTCCAAGTCCACATTTATCTCTAGCTAAACACTCTACCTTCTCTTCTTGAAAGGAGGAAGTTTAATGAATTATGTAATTAAAGAATTAATAGAGTTAAACAGAGAAAACCAATGACTGTGATTGTCTTTGAAGTTCTGGATGTTTTCAGGCAACATGCTTGAAGCCTCTGGTCACTGACAAACCCAGTATTTTATCCTGAATAATCCATTTCACCTCTCTTTCCCCAAACATACCACATCACTGAGACTTTCTCACTACCCAGAACGCCCAGGCGCTGCACTGATGGACATCAGCAGACTTGAGAGATCAGTTTCTCGGGCATCTCTGGGCCAAGATTTGTCCTTTTGTACTCACTAACTCCTTGCTTCTCTAGCTACGCCTTCCGCTGCAAGCTTTCTGTGGCTTCTGGCGATCAGTGAACACTTCAGTCTTTTGGTGCAAATTCAGTCTTTCTCAGCTCCAAGGCACTCGCTTAGGAGTGCTGCCCTGTGGGGTGCCGCACGCTCTCGGCCGAGGCCCGACGCAGGAGAGATGCTGTGCATGAACGCTACCAATGTGAACGCTGCTTTTGTAGGAGTTCGCCTTTGTAGACACGGGCCAAAATTCCCCTTCCTTCTGCTGCTATGGGGTGAGTTCAGCACCAGCCGATTGCTATGCTTTTCCTTAGGGAGGGCGGTATTTCAGACAGTGCTTCCTATAGATATATATCTATGTACATATACATATATATTTATGTACGTATACAGCTGTGTGTATATGTATAAATATATGTTACAGCTTGTTCAGATTCTTCTGGGGTAAATGCTGCTAACCTGCCGCTTTCTAAGCTTCAAGTGTGGCTATTTGCCATGTGTAAGTAAAATGTAATGACTTTGTTTAATAAAACAAGGAAGAATTTCCAAGCTGGTCTAAAAAAATCTAGGATCTGACCCTGGCCAATATCAGATGCTTCAGAGAAAAATGTAAGGGATGCTATGGTACGTATTTCTGGAATAAACTCGTTAATTATACAGAATAAACCAAACGTAGCTGCCACAGTTAGTGAGTGAATATTAACCATGCATTGTAAGAACACAAGACCTGAGTGGAGTCAGCTGTTACCACCCTGAGTGACGTATGGAGTTTGAGGAGGTCAACACAGTCTCCAGCTCACTCCGAACTTTCTGCTTCTGCTTCGCACACTGACGTACCATTTGCCTCAGTACGGCAGCAGGGACTGCACACCCCTGTCACTAATTAAACTGCAGGGTTGTTTGTCTCTGCGTGGTCATGGTATAGCTAGCTGTTTATAACTGAAGAGTTCACATACATTCTCATAAATCTCGTTCTGCTGGTCGCTTACCCAATTCTTCTCTGTGGTGTTTCTCAAACACGCCAGTTACGGCCTTTGCTTTCGGTTTCTGAAACTCTGCAGCAGGGAAGTTTCTATGCACTGACAACCAGATAAATACGTACAGTGTATAACGAGCTCCAAAACATCCATGAGCTTATCCTCTGTTGGCCGGCTTTGTTTTAATATTCCTTAAAGAAAAAGTGATGGTATGAGGCTTAGCTCAGAAAACGAGGTTTCCTTCCCAGGGGCTCAGAAACGCCCTGGAGTCACGCCTTTTCCCCGGTGGTTCACGTGAGTCCGTGGGACTTTCTGTGAGCTTACAGTTCCACACCGGAGAGTGGGTCGTGCCGACCAAGCTTCAGTCTCTGACTGCTCCTCAGACATGTCACTGGGCCTAAGGGCCACCCAAAAGTGAATTGGCGCGTGTCTGCCAGGGATCCGCTCATAACGGCTAACTTGCTGGATTTTACACTGCCCACAGTTACAGTTCGTCATAATGTAACCATACCACCCACTGGTCAGAAAGGCAGCTCAAAGACGAAGTGTGGGGTCCATCAAAGGGTGAGGCGATTGCAAACCTGCTGCGCTGGACTCTTCCCCCTTCCCGCACCTCCCGCACCTTCAGGGAGGGAAGGATAGCGGGGAGATAAACCAGAAGGGTCCCCTCGATTTCCCTTAGGTCTGAAGTCACTCTCCCAGTGAGTATCTCCGGGCACGAGCCCTGAAAAGACAATTCCGTCCCAGCCGTTGTGTTTTGGGTTCTATCAGGCTAGGGTGCACAGTTTTCGCCCCGCGCGCTTCTCCCGGGGGCTGCCAGAGGGGAAAACAAACCAGCCGCTCTGCACCTTGCTCCTGCGCCTAGGCACTCGGGCATCCGGCACTGCTGAACGCACGCCATGCTAGGAAAGCACCTCTCAACTCTTTAGAATTAATATTTTTGAATGAGTAACTCTGAATAATAACTTATTTTTACTGAAGAGATAAAAAAAGCCAAATTAAAAGCGTGTGTCTGATTTAAAGAACAAAACCCCACAAAACCTGAAAAGCATCTTTGTGAGGTCTATTTAAATGTTTGGAGGCAACTCTGAGGCAAGTGTCTAAATTTAGTCAAGTGATTCAAGAGTTACATTAGCCTACATGATACCAGCACTACCTTGTCTGGCAGACAGCCAAAGCTGCAGGGCCAGATTGTGAGCTGCTAGGAGGAAGACTTACTTGTCTTAAGGAAAGCAATGCTAGTTGCTTTTATGCTTTTACATGTATATTATATGACTAAAATATGTGGAGAAAGAACATAGCAAATAACTGATACCAAATGCTCTTAATGTCTGACTCACTGACATCCAAGTATTTTAAATGCTCCGCAAACACTGGTGGGTTTAGTTGCAAACTTCATGTAAGGCAAGTAGGATGCTTGTACAAATAAGTACTCTGTAGCACAGCAAAATTAAAAGACTTGCCCAGTATTTCTAAGTGAATGCATGTTCTTTGAAACAGTGGAAGGGTAGTCCAAGAACTTAAGTTTATTAGAAGTCAAGTTAAAGATCTCATTAGAAAGATTTAGTCACAGTGGAGACTTCCTAAGTGACAATTCACTTATGCCTTCCTTCTGACATATTCCTCCTCCTTATAAATGAGTATCTTGTGTGGAATTGTGGCCTGCCAAAATAGCTCTTTCTGATCAACAGAACAGTCCTGAAATTTGCAAGGCTTTTTAGGGACATGGTGTAGTGGGCATGGTGTGTTGGGTTGACGGTTGGACTCGATGATCTTAGAGGTCTTTTCCAACCTTAATGATTCTATGATTCTATGATTCTATGAAATCTTCCTCCATTCATCTCAACTGTAATCAGATTTTTCAGCCTTTCTGAGACACTGGAATTCTCCGCACAAATGTTAGGTCTAGTCCTGAATCAACAAATCCTTTCAAAAGCGGGCAGAAAAGATTTTCCTTATCACAACCCTAGTCTTTTTGGTGAGATATATCAGGAGTATCAGTGCTGTGAAATGGCTGCAGCAGTCCTTCTTCTGGCATTTCTGTAAAGGTGTGAGTGGTGCTGGGCAGACCTGGACGTGCGGCAGAGCCGTCTCCCAGGCTCTGGAGTGACTTAAGTGCAGAGCGGGCTTTGTGGCAGGCTGTATAACTGTGCCCACTGTTATACCAACCCAGTTATCTGCGAGACAAGCCATTAGCATTTTTAATTCCAGGACACTTTATCCAGACCCTAGGTACCTTACCCTATTACGTTACTAATTTCTGTCCCAGCTTTGGAGACTTTCACATACCGGAGACTACGTTTTGTATTTGCTTTATTAAAAGTGTAGATGAAAATCAGTTAAAGCTGCACTACTGGCAGCAAATGAATTTCACTTAGAAGCTATTAGTTACCAACCCCAAATTATCCTCATCCCAACTGGAGTGGTGCCTCAGTCAGCAATTCACCTTTTAAAGCGTTCTTTGTGTGAATAAGTCAGAGAAAAAAGAACCTGGTTGGCCTTTGTTGTAATTTTTATTGGTGCATTTCCAGTGGATCTTTTTGCTTAACACTATGACAGAGTAACTCAGAAGCTCTGTGTAAATCCAAGTAACCACTTGGATTAACATCACTGCCATGGAAAATGGAGATAAACCCTCAGGGATTTAGCCCTTGGTTCATGCAGAATCTGATACAAACACTGAGAAAAGATGGTGTCTTTCCTAATTTTTTGACAGGTTTGCAACTTGGACCAGGGCAGCTGTGGCCACATCTCTGGTGTGGGATTCTGGATGCCTTGGTCCAGAAGAGTGCTGTGAGATACCCCAAGAATGTGAACAGCAGTCCAGAAACACCTCATACTCCTCACCCTGCTGGGATGTTTTCCCCATTGCTCCAGGGCTACCTGTTCTTGCTGTTTTCTGTGCACAGGTGAGTTATCCAGAGGCTGCACAAACCCTACTGTGGACTAATCATGAAGGGGAGGCCATCTGGGTCTGAGGAAGCTAAGAAATGCTGGCCTGAGCCACCAGCAGTGCAGAAGGCAGCTCCGTTCCTCCCTCTTCTGCATGGGTACAGTGAGGCGTAGATCTCGGTTCCCTACGGTGCTCACTGGTGCTAGCTTTGGAAAATGTGGAGAGGCTTAAATTTCCAGTGAGTGCTCAGGGTACTCAGCACTTTAGGAGCTGTTAGAAACTTGAAGGTTCAGTCGCTAATACAGGACTTTCAGGCACATGCTCTTTTTTTGCTTGCAGAGGTGAGAATGATTTAAAGAGCAAGAAGTGCAAAAGGGAGGAGGTTGAGATTCAGGGACACCTTATACCACAGCCTGCTGGACGCCATGCTCTACCAACATCAGACTGAAAGGCTTCGGAGGTGCTTGGAGCACGCAGGGTCTGTGTCATGCTGAGATAGGGAATAGGTACAGGAAACACCACATCACCCTTTTTATTACTTGCATGACTTCAGGGGCAAAACATCTCATTTACAGAATAGTTGTAGAAGGAACAATAAGGGGGCCAAAAGGCCTGGTAGATTGCATTTAACCGAGCAACCAACTAATAAGTTTGCTTTCTTTGGAAGGGACCATGTATTCCTGGCAAGTCTCTCCACACTCGGGGTGAAGCAGACCATCAGTAGCTCTGCTCTGTGCAGCAGTGATAGGAGAGGGGCTTGCAATATGGAAGTGCGTCTGCCTGAGCTGTCCAAGAAAAATCACCCTTCAAGGAGATTTAGCATATGAGACTCTGAACAAATATAGTCAGAGTTTGGGAGCAGATTTTCATTTCCCTGGAATGCGGTCATTTCACTATCATTTTATTGCTTTGTTAAATGTGTTATGTTCTGTTCAGTTGTTCCTTGTGTTTTTCAGTTTAGATCTGGTCTTACAATGAGGTTATTCTCAAAATGATGGCATTATGTGACCCATGGCTACTAATTTCCATATCTAATTATTCAGCTTGCAACTAAATAAATGGGCTTTCCTTCTGCATAATCTTATCACACAAATTTCATAATAATCAGCATTCATGGCCTGTCTGATCTTTGGAGCCCTTTGAGCTACAACAGTCAAGATACACCAACTTCTGGCACGTCAGAGAGCCATGTAACCAACATCTAATTTATCTGCTTTTGACTCCTCAGCCCAACTGTGTGTTTACAGTTCTGAGAGGAGACACTCTTTGGAACAATCTCAAAGTCATCCTTGTAACATCCTAGCAACCCATTTTAACCACTCCACCACTGTACTCCTGTGTTTTGCTGTTACCCCTTAGCTTAATGTGGCATTTTAAAACCATGGTTTGCTTATATACCAGTACACTTTTATGAAATATTATTTTGCAAAATGCCAAAGCCACGTGGTTGGCAAGAAGCTGAAACTGAGACGCTTATTTAGGCATTTAGCTTCAGGTATTGGCATTTGTCTTAATATACAAAGCTTTTGATGCCTTGACAGCAATTCTTCTCTCCATATAATGAATCCAAAGAGCAGAGACAGCAGTCCTGACCTTACTCTTATTAAAGCCCTATTTTAAAGGTATTACCTGTATTTTTCTGTCACCTGTGATAGGATTGCATGTTACCCTGCCTAAATATTGATATTAGGAGGAAAGAGCGGGAGATGCTGGGTATTTTTAGCTCCTTTTCATCCTTTCACCTATCCCAAAACTACTCTGACTTTGTCGAAGGAGGAGTGGATGTCTGACTTCTGTAGCACTTCTGAATGTCTGCTTTACTCCAAGCTGCAGCGTAACAGGTCAGGTAGACGATGTAAAGAGGTTTTGCACTGCAGAGAATATAAATTGCAAGCATTGGAACTCCTCCTTTTATGCAAAGATGGGCAGGAACCAAAATCGTAAGAGCAACACGGTTTCATCCCAATTTCATTAGCATGTACCTCTTCTGGCTCCACAAGATTCCATTCTCCTGAATAGTGTTTGCTATCATTGGAAAGGGGTTACTGCTGGAACCGGCTTTGTCTCTTGAAAAACCCACACATTTCAGGTGTAAGAGTTTGGGTTTTTTCAGAATCGCGGGGGAAGTTACTAGTAGCACAGGATTTTAGGGAATTCCCATTTTTCTTACAACCGAGAGAGGATCTATCAGTCCTCTCCTCCCAGGTCAGGACCATTCCTTGAGCGTGTGAAGGCCTTGACCGATAACAGGGTCTCACTGGGCCTCCTGTGTTGACTCATGGAGAAAGACAGACACCTTTAGAAAATGCATCAGACCTTAGGTGGACTGACGCAGTCCGTCACTCATGACTAACCCTACGCAGACATGAGGGTTACTGCTTACCCTTCTGATCGAGTCAAACATTTGCCTACAGCTAGGTGAGATGAATCCAGACCTAAGACATTATTCACTTGCGAAACATCCAAACTCAGCCCAGATCTCAAACGCAAGATCTTTCCAACTCTTGTCCTGGCAGTGACAACAGAGACTCTGCCAAATCATTCTTCAGCTGTGCCTGTGCATGGGTGGTTTTGGTCTTTGGTGAGACCATTATAAATCCACTGACTCTACTGGCTAACTGAGGTTGCGGAAGCATAACCGTATATATGTATATAAAAGTTATATATAGTATAAGTAATAGAAACATAATAGTAATCCTCATGGTGATACATGAGACAAAGGAGAACCCAATTCATTTCTCTCCTACTCATGGCAGTTTTGCAGAGGTGCGTAAAAGTAACAAGTGGTTACTTTTGTAAAGAAATTAAGTGTTTGTGATACAGAAGACACAAAGGAACAGGTGTGTCCCCAAAAACAGTAGCAGTCTTACAAAGTAAGTTTCATAACAAGGTTGCCCTTTGTTAGTCCAGTAGAAAATAATTTTTTTCGGCACACTGTTCCACTTCACTTTCTGAGGCCGGCTGAGATGGATTGTACTTGCCATTATATGGAAGAATATGCATACAATTAAATGACGGAGAATGAAAATAAAATTCGTTTTGTTTCCTTCTGATGTGCTAATATTTATATGAAAGGCTTCCAGTTCAGTGCTCAGGATATTTCCACAATCTGCACATCTGTATTTGAAAGAGTAACTGGAACGATGACATCCTGTTGTACCTAAAATAGACTGGACTTCCAAGGGGAGATGTCGTGAAATGACATTTAACAAAAACTATTCACTCCTTCACAGCCCTGTTCCCTGCCGTGTCCTTCATGCCAGTTATTGAACAGACCTTCACTCGATGCAAAAAGCCCCTCTTTGAGCCCATGCTTTAAATGTAATAATAAAGTAGGTCATTGATTAACTGGAAGTATGACAGACAGCTCCTCCAGTCAGGTCCTGACGTACTGTAAAACTTGAGGGAGGAGAGCGAGCGATGAATTAGTGATGTGAAAAGAAATAAAGCCCACAGGTTTTAGTCTTTTGGGAGGACTTCTCTCGGCAACATAGTTAGTGGCATTACCCTCAGCAAGTCGACAGCTCTGCAAATTTACAAAAGAAGCTTTCTGGATTTCCAAAAAAAAGCAAAAAGAAGAAAAAAACGTGTAAGATATTAAATTCACTTACCCAACTGCAGTACCTAGGGAATTTTTTACTTTGCAGGCAACTAACTTATATGGGCTACTCCTACTCATTGTCCTCTACATTTAGATATAATATATATAATTAAGCACTGTATAATTAAGCAGTTTTACATGCATTGGTTTCCACTGCACCGTCTTCTGGCAGCACTTCCTTAAGAGTCCTTATCCCCAGGTCCGCTCCATGGCTGCCCACCCCGTCCTGGCCTCGAAGCAAAGCAGCTGTCAGCAGGAGAGCATGTGGATGGGCACGCTCCGGGGAAGCTCAGGGTTGCTCAGCCCCAGCAGCGCCGTGCAGGACAGTCCTGCAAGCAGTTCTGCCATCCTACGCACCTCATTGTCCCAATCTACCCATTGCCCACAAGCAGCACAAACATCCTCTTCCTCCGCTTTCCCGTGCCCTCGCACTCTCTGCACAAAAATTGCAGCACACACAAGCCTGTCATTAACTGGTTTGCACCATTAGTAACATCTAAGGAAGGATGGTGCTTATACCACAGAGCAATTCTATGTCAGACTCACTGGGAAAAGACCAAAGATGTGGCTTTGACAGTATTCCTCTTCCCCTGTCCCCACTGGATTTTTTTGCTCCAAAATTGCTCGCTGTGTGCCATGACTGGCATTGCTAGACGTCAGATCTGCTCATCAAGCAGTTCAGAGAGCAGAACATTGGCTCAGCACTATGCACTGTGACAGCCAGCAGCTTTTACACGCTCATGTTTGACACGTTTTTTTCCTAAGTACATAAAATCTGCAATTTCTGCCGCTGCTTCCTCATTGCCTCCCACTTTCCCACCCAGTAAGAGCTAGCTCAGCTACTTGCATAATTTTTTTGTCAGACACTAGCACTGCCCACAGTCAGTCTACATAAACATATTGGTGTGTAAAAAGAGAAAATGAAACAACTGGCACTTATTTAGCTATTTTTTATTTACAGCTATGCTCTATGGACCTCATCACCACCCACGCATCTCCAGCCTTTCTGTCTCTCATGCCCATGTCCCCAGTGCCCTGCCAACTCCAGCCCTCCACTCTCTCTGCCTGTTGCTGTAGTAGCCCGAGCTAAGCAGTGGCTGCTTTCATAGGTTTATGGGGGAAAATTATGCAAGTGAATTAACTCAGGTAGCATTGGCTAGTTTTAAGTCAAAGCTATGATGTTTATTTTTTATCAGAATTACACAAATATATGTATATGCATACAGTCCGCAAATACATATAGACCTGTAAAATACTGTCAGATTCTCCACTGCCCTGCATTTTGTATAGTCACTATATTTGTGCAAAAAAACTTGAAGTGATATTAAATATTGCCAAAGTATAAGGGTCACTGAACAAGCTTAGTTTGATTCTGTCATGCTTCATTTTTACTTTTAGAAATTTTATTTGACATTTTATCAAATGAGTAGGAAAACTAAAGGATGCTGAAAAATAATTTAACATATTTGTGTGTGTTAAAACGGCTATTTTACATAACAAATTAATTAATGAAAAACTTTAGTCTTTTTCTCCAGAGCTTGCTTGCTTCCTTCATGCCTTCCTTTCCCTCTTTCATTCATTCTCTCTCCCACTTTCTCTCTTTTTTTGTTTGAAACATCAACATTTTACCTGATCTTGACATACAATTTATCAAAGACGGAAAATGTAGCAGTAGGTCTGCGTGGCAGAGCTGAATGTTTAATACTATCAGCAACTCTTAGCTAACGATTACCTAAATGCTACAGGCATGAAAATGATGCTCTAAATTACATTAAATGAAGCAGTGTACTGGAAAATGACCAAGATTACTCAGCAATTTCATCTTAGGAGATCCTGCTGTTGCTAGAATAGAAAAAGCCTTTACTAGTCCTTTTCCAGCAAGGGCACAGAATACAAGGATACAGAACAACGGCATATTTCCTTAGCTGGATTCATCCACTGTCTATTTAGACAGAGAGCGCTATTATAAGTGCATTCAGGAATTACTTAAATCAGAAAATTGGCACTATGTAAAATTCTACAGGAGCTATACAGAATTTTAAGAGTAAGTGTCACAAACCCTTGGAGTAAGTCCACCTGAAGACTTACGATATCGTCGCGTTACCCAGTCATAGGGGCTGGACTTTCCTTATTCAGAGTCCTGATGAGGTCTCAAGTGGACTGAGGTACCTAAATGCTTTTTTGCCTCAACCCCAAGATATACCAAAGACCTGAACATAAACCCATCCCACAGTGTCAGACAGCCTGAATGGGAGTGAGCAGAAACTGCCAGAGCACTCAGGAGCCTCCAGCTTCCACTGCCCAGGCAGGGGCTGTGGGTCTTTTACATGGCAGAGGAATTGCCTTTTAAATGCACCTGAAAGCATTTAAGGGAGGAAAGGAGGTAAATACACCTGTGGTTTTCCCTTTTGTAGGCTTACTTGCTGGATTCCTCACAAGGTCTCCATCTCTGGATGTCTGACTGGAAGTTTTTAGGTGTGAGTCTGTGAACTTCTATTTTGAGGTTTCTTCTGGGAGGACTTGTGGCAAAATAAAAGAAAATTCCATACACCTCTTCCAGGCTCTGATGGCCTCTGCTGGAAAAGGGATCCTCCCTCAAAGGTAACTCAAGAATTATTTTCATTATGTCATCTGCTGCAGCCAGATATTAAATTATCTTTGATAAATCCTTTGTTCTGAACCTGTTGTATGGTTACCAGAGTGGATTCTCCCTACTTATAGCAAGACTGGAAATAAACTCTTCCAGAATTACAGAAAATGTGAAATTCAGTAGCTGATAAAAAGCATAAGGAAATAAGGAATTTGCCTCACTTCTGATAATTTAAATTAGTGTTCACCAACCCACTTTAATTGTAGGGAATGCTGAAGAAAGAGCAATGTATCACAAGACTGAGTGTTGCTTCCAGCAACATTTGATAGTGAGTTTACTAAAATAGACACTACTTTACATTTTTGTATAAAACACAGCTTAAAATATACAAAAAAATGTTTTCTAGTCAGCACTGTTTACAGCCAAAAGCAGCAATGTCCTACAAGATATGACTTTGAGTAAAATATTTGAACTAAAACTATTACTGAATAGTATTATTGAGTGAACATGGTTGAAGAAAAGTATTTCTGGTTTTCTTTGTGTGCTTTTTTTGCCAGATGCTAGCTTTTAGAAGCAGACATGTTGCTAACTGATTTTATTCACAACCTGGGTTAAGCGCTGAAATCTTTGGGCTGTGTGTGGGGAGTTGGCAACCCTGATCGCTCAGTGAGTAAACAGCATAGACGTTAGGTAAATGTGGCTTTGAGTTTGTCCTTGTGGTTACACTTGAAGACTGGAAGCCCAAATCCAGCATTAAGGTGCCTCTGATGCTTGCAAAACACTTTGCCCTCAGAGCTTCTTGCAAAGCCTTCAAGGGGCCTATGCTCTTCTGCACGGTGTGCCAAAGGCTACCTGTCCTAATGACAGTAGTTCACTCCTAAATTCATCAAGATTCACAAAATTGGTGTTTCCTTATCCAGCCAAAGGGCCCCATCCAGTAGTCAAGTTCCAACTATGGTTAATGCCTTACAAAAATAGGCAGAGGCAGCAGCACAAGCAAGTGTACCCTCTTTACTCGGTGTAGAAGCGTTAATATATAATTCACAGAATAAAAAAAACCCACAAGTTTTTTATTAAGACTGCTAGCACATAGCAATAACAAATGAAGGGCAATATTAATTGCCTGAAATACTAACTAGGTGATATAGAGACAACTTACCCAGGAAAGGAATTAGTTAGTAAACCAAAACATAATAGTTAGGAGTAAATCCAGGAAACATCCTCCCCTTGAGAATAATGAGAGAACAAATTTAGAATGCATTTGCCAAGCTATTGGGTGAGCGGGAAACAAGAGTCTGCGGCCTAAAATAAAAGGTTAAGCCATTTCTATTTACACAGATTTCAACATATCTGATAGAACCCGGGCCTCTGTTTTGTAACTAGATTAGCTGATGTGGACCTGGCTGCATCTGTGTGGCATCACTGTAGTAAGTGGGATCCAAGCAGATGACTAATCGTGGCAGTGGATTTGGTTTCCAGACGGGGCTGTGAGGTGGTCAGTTGGCCAAATAGCTGTGTACGTATATGCCCACGAACAGTCCTAGTCCGTTCATTAGATTGTAAGCGCAGCAATATTACTTGTGAAATTTCCCTAATCTTTAGCAAAACTAAAGAAAAAGTAAATATCAGCTCCCAAAATTAATATGAGAAGGAGTGAAAAATGCATTTCCTATGTAGCTGCACAAATCAGGCTATGCTGGGTAATTGTATATCGTATACGGAATGACATGCTGGAAGAGAATGAAATCTGTTTTAGAGGAAAATGAAATATAAAAAGTAAACAATTTAACTTTTCCATGGAAATTAAGAAAAGTGGAAGAGGAGAAAGCAGGAATTGTTTCAGCTTTACAAATGCTTATCTGTATTGCATTCAGAGTCTTTCAATAAGATGCCACAATTAAAAAAGTCTTTCCGAACAAAATTGACACTATTTTGCTTATGACACAGTTGGTGATGTCAGCGAAATAACTTCATTTGCCATAGCATCTTATTACCCATTTGAAATTTTGAGTGATGGAAACAATTAAAAATGGAAGAGAGAAAAAGAAACTCCTTATGTTTCAATCCAGTAATCAGAAACCCACCTGAAAAGTAGATGTTGCTCAGTTGTCTGTCAGTGTAATGCAACTATGTAAATTATTTTATTTACAACCTGCGGCTTTCCTAATGGTTTTTCATATTTGTGTTAGCTTTGCTTAATGAAAATACCAAAATAAAGAGGGATTTTTTTTTAACCTCCCATGTTGAGCTGAGAACACCTACAATATTTTAGGAAAGTTGGGGCTGTCATTAATGTCATCTAGACAAAAAGCAGGAGGATGGCATTATTTTGTTACTGTGAAATGTTTCTAAATGTACCTTGCGGATTCATATAACCGTAGGATGGTATGTCTGCTGATGACTCATGCTGACTCACCCACTGAGCCAGAATTTACTGAGCCTTCTTCTGTGCCCACACACAGTGATATGATTTCCAGTCTGAGTGAATTCTTTAAAATTTAATTTAGTAGGCTTTAACTACAGAGACAGATACACTTCTTCAATGGTTGCCTTGATTTGTATTTATGTCTTATTAAATGTGTGTTCAGATTATGTTTTGCAGAATCCTTTGAAATCAATTTTTAAAATAATGTGGATAAGCGCAATTGTACTTTCCAAATACGAAGGTCTGTCTGAAAACATTGCAGGTATATAGAAGCAGTGATAATTTACTGATGCTATGGACCTAAAGGCCTAATACATAATCACTGCCTTTTTGCTATGGCTTTAGCAGCAGTGTGTATGGGCCTCAACTGCGATAAGTCCCTAGGCTTGGGCAATGAATAATTAACAAAAAGACAAATTGACCTAATTCTGGTTTTATTTTTAAGACTGAAAATCATATATTACTCCACTGAAGTCAACAGAATTAAATGGTATAAAACTAGGTGTGAAAGGGATTCTTTAAATGCTACTACAAATATCTTCAGACTGATTTTGCTTTTTCTGAAATAAATAGGAATTATATGGCAGACTTTAATGGGAACATGATCCGTCCAATTACTTGTCTCTCTCTGAGTTCTGGTTAAAATCTGATGTGATGTAGCAGCCTAAAAAGTAATTATTGTTGTTACAGTACAAGCTGCAGTGACTGAAGAGATGAATGCCAGTGAGATTCTCTCTTGGAACCAAATAAATGCTTCTCTTCAGCCTCATATTCTTTGATACTGACTCATATATTTGTTAAATCAGGATTTATGATAGTCTCATCCTCGCCCCAGGATTCTTTCCCCTCCACACAAAGACTAAGGGAGAGAGAAAATATTTTGTTTGGACTACTTCTGCATGATTTGCTTTTTAAACTCTTCTGACAAATGACTAATGAATGTTCAAGCAACAGAAAATGAGATGCATGTATCTTCCCCGAAAAGCAACACGATCAGATGCTTCAGCAAATTGATTGAGATCTCTAGACTTTTCTCCACCTTTCCAATATTCTGAAAGAACAGTTGATGCCCCCAAGCCACATGCCTTTCCCTCTTTCTCTGGGAATTTATGTCACTTCTCAAAAGTGTATCAGCTTTGACAGTGTTTCAGGGCTGTGTGTTTTACTTCTCTTGCTCCTGCAGTCAGTCAGGCATGATTCCTAATCTGCATGAGTTTGTCTATTATTCTGTCTCCTCATCTCTGGGATTCACTAAATTGCCCTTTCCTCTAAATCTGAAAGTACTGGATGAGTGGACACTTCATCCCCCGTGGTGTCTGCTTCACTGACTTCCTTGTACTTTGGGTATTCAGTCCTTTGTTTTGCTTTTGGAAAACAAAAATCCCAGACTTCAAGTCTTCAGTCACACCTTCCTGCCCGCACCCTTGTTCACACAGGGCTTTCTTGTAATTCTGTCACTAGAATTCAGAAGTTGTTGGTTTTGTGGTTTGAGTTAAATGTGCTTGAAAATAGAGTATAACTTCTTCTTTTTGTTACTTCAACCCTCAGCGGTCATTAAGATTCTGTATGTAATGGGGCATTATACAAGGAGAACCACACAGCTGTATGACAAGGTTTGAATACAAGTTGAAATATGTGTTTCTAGCTCAGTCCCTGTATGTTCTGCCTATTAACGTTCCTTCTCTTGCTGTTGGGCTGCCAGTCGCAGTCTACATTTTGAGACCATCCATGATTTCTTTTAAACAGGCATGCACAAAGGACTCCACTCCGCTGAACTCTTGCCAGGTGCTCTGTAGTAGAGATGCCCACTTTTGAGATGCTACGCCTTTCTCTAGTGGCAGGAAAGGGCCATATACTGTGGTCCATCCTTTGCTGCAGGACACGGCAATTTCCTGAAAGTGCCATACTTACTGAATATATACAACAGGTTGCTTGCAGCAAGTTTCCCACACGGAAGAGATGAGTGCCTGAGAAATATAGCAGCTGAGAGTAGATTAGTATTGCCAAGTAATTTAGACAGCTCACTGTTGGTCTCCTTTTCTCCAAGCGATGCCACAGACCTGTGAGGAGAAAAGAGTGATTATGGATTAATTGTTCTGACAGTAGCTTATTTCTAAAAGCCTTCTTTCTCAAGGGGCTCTGGTCATTCCCGTGTTTTATTGCTGGGCAGGGAAAGGGCTTCCGGAAGGAATGGTGGTAAGGAGTAGGCTACTGCCACTACCAGAGCTAGTCATCTTGCCTACAGCCTATTCCAGAGGGTCACAGGCTGAATAAACAAACCTGGAAGTCATAGCCATTGCAAACCGAATGCCCCTGCTCTTTCCAATATCTCTGCAAATACATCCTCCTTTCTTTTACTCCTGATTTGCAAAAAATGTAAAGATAATGCAATAGTGTTGTGCTAGTAATTGAAAAAAAGTAACATTTTTTTCAAGGAGTGAAAATTCCCAAGCCCCATCTAGCAATGCAAATAAGCAGTTTATGGTGTTTCAGCTAACACTGCCCTATCTTAGATAAACAAACACCATTCCAAAGCCTGTATCCAAAGGTCCCTCTCTATCTGAATAAACTGGCACTGAGGTTTTCTGTATCTGTAGCTTATACACTGCTGGCATCCAGTTTTAAGTATCCTACGTAATATGACAGTGCCAGCAGTGTGTTTGGCAGTGTCCACTATGTGCTCACTTTTGCACTCACTGCATTTCACTTGTGGAACCTCTCAACTTTTTTTTTTTTCAAACACTGTATGAAAAAGCTGAGCTTGTTACCATTGAAGAGCTTTGCACAGTAGTGCTCTCCCGTGTCTGTTGTCATTCCTTCTTTTCCAGCTTTCGGAATTTTGCTGTTCTTATACCCTTTTGCAATGGAATGTAATATTTACATTTCTTGAATCTGTTTCTAGATGCAAGATATTCACTTGGCTTATCCTGGCAGTCATACACTTTGCGGTTCCCTGCGGCACTCTCGCTTGACTGTCTTGGAGTTCCACCTATTCTTCTGCCTCACCCCTCCTTCCCTGCGATACGTTGCATCCTCCATAGTGCCAGAGCACTGTGTAACCTCCAAAAGATTTAAACTCAGTTGGGCACCTGCAATTGTGCAATCTCATGTGTTCAGTGAATGTCTCACTGGAAAGACTTCTCCCCATAGTGTAACACTGACTCTTGCTATTTGTTAAGAAATGCCTTGGTTTCTCAAATTTCTCCCAGGTTGTGGGTATCCTAACAGCATGTGTGCCAAGTCATTTATTTGGACTTGATGCTGCTTCAGAAATAATGTGCCTTGTGCTTGCCACAGTTACTTGAAATCACTGTTATTACCAGGTAAAGCTAAATGAAGAAAAAAAGATCATACTAGCAAAGGGTTAAGTTTCTGATTACAAAATGGAAACAAACTTAAACACACAAATAAAAAGCATGGAAACAAGAAAATCCAATTTCAATATGTACTTTGTTCTGGCAGTCACTCACAGCTTGCCTCCGGGAGCCAAGGAGCCAGTACAACTGCACTTCAGGATGTACTTCTGTTGAGTTTTTGCCTGCCTCTGCCTAAAGTATGAGGGACTTCCCTCGCTGCAAGGGAGGGTAAACCTCACAGAGAAAATTCTAATATATTCTATGGCAGTTTTGATCAGCCTGAGCTATTTAGATGAATGCAAATGAAATCTGTTTACGCTTGTCTCAAACTGAATCATCTCTGATACGCAGTGATCCTTTGACACACTGATTTCCAAAGTTAGATTTACCTTCCTGCTTAGAAAGTTAGTTGAATTATAATTTGATTTGGGTCTCCATTTCCCAGACAGCATAACTTCTATTATGAACCTTTTTTTCATGGCTTTTTAAGATCTTATAAATTACATATAATAAAACTATCAACTGTACATCAGACCCTAACCTTGCAGCTTGTGAAAAATTGTTTCCTTTATTCATACGGTTCACATATCATCATTATTAGTGACATCTCATCAGTTTAGGGTTTGGAGCATTTTCTCAAATAATTTTCATTCCTCTTACTTCCTTACTTGTCACGTCTAAGGCTTTACAACTATCATAGTAACTTTCAACTCTAATTCCCTTAGCCATAGTTAATTATAGATATCCCAGCAGTTTCTCGCAGAGTTATTTATTCCAGAGTTTCTTGATAGTGAGCAGGCTAATCAGAGGTCTTCTGGGGGCCCTTTCACTTCCAGAAATACTGCTTTTAAAATGTCAAGTCCTATCACCAAGACTTTATTGGGTTTGTTTCATTTTTGTACTGCAGAGTGTGAAATTCATGAAACTGCTAATTTCTCTGGAGTTGAACAGTCACATTTAAAAATCCGATGTTCTCTTGTCACTAGCTTTAGATTATCTTCGAAGTTAGAAAATCTTTTCTAATTGTTTGAAATACACTTAATTAGTTGGGCAACAGGTAGCCTGTTAAGAAGGTATGCTTTACACATTTCAATGACTTAGTTGCCCTGTTGGCAAAAAGGCATGTTTGCAACACGCTTATTTTAACTGGCAGTCCTTTGGTAGAGTGTGGGAACAGAGTTCATAACATTCACCATGCAGAGAGACAACATGCCTATTCTTATTTTATATTTTCTCTTTGATAACTGCAACTACTAATTTATTTTTGTGTTTCAAAAACACCACTAGATTTTATTTTTCCTTTGAGGGGGAACAATCCTCTACTTCTTACCTGGCTTGTATTCTTACCAAGATTAGTGTCACTCTGGCTTGAGCAGAGCTGAACCCAAAGGCTGTGATCATGCTGCTAGTTTCCCTTTGCTGAAACAGGAGGGAGTCAAAGTGCTCGGTACCTCGAAGGAAATACACAGCATACTTAACGTTGTCACTATTATTATGGTTGGCATATTTTGATCATCTCATTTTCTCTTTGATAATGATGTACAGTAAAGGGTGAACATTATCTTTAAGCTGCAATCTGATCTTACTGAGCTTTAAGTGCAGCGAAGGGCAGTGGATTTTCTCTTCAGCAACAACACAAACAGCAGGAGCTCTGGAAATTGTAGTGGCAACAGCAGCTTCTGTTGTGACAGTTCTCTCGTAGGTCACTATGGTGAGAAATGTACCTGAGTGGTTGGTTTTTTTTTTTTTCTGTCCAGACACTAATATAATTTCTAGAAGCCAGAAGAATAGCTTACATAAATTAATACCCTTGTCATGAATAATCTCCATGTGGATATGCTAGTAAGAAATACACACATTTTCTTTTTAAGGAAGGATTTAATAACTAGACAAAGGAGGAGTTAACAATACTTTCAAAACTAAATACAACATACTTACCTTAAGACAGTTGTTCTGTCTATTAGTATATAATTGGGAACCCCCACACACTGTTAATTGAAAAAAATATTAATAAATAACAACATGGAGCCTGGCCTACATTCTGCTTTGCTTTTCTTTGTGAAGATTCATTATACGCTTATATGTTTTAACATTAAATATGTTAATTTTTGAATTGTGGATACTGTGAGACAATGCAGGGGATGTACCTGGATTCAGCATGCAGAAGGCTAAGCTCTTTGCTCAGAGCTCAGAATTGAAATGGCCGCAGTGTGACAAAGTGTCTGACACGGGCCACTTTGATGGTCAGGGATAGCACCTACCAAACCACCCTACAGAAATGCAGAAAAGGAAAAATTAACTCTCTTTTGTAAGAACTTAGGGAGGGGCTCCATCCGGGGTCAGTGTTATCCCTCTTGCCAGTCATGCTAATTAGCTTTGCCTCCCAGCAAGCTGGTGCGCAGCCTGTTGATCTTACTGGATGGGTTTGCTGTTGGTGACTCTCTCTAACTGAGTCACCACCAAGTGTTTCCATTAGCAAGTTCACAACCAGTCACGTCTGCAGCTCTGGCCTGCTGGGCCACTTCTCCCGGGGTTGTGCACCACTGGGGATGGATACCAGAGAGCACTGCTTAGACAGTACAAGATTTCAGAGAAACAGAGGCCCTTCCCTTGCTGTGGGCTTACTTTTCTTGGTTTGCTTGATTTCTTGCCACCCTTCCTTCCACTTAAACTGGTACTCACCAGTTGCATGCATCTATAAATTACTCAACAGCCCCTGCTGCAGTTCAGTTCTTTAGGAAAAGGTCCAGTGACCTACTGGACACGCATGAAGTTTCTGTCAGAAGACGACATTTTTCCCGCCCCCCCTCGGTCTTTTAAAAAAAAAAAAATTTAAAACTTCTCAAGACCTGCTTTGCTCATTGTTAATATTTCAAGAGTGTGTTAGGGCAACCCTTCACACTTGTGCACAGTTTGGTTGCTGGTGGCTTTCCCCTCAGAAGGATGGTGAGTCACATCCATTCGAGTTTAACAGCTCGGCTGATCTTAACAGAATGCCCTCACCAGAAATGTCGTCGAATAATACAAACCACTGGCATAGATCAGATTGCTTCTGCCTGATGTGTTGCCCCATTCTAGGCAGCTTCTCTTACCCATGGGTAGATGAGAACAGCGTGTGTTACAAGCCCCCTCTCTCACTGGGACTCTCAAGCTGTTGTTCTCCCTCAACAATGGGGAGAAGAAAAAGATGATGGTGAATGGCAATGTGGGAGAGTATTTTTGAAGTGTCGCTGATTTTATGAAGCAACCTTTGCCACTCTCCCAGGCAATTATTTCTCATAGTTACAGTAAGGAAGGGTAAAACAGTGAATTAACAGTAATGGTGATTCCATATGAATTAGGAAAATATCTCAAAGATTAAGTAGGAAGCTGTTAACCCGTCATTAGATTACTATTAGAGGCATGCTTAGGACAGAAGTGTAAGTGGGCAGGAAAAGGTAGCAATGGAATTGCATCGACAGTAATGTATCTCAGTTAAAAGCTGCATTTTTCAATTATAATCTCTTCAGATTTATTTTTTTTCTTTTTGAATCTCATGCTTATTTTTGAATTTTTATTAGAATGGTCTGACATTGTATCTATACAACATTTGAAAGATGTTTGAAAATTGAGAGGATATGGTTACCAGAATTCATCTACTTTATGGAGCCTAAAAGCAAGCTTGCTAGCCAAACTTGATTGACTTCTTCACTAACATAAGCTTAAAAGATAAGAACATAAGTACTTTACAGTTGATTATGCGTAAGCTTTTGAACTCTCTTAAAGCATTTTAAGCTCTCTTAAAACCATTTTAAGCTCTCTTAAAATACTTCAGTCAAAGGGTAGAAAAAGTAATCTAAAGTCCAGATAGTCAGTGAAGAACAAACCAGGGCAGTAATAATGATGAAGACGCGTTAGGGATGACGGGTAAGAGTAGTCTAAACAAAAATTGGCATTCTAACATAGAAGTAAAATGTTTAGCAAGATTTTAGACTGCAAAAGGAGATAGCAAGAAGTTAACAAAACTAACACTTCTAGTCTATCTCCCGTGCTACCTACAATACTGCATTGAGTTCTGAGCTTCCCAGTAGTGCGGAGGAAAAGCATGAACATATGCTCACAAGTGATTGGGTTACCAAGGCAAATTATTGTTAATCAGCTAGGATGCTATAGCAGTGTATAGTAGCTTAAAATAACACATTTTACTTCAGCAGCTGGACGAGCTGGGAGCATGCACACAGGCAGTTATTACAGCTTGTCTGTGGAGTAGTAACTTATTAAGCCATGCTAAGTCATGGCTTAATTACAAACTGGCTTGACAGCTTGTGGCTGTTTGTCCCTACACAATTTAACAACATGAACAAAGCTCAAATGAAGGCAACAGAAATACTCATGGCACATCAACCCCGTAAGTTTGTTATATCTCAAAGCCAGCTCATGGCTGCCTGTGTGGAGCTCTGAAAAAGTACTTCCACACTGCCAATTAGGTGCCTGTGTGAAGGCACTTAACCTGTTGCCCAGCCATGCTTAAGATTGCATTTGTCGTTCTAATGCTGAAACTGAATGGTATTTCATATCATGCTGTGATAAACTAGAATATTCTGTCCTTCTTCGTGATCTTTTTGAAGTGATGAGCTCCCGACTGCTAGAGGAAATTTCTGATATTAGTCCCAAATGGTCTTGCTTTTATACTCTTGAAGTTAACTGCATTTCTATTTCTCCATCAGTTTAATTGTGTATGGTTTCCTAGTTCTCCTTCGTGGTGGTTTCTCCGAGCACTGGGTCATTTACAAATTTATTTCCTGCCACCTTCTTGTGTCAGTATCATTAAGAATGATATCTAATACGTTTAAGCCCAGAACTGATCTTTGGGGGTAGGGGAGAAAAGAAAAGAGAACAACCTTTGCTCAGATACTTCACCTCTGATCATTAGATTTTGCTTTACCCTCTATGGATAGTCTATCACCTCCATTACTCTCTGATACTGCTTTGCTAATTCCTACCACCTCCTCCTTCATCTAGAAGTTGAATGATACTATCAAAGAAAGATAATCTGGTAAGGACCACCTTTTGTAAACAAACATTACTCTTTATCATTTTCTGCTATACTTACTTTAAAAAGCTTACTATGAGACGAGTGATTTCATTTGATGCTGTTTTCTGACTTCTGGAACGGGCATTATCTATCCAGAGGCTGTAGACTGTGTCTTATTTTCATCTTATACGTGATACTAGCAATTTCCTTTCCCTCTTAGCTATTAGCCATCCTGCCCTCTAATCCTGCGTTCAGCATCACCATCTTTACTGAAAACTGAGACAAAATATGCATTTAGTTTTAGAATCAGATGTAGACTATCTCTGATCCCCATTTCTTCTTCACTGGAAAGTGACATCACTTCTTTCTTACAATATTATGTTACAGCTGGATAACTTGCTGGTTTTCCAGATATCATATGCAAGGTCTAAATTAACTTGATTTTCCAGATAAATTCTGCTTTCATTCTCACATTTATTGATGTTTGAGATCTTTCTTGAACCAGACCTCTTTTCTGTTTTATTATATGTTCTCTGCTTATAATTCTTACTTCCCTCTTGATGCCACTTCTCTTCCAGTTATGCCTTGAAGCCTCTACCTGTAAACCTTTTTGCCCTGTGTGAGATACAGAATCCCAAAGGAATTAGCAATTTTGGTTTTAAGACACCTAAGGCTTCTTCCACATTCAAATTTCTAATTTCATTATACAAGCTGATTTTATTGCCAGGTACCTTCATTTATCACAGTTTGCCTTTCTGAAATTGAGAATGTTCTACTTTCTTTCACCCCTACCTTTCATGACACAAGTTGTGATCCCCTACTCCAGGGTTATTATCTACAGTCAGGCCTTTGAGGGCATATTCTGGAACCATCCAAAAGCTTTACTACTTACAGGCTCAGTGACAGTTTGGAGGAGGCGTTCATTGACTACCACAGTCCAGAATATCTGGCCCCAATAATGAGTAGCATGTATTCCCCAAACTATTAACTGGCAATTTGAAATCTCACTGACTGGTTCTTTGCATCCAGTCAGTCCCATTTCTTTAATAATACGGAGTTTTCTAGCTACCTCCAAAAAATTCCACCCAGGGGTCGTAATGATCTCGCAGCCCTCTCCTCTCAATACTCTCTGTAACAATCTTTTCCAAAAATAAATTGGAATTAAATTATGAGCTGTTATATTCCCTATGTTTTATTTGCAGAACATTACTTCCCTAACATGGAATGTTACTACCCATCTTTATTTTTACTTCTGCGTTTCCTCAACTGCAAATCCCCTCTAATCCACGTGTTCCAGTTAGGAACTCCATGAGTTTTCTTTTATCATAAGGTGGGTGTCCTGAACTGTTTTATGAAATTCCTCCATTTTTTCCCCAAATGCTGGAAATGGTATATCCACTTCTCAGTTCTTTCGTTTGGACACATTAATGTTACTTGGTTTTTGCCTTCGTCTGTATCTGTGCCTTTTTCTTTGCTATCCATCCTACATTCTTCCTATTCCCCACTACTGTATTAGCATTCCTCTTGTTGAGCGAAACCAAGGTGAAATATTACATGAATCTTTCCAAATTTTCTCTACTCATTTCTTAATATGAAGATGACCTTATTATCTGTGGCGACTTCCTTCCTTTCTTCACAGATGGTGTAATCTAGAAGGGGTACGCAGGGAAGTGGTCAAGAACTTAACTACTGTTGTTTAGTGAATTAATTTCCATAGGAAGTTACTCAGCTGAAAATGAAAGAGCTTGTTTGCTTTGCAGATAAAAAATATTCATGTACCATGAATATCCTCAGTGTCTGAGAATGCTTTCTTGTGAAACTAGAGCAGTTGCCACTTGTGGTCAAGCCAGTGTGAAGGCCAGTTAAAACACTACATGGATACATGCTTCAGATGAAAAGCTCAAAAACAGAGGTAAAAGTTGAGATAACAATGTAAAAACACTGTCAGAGTACCTTCCCAAATATACTGTTATTTTGTCAAGACCTGTTTGACAGCTCATTCATTTGAACATGAAACATTTAATTCTTAAGATTCATCAACAGCTACTCCTAAAAGGACAAATCTGTTCACCAATAACAATATAACATAAAAAAATTGGAGTTTTAAAAATTCTGTATGGCAAGAACTCACTTTCATTCCTCTTAAGTGCAGTATCAAATAAAGTTGTTTGCAAATTACCTTTATCCTGTACAATCTATTTCCCATTTATTGGTTAACATTTCTATAGTTCATAGTTATTTTCATCAGCACTAAGAATCAGATGGACATTGCATATATTAAAAAATGCACACACTTTCAGACATGCACATGTTACCATAGATCAAACACACATACATTCTCACAAACAAATATCCTGCGTTAGTAATCTTACACGAAGCTTAACTGGGGCCAGCCACGAAAAGGCACAAAATCCTAGATTAGCCATTAACTCCACATTGCCACATACAACCATTATTTCACCTACTTATTACTTCACCCACTGCCCCTGCTGCCTGTCACTGTGCTACTTGCCTCTTGCCACACACACCTCTTGAGCAATGCCAGTGCTTAGTTTTAGCCCACATAAACCAGCCAGATATGCACATTTTCTAGTGATTAGGAATGTGCTGTTTACGCTGGGTTAAGGACTCATGTGCAGGATGTAGATTTTTAGTTAATCTCTAACATTTAAGCAGGTCATGTTTGAGAAGCAATGAGGATATGATTTATTACATTAGAGATAACGTACGATATTTATTATTTTGGGAAGTCAATTCTGTAAAGGTTGTACTGGTATTGAGGTGATATGATAAGGAAGTATTTTATCTAAATTTGTTATAAAATTATATATGCGGTTAGAGCTGAAGGTGAAATGAAGGGGATAAGAACAAAAGTGTCAAACCTAGAAGCAAGGAGAAAGGCAGGGTCAGAAGGTTTGAATGACAACTGAAAGACTAACTCGTGATTTCCTTCTGTATTTCTGTACGGTTTTGTTTTAGTAGTCACTGTAGAAAGAATGGCTGCTACAGTAAATTAGATGGAAGAGTCAGTAGCAGCTGAGTATACCTTGGTCATACTGAGCAAAATCATCCAATGCTACCCACGGTATCCCTCTGGCAGGTAACCAAGAAGCAAAGTAGAGGGTGTAAACAGAGACCTGATAAAATCACAGCGCAGTTCTGTACCTGCTGAAATCTGTGCAACCATTACTTTAAACAGTGACAGGCTCTCAAAAAATTCCTGGTGAATCACTTGAAATAAAAACTATTTCAAAAGTCCAAGAAGTATCTAGGCTGACTGAATTTTACATTCATCAACCTGAAGATATAGCAATTTTTAGCCAGATTTGTCATCACTTTAATAATACATGAATTGTGTTTAAATGACTACTAGATATAAGCCTGAGGAAAGGAGGGAAAAAAAAAAAAACCTAGCTAGATATGTAAAAGTGCCTTGAGTCCCAGATCATGTGGATGCTGCAAAGTTAACTAGGTTGATTGGCAGCTGGGTCTGGGCACTCAAATTAGCTTGTCTCTGAGCAAGTTTTGTATGGCAGAGGGCTAACCGCAGTCTTAGTGTTCCGACCGTTTCTGAACTTGCTCACTTGCTCCCTGTGCGGAGGCAATCTAGCTTTCATTCTCAACCAACTCTATCAACTGGTAGAGAGCTGTGGGAAGCAGCACTGTCACGCTGGAGTGACCTTTCGTATCTTCTCGTTGTGGGGTAGATGCCCTTGAACCCACAGAAAGCAAAGCTTCAGCTCTAACTTGGAGCTGCAGTTGCATCAGTTACCTGAGCTCAAAATGCCTCCAGAGCTCTGTGCAAGGATTTTCTAATGTGAGTGGTGGTGCTGATGTCCTTAAAGCTCCATAGTATTTTCTGTACTGTGGACATGACTCTACAGAGCCTGGAAAAATAATCCCATAGTGTGCCTATGTGGAAGGCTGGGAGAGAATGCCAACTTCAGAAGGGAAAGTTCCCATCTTTTTCAGAGCCAGCTCCTTTGCAAACACTCCAGAAGAGACAGATGGATAAATAAAAATGCTACATAAACTGTGTTTCAACCCATGATCTCAAATCCTGCATAACAAGTGTTCATTCACACTGGTGTATATAGCATGTGAGGAGGAAACACCTCAATGTAAGGGGACAAGGGCATCCATAGACTATTGTGTGGCAATTTGTACACCATTTGTATGGACAGTACATTAAACTTCAGGCACTTGGGAGTGTAAGGCAAGGACATCGCTTCTATGCCAGTTAGCTTACGAGGAAAGACTTTAGTGTCGAACTGCAGCCAGCGGAACTGCCGTATAGGGCTGCAGAGCAAGGCAGGAGTTGGGTCCCTCTCCAGAGAGAGAAACCCCAGCTCGCTTCAGCCCGTTGGTTGAGAAAGATGGGAAGAGCAAGGGACTATGAGGCATCAGGCAGATTTTCATGTTCCTTTCTGAATAAACATTTTTGGTTTGGGGCGAGAAAGAAGTTAAAAGCTAGGCGAGCCCACGCGGGGGGTTAATTATAGCCTCCCACGCGGAGGCTCTCGCTGGAGCCGGAGGGGCCGACGGCCGAGAGCAGCTGCCACTCGCGCCCTCCCCGAACTGCCGTTACTTTTCAAGCGGCGCGTGGTCAGCGGCCCCGGTGCGATAATCGGTTCCCACCCCCGAGCCCACGGATGCACCCGGGCCCGGCGGCAGAAAGGGCCGCCCCGAGAAGCCTCCCTCGGGCACCCCTGAGGTGTGCCCAGCCGAACCGAGGCGGGCCACGGCGCTCGAGCCCCGCCGGCGGAAGGGAATGCCGAGGACCGAGACACCTCCAGCCTCATTCTTTACTGTGGTGAAAATGGAAAAATGGCGGCTCCGCCCACCGAGCCGGGAGCCGGCGGCGACGGCCGCGCAACCTCCCGCCTCAGCCCCCAGGGCGCAAGGCGCAACGGCTCATGCAGGCGGGCGCGAGGCCCCGCCCTCCCGCGACCAGGAGACGGGCCCCACGCTCCCTGATTGGCTGGCGGTGATGTAATCGCGCGAACATACGGGTACTCCTTGCCGCCCCCCGTGGGACGAGGGGGAGGCCGCGCACCTCTCCCCCTCCCCGCCCGCCCTGCGACCAATCGCCGTACTGAGCGGTGCGCGGGCCGGGACGTGCTCTGCGGCTCCGCCGGGGCCCGCCGGCTCTTCCCCGGCGCCCGCCGGCCCCGCTTTATTGGCAGGGGCGACGGCCAGTCAGGAGAAGGCATCCACCTCCCGATTCACGCCCATTTCGCGAAGCGGCGGCCGGGGCGAGAGAGGCTGCGGGACTGGCGGCGCTGAGAGCCAATGGCCTGCAGGCAAACCGCGCCGGGAGGGAAAGGATGTGGCGGGGGGGAGGGAGGCTGGGAGGGGCAAGGGCGCTCGCTGACAGCCGTTTGCGTCAGTCCTGCCCAGGCTACAAGGCCGGATCAAAAAAAGTGCGGAGAAAGACACAGTCCGTGCGCTAGCGCCTTGATTGACAAGAGCCGCAGCCAATAGCTACCAAAGCAGAGGGGAAAAGCCCAATCAGGAAAGAGCTCTTGGGCGGGGCTGGCGGGTGAGCGGCGAACAGATCGACCAATGACACTGATGAAGGGTAGAGCCGGCAGGTCGGGCGGCCAATTGCCACCCGCAAGGGGTGGGACGGGATGAGCGACGGCAGCAGCAGCCAGTAAGCCGGGAAAGACGCGGGGCGGCCCGGCCGGGAACGGCGGCGGTGCTGTGGGGGCGGTGCCATGGGGGCGGGGCCGTGGGCCGTGCCCCGCCCGCCCTTCCCGGAGCGCTCTGACGTGGGCGGTGGGGAGGGCGGGCCTAGCGGCGGCCTTTGGGACAGGGGCTCCCAACATGTCCGCGCTGCTGGCGGCGCTCAGAGTGCGCGAGCGGGCAGCGACTGCGGCCGGCGGCGGCCAGCGCGGGGCGGCCCGCGCCTGAGGCCGAGGCAGCCCCCCCCACCCCGGCTGGGCCCTGCTGGGCCGCCTGGGGCCCGGACGCCGGGGGACGCCGGCGCTCGTCCGCCGACAGGTAGAGGGGTTAGGGCCGGTCGCAGGGCACGGGTGAGCGGGTCGTGGCCGCGCCGAGGCGGACAGAGAGGGCGAAGAGGCCGGGCCGGGCCTGGGCGCGCGTGTTACCGAGCGGCAGGGCCTGCGCGCGTGCCGTGGGAAGCGGGGGCAGGCAGCGCCGGCCTGCTCCGTGGGGCCGGAGGGGCGGCGGGCAAGGCCTGCTGCGTGTGCGTCCCCGGGGAGCGGGCAGGCGCCGCGCAGGCCCGGCCTCCGCCTCTTCCCGCCGGGGGAGAAAAGAGGGCCGGGGGCCGCACTGACACGGCCTCCCGGCGGGGGAGCCGGGGCTGCCGGGGCAGGCGCACGGGGGAGGGACGGCGAGGAAGTGGCGGGGAAGCCAAGCCCCCCGGTGTAGCTGGGGACGGGGGCCGGCGGGCCCGCCCTCTCTGTGCGCCACGGTGGGGCGGGCCGGGGCGGCGGCAGGGGGGCTGACGGCCTAGGCCCCGCACGCCGGCCGCTGCGTGTGGGGTGGGGGAGCCGGCGAGCCGGGCCCCGTGTGGGTAGCGCTGCCTGCGGGGCGGGGAAGGGTCCGAAGGCGGCCGGCGTGTCGGTTGCTGCGTGCGGAGCGGGACTAGGGGGCGGCCGGCGGGCCGGGGCTGTGCACGTGCATTGGCTGGGGCCGGGGGAGTGGCGGGCCGGGGGCCGGCGGGGCCCGGTGTTTACCGACGGGGTGGGGAGGTGGCGAGCTGCGGTAAGACCGTGGTGTTGGAGGGAGAAGCTGTCGTGAGGCCTGGGTGCTTGTGACGAGCTGGTGGTGTGCGGAGGGGATGAAGTCACGGGCAGATGGGCAATGCCTGGGTGCCTTTAGCGTGGAAGGGCAAAGAAGTTGAAGGCCGCCTCTCGCTTGTAGTTTGGAGCTTGCTGGCTCTGCGAACCCAGTGGATATAAATGTGGATATATTTTTACTATAATTTGTAGCCTGACTCCCTCTCTCCCGACATTTTGATGGACTGGAGGCAGCTGGAAAGATCTGTATGCGTGTTGTTTTGTGGGCTGTGGTAGGTTGAGGAGTATGTTTATACCGTGGGGATGCAGATGGTGGGTGAAACCACGTGTATTTAGGAATGGTGGTTCATGAGGGCATATGAATTTCGGAGTGATTAGTAAACAGTCCTCTGTGTGTTGTGAGAAGTAAGGTGATAAGTTGGCTGGCTTCTAAGTGTTGTGGAGAAGGGAAGCTTTGGGTGGTAAGCCTATGTACAACTTACAGGCACAGTGGTAACAGGTTGCTACAAGGTTCTGAACTTGTTTTCTTTGGTGGCCAGTGTGGTTAGACTTAATGTGCGAGACCTTCGTGTGTAATATGAGATGGTATGTGGACAGAAAGGCATGCATGTTCTTACTGCGTGTAAGTTGGTTTGTCTGGTGCTCACACTGAGAGCTGAGAGTGATGCCTGGCTGTCACCAGCTCAGCAAGCCCTGTTTCTTGTGTGTTGAGATGGATGAGGGCAGCAAGCAACGTGGTCTGCGTCCTGGGAACACAGAGGAGCTGTGAATTGGTGTCTTTCCTGTGATGAAATTAAAAGGCTGGATATTTGTTGTTTGAGCTGAGGAATACAAATTGGAAAACATGTAGCAAATGCCACGTGTTGGGGTCATGATAGTGCTGTTTGGAGAAAAGTCTGTGCATGTCCTGGGGAGTTGTAGAACTGTAAGTATCTATATTTGTGACAGGTGTCGGGCAGTGTAAATTTTTGTCTGTAAGGGGATCAGTGCACCCTTCTTCTGGGTAAATTTCCAGGGATTACCATGGATTATAAGAAAGTGGGGGGACTTAGGTAGGTACTTAGAAGTAGAAATGAATGGTGGAGTCTTGGAAAGTTTTGTGTACTTCTGAAAACGGGGGGTAGGATGAATTTGTGGGAATTATGCATATACAGGGTGAAGATTATATTAGGCTGTGTATACATGTGTGTATCAGGGGAATGGTATTTGTGCAAAAGGGAAACTGGAGTTTTCGTATTGCTGAGTTAGTGGGAACTCTAGTCTGTGTATGGAGAGAGGAGGCAGGCATTTTTGGCTGAGGCTATGAAAAGTTGGAATGGTGTGGGGGAGGGATGATGAACTGGGTCCGGGGTCCCAGGTGTGTCCTGAGCAGGTGGGAGGCTGTGGGGGTTCTTTGCTCCTCTTGGTATGGAGAGAAGTATTTTATAGTTGTGACAGCCAGTGGAACCTAAAAAAGTGAATGAAGATGAGCCAATTTGTGACTGTTATGAATATTATCAGGTTAAAGGAGACTACAGAATAGTCAAGGGGTTTCTGTTAACGGTGGTTTTTTTGTTTATTTTGTTCTGTTTGTTCCACTGGTAAATTGTCCATTAACTTTAAGGGTAAACTTTTGCTGAAACTAGCACTCATAATGGTGTTGTCAGGTCAGCAGCTAACTAAGAGCACTTAATGTAGTGTAGACAAGCCCCATGTATGTGTGGGCTCAGGGGCTCAAATGTGTCTATTATATATATTTCTTATGTGCATTATGTATACGTTAACACTTTAACTGAGTGCACGTGTCCAGAAGGTATGAAGTCCTTTGTACTGGACATATGCTTGTGTTTGAAGAGGGTTAGTGCATAAACATTTGAGGGTCAGAGATCTGTGAAAAGATGATCCATTTAGAATGGAAAGCTGTTTGGCTCAGGTGGAAATGAGGAAAAATTGTACATGTGTATCCCATGTTCTGTGGGTTTGTGATGGTGTGTATTATTTGTTTACACAGCCCCTTGTCTCCTACTCTGCACAGATATTTAGAGGAGGTTGGTTTATAGGATAGTGATTTAGTTAAGGCACATAACATCAAGATGAGGGAAATGGAATTAATGTAGTATGGAGAGGGCTGTACAGAGAGTGCATAGAACTCATTTTTGTTTTATTGCAGTAGCTGTGAGGTGGTCAGCTGGTGAGGTAGGGAACTAGAGAAAGAAAAGAGTAGTCTCATAGTAGTTATCCTGGATAATCCAGTTCCCTTCTTGCTCTGGTGTGGAATTGTCATTGTTCACTTAAACTTTTCCATTAGTGATCACCAGTGTGTGCTTCAGACTTACTAAACTTGAGACCCGGTCTTGCAGAAATATAAACCTATCACAACTGAAATTAAAGCTTGTGAAATCTGTGTGTTGAACATGGTCTTTTAAGGTGCTCAGTATCAAGAACTACTGCTCTTGGAGGGGGCGACTGAGAGTAGTGAGTATTTCTTACCTGAATGTGTTGCCTCCATATTACAAAAAGGGAAAGGCAGTAAAAAATCACTCTTAATATTGGAGTGTGCAGCGCGCCTGTAAAAATCTGTGTATGTGAAGTATTTGTATTATAATAATGAATATCACTCTTTGGAGCAGGGTTTATTTAGACTGCAGGAAGGGATGGGGTTGTATGTAGAATAATGTTCAGAGAGTACTGTCCATCTTGAATGAAGCAAACTGCAGCACACCTTGCTAAATGCTACCATAATGTTCCTAGGGGTGAGGGTTTTTTTTGTGTTTTTTTTTGTGTTTTTTCCCCAAAACCTCTGAAAATTGAAATTGAACATTTGGTAATGTCTTGGATCATCAGTCCAGTAGGAATGCTTAAATCTGCCACATAGGTTTACTGCTGTAGCTTAGTAAGTGGTGAATAGCTGTTCTTTTCTCGTTAGCACTGGCAAATAGCTAGCTAACCATTGGTTTTTGCAAGCACAGTCTCTTCCAAGTGAATGGGAAGGCTTTGATGAAAGAATCCACACATGGAGTCTAGAGCTTGGATTGTGGAGAGTGATTACTGTAACAGTTCATGCCTATCTTTGTGTCCGTAGTTGGTTTTTTATCTAATATCGATTTTTCTGCCCACCACCTTAATTGCATCAAGTATGCTCTATTTTGGGTTTTTTTGGGGGTTTGTTTTTGTTTTTTTGTTTTGTTGTTTTTTTTTTTTTTGATTCTTGCCAGCTTGTCCGACAAGTTTTCTCATCCTTGAATTCAGTTCTGCACTAGTGTTTCTCTTCACTTCTTTGTGAAAATGAAGAAGCATCCTTCAGATCTTGGGCCTTTTAGCAACCCAAGTGATTTGATCTGAATATTGGTACTCTCAGTAAATTGGAGGAGAGCAATGGTGATTTCTTTGGAAAACTGTTAAAGTGAAAATTTTTGTTCGCTTGGCTCCTTCCCTATTTGTCACTTTTTTCGTTCTGTGCTTCAATTGTTTATGCTTGATCATCTTCAAGGTTTGACTTATAGATGTACAGGGTGTGAACTGTGGCTTTTCCTTCTCAGTGTCTGTTAGCAGTGTGAATGCAGGATAAATGTTTTATGAAACTTCAAGAGGGCTCTGGTTTAGCCCTGATCTTCAGCATATCTAGTATGCATATAATCTTCAGGAAATTTAATTTCAAAATCTGGACAAGTCATTGCAGGTTCTTAATTAAAAAAAAAAAAGTCACCCAAATTCAAATAACATCAGAGTATAAAAGCCCAGAAAAGAGAAATTGTTTGCATGGACAATGAAAGATGTGTCCCTGATGCAAGAACAAGGATGTTGAGTTTCCAAAAAGATCATCAAAACTGTTTTTCTTTAACAGACAACCTTGCAAACTTCTCAACTATTTGGCTGACGCCTTTCAGTTGTGGGTAGATATCTAGCATGGGAAACTTTGGTCAAACTGCTTAAAATTTGGCAAATAAATCTTGTACAGATTTATATCTGTATCATGTGCTATAAGCCAAATAAAAATTCTGAAGAATTAATGAGTGTCACTCCAAAAGAAAACTGGTCTGAAAAGCTTTGCATGAGATGGTAAGAAATTACTGAGCTGGTGTAGTTCATCTTCAGTTTCTTGAGATGAGCAGTTCAGCTCATCTCAACTTCTTGAGATATTATTGGCATGATGAAACATAAGGGTTGCCAGTGAGTGTAGGTTAAATTAGTCTTCTGGCTCTTAGAAAAACCTACGTTGGGAGAGAAGGCACAAAGATGTTTTAATGTAGAAAATTATAGAAGGGAAAACCCTATATCTCAGTGGACAACAGCCTTTCTTCTAATTTCAGAGGAAATTATTCAGGCCCAGGTATTGTTCTGCTAGGAAAAATAAGTCATCCAGAACTCTTTTTCCCCATGCACCATTAGTTTCTCATTAACATTACTTCAATGCGTCATTTTATGATGTTACTACATTACTGTCTCATGGCATAGGTTCTCTACATCCTTGATGGGAAGTAACCTTTTCATTGAGTTTTCTTTCAAATAAATAGTACAACTAGATGCTTAAGTCTTTTTTCACAAGAGTTAACAGAAGTTCAGCTCAGAAAAACATCACTTAAGGATGTTTCAGACTTTGGCTACTGGAGAGCTTAACGTGGCTCTTTAGTGTGTATGATAATGACAAGTCAATGACTACAAACTTCCAGTTAAGTCACAAAGGAGAGCATTGGTCTGTCTTCGCAGTTTTCAGGGGATTAGTGTGTTAACAGAAAATGTTGTCTTCAATAATCCTACTTCTGTGTTTGCACCTCAGTGTAGGAAGTTGACCTTTACTGAGTGTAGAGCAAACATGGCTCTGCATTGTTAGTATATGAATTAATTGTTTTTATCAAGGAGGTAATGAAGTAAGATGATGATTTGTTGAGTAGAGGAGGTAACACTTTATTGTAATTTAGTCATACAATACTGCTTTGGCCTGTTCTCACCAGCTCATCTGTCCTGCTAAAGCCAGGTATTGTTTGTTCAAAACTCATGATCTTGTATTTAAAATTTTGTATAGCAAAAGAAAAATTGGTGACTGGAGAGAACAAATCTCAAATGATGGAACTATTTGTAAAGAACTGATGTATTGATTCAAGTGGAAACCTGAAACAATGAATATTATGTTGGTCAGCTTATTCAAAAACAAAAAAACCTCTTTTCCGGGCAGCTTTGTTGGTTAAGCTGATGTGCGAGTAATATAAAGCAGTATCAAGCACATGCTGCTTTTCCTTTCCTATCACCAGCTACAGTGGAGCCATTGGTGTGGGTTATTGGGCTGTGTTTTCAGTGTTATTTAAAAAGTTTTATAAAACAGTAAATGTAGGTGATGCATGAAGTGTGTTGATCTTGGGGGGTTTTTAACTTTATTCAGAGAACTTTCCTAGATGTATCCCACTAGCTTTTGATATTCCTAACTGTAAAGGGGTGGAAGCAAAAGTGGATGAGTGGTGAGACACTGCTGCTATAGCTACTCCAGGAAAAGGAACACTCAAATTCACAGTGCAGCCCTCCTTTTTAGGGCTGATGAGGTGTGCGTTGGCAGCTTAAGTCTGGGTTTAGTTACTTTTGCTTGAGGCTCTCTTAAATGAATGGGCAGTATCTGCCACATTGATTATATTTACATTAGCAAGCAGTATGCTGCAATTGGAGAAGATTGTAGAGTGAGGCAATAGGTTAGGACACGCCCAGTGTCCACGGCGTGTGTACTTCATGGGGCTTTATTTTAGACTATCTGTAGTCTGGTTCCGTGGTCTGAGTATACTCCAAACGTTACTGGGTATTAGGTGTTTTCCCAGAGTTTTGGTTTAGGTTAAGCTGAGAGATGTCCACATCATGTGTTCAGAAACTTCTTTGAGATGTGAACCAAAGCACAGAAGTGGTGTGACTCAGGTTTACTTCAAAAGTGCACTCCTGATCCGAACTAAAGTGCTAATATAGATGTACCGACTGGGTCTCTGAAAGGCACCTTGGAGCATTGCAGAGAGTGTTGAGCTATGTGGGGGACTGGATTCTGCCTTCTCCTGCCTCCTAAGTGCAGTTGTCAGGACTGCAGAAGTTGTCCTGCTGCTCTCTGAGTTAAGGGTTGTTTGTTCATCTTGACTGGTAACTGAATCTCTGTTCCCAAATTATTGTCCCTAGTTTTGAAATTGTGCGTGAAAATGACTGGTGTTAAAACGACAATAAATTAGTAGTTCTTTCATGGATTTACTTCAGTTAATCAAGAATGAAACTAGCTGTGTGAGCAACAGGTTATGAAGCCCGACTTCCTGTGGCTTTGTGTCTTGTGGTTGGATTTTTCTGGGTATACTGTATTGTGCTCTGAAAGTATTTTCATGTGTTTGGAGCACTATCTGTCCTGTATGGGGAGTTGTTTTTGGTAACATAGCTGAGCTCCTGCTGCACTTGTCCTCAAGGGGCACTAGTTTGGATGTCTCTTCTTGATCTGACTGTTTATTTCCACAAAACTCATAGGACCTGATTATCTCTGAAGTACTTACCCTTGTGTTAACTTCTGAATTGTGGCCAGTTTCAATAAAACTTGAAGGGGATGGGCGGGAAACGACACACACCATAGCTTGGCTTCCTAAGGTTGTATTTTATTTATTTTCCACTAATGCTACCTCTTGTTTTACTGTCGTCTTGTATTTACCACTATTTCAAATTTCTTCCAGGAGACTTAAAAGTATTTCCCCCCCCTAATATTTCAGGCAACATATTTAGAAGTAGGAAGTTATGTTCCTAACAGCAACTTCTTAAGGGATGCTAAAAATCTCTTCTCTGTAAGATAGATAAAATTCTTGAGAGTATCCAACATGCTTATTAAGCCATCTCCAAATAAATATAGAGAGGTCCAAAGTTGCCTTTGATGTATATTGTAGCCTTTTGTAATATGCACTGGTACCACATACAGTAGTTTGGACCATGATTCTAGGAGAGAAGTGAATGAAGTTTTGAAAATGGATGATGTACTGAAGTCTCTGGAGTATAGCTATATTGGATTTTGAGGGTGGTGGATTAGGAATTGGAGGGAGCAGGGATTTGTGTTTGTGATTGCCCTTGTGACCTTGAAAAGCTGCTGAAACTCTAATGTGCTTTGAAACTTTTCAGATGAGAAGTACTGTACTGCAGCTATGTGATACTGCAGGCTGAGTTCTGAGAGTTCTGTCTTCAGTGTATAAAACTACAGAAATTGTTCCTTTTGCTTCTATTTTAAGTGGGCCTATACTCAAAGCACGGACTTCAGAGAGCGTCTGTAAAGGTATGAGAGGTGAATCTAGCACAGATGTTACTTAGTTTCTCTCTGCGTCCTTTCTGCTTCCGCTCTCCATTTCCCTAGTATAGTAATAAAATACTTGTTTTATTTATTCTAATTCCCAACAGGAAAATCTCATCCTGGTCAAAAGGTACTCTGCATACCAGTTTGTGCACAAGATCTCCCTTCAGATATGGTACTAGTTGCAGGCACTGGTTTCTATTGTCTAACATTAAGTTTGATTCTCTCTGGGGCATTTGAGAAGAATTGTTTATAGCTGATTTTTAAAGAGGAGGGTACTCTTCTTTAGTGTGTGTATTCAAGACAAACATGAAGTGCTTTTCTTACTTCAGCTGTTGTAAAACTTGAATCCAGACCTAACAGAGGCAGTCCGTTGACTCCTCTAGTGAGTGATCAGTCCTGCATCTTAGAAGGCAAAGAAGCTCCATCTATCTCATTAGAGCCCGAGTGCACAATACAGTCTATTAAGACTCAAGAATGTCTCACTTTGGGTGTCGTCAGTAAAAACTGAAGTGACACCTCCTAAGGAAGTTATTAACAATGTCTAATTACAGGTGGGATTTACAGGCATCTTTAGTGAGTGTTAACCAGTAATTGTGGGGCTACTACCTATAGGTGTTTCAAACTGACTCCTCAGATGTGATGTTTATCCATTTGCTAGCTTGTCATGTTTTCTGCGTCTTCACCATTTTTCCAGGCGACACATTACAGCAAGGGATTTTTTGTTTCAGTTTTCCCTTTCTCTGAGATGATGTCTTTTTTTAATGTTCTTTTATGGAAAGAACATTAAATACTATTGTACTACTAATGATAATATTAAAATATCCAGTACTTGATCTGGATTTGTTATTTCCTGCTCTTTCCCTTACTGATTGCTTTGGCTGGTGGATGAATTTATTGTAATCATCCAAAATCTAGGTTGTGGTTGATCATGTTTCTGAGGAGCACTTTTTCTAAACTAGTAGAAGGTTGTGCACAAAACTTCAAATAGGGGTTTTATACATAAGTAAAATGAAAACAGTGTGGTGAAAACAACAGCTAGAGCTAATACTGGGGGAAAGGGGGTGTGTGAAACTTGTTCTGTAAATCCTTCATAAGTGCATCACAATTGAACTGCTGTTTAAAAGATAACCTAGAAGTTCCTAGGCATTCAGTCATTTAAAAGATGCTTTAATAATAGCAATTGCTTGTTTTGTGGGAGGTTTTCCAATCAACCTTCCTTTAGATTCTGTGTATCCCTTACAATGTAAAGAAACTGGAAGCAGCTTAAGGTGACTCCCTCTCTTAATAGTCATCTGTGGGATCAGGGAAAAGACAAGCATACCACCTTTGCGGACGATTATGTTGGAACGAGAATATTTCACAGTGTTTGCTACAGTCAAATATCTGTGCAGTCTCCTCTGCAGGCAGGCCTTGAGAGCTCATCTGTTTTTTATAAAAAGTGAAAGCTATAGTTTAACTTTTTCCTATGTTTTAAAATTGAAATAATAATGAGGCTTGTGTGTGATGTGGAAGAAAAGCATTGTTAGGGCTCTGCCATAGTGACATTGGTGTTTTGTATCCTACTTTTATATCATAGTAAACAATAGAATTTATTTCACTTCTGTTTCCCCTTTGGTTTGCCTTATGCTGAACCATGTCATGCTTCTATATGTTTTATTACTGTATTTAAGTGTAAGTGTGATGGAGGTTAAGAGCTGTTGAAGATCAATATCTAGCTTGTAACATTAAATCCAATAGGGTGACTTCTCACTTTCTTAACTAGAATGCACCAAACACAAGCAATTCTAGGCCAGAGAAGAACTTCTCTAAAATATTTAATGAACTCAAAATAGTAGCTGTTGTTAACTATAACAGCTTACTATGTGGTTTTGACTATTGCTGCAGTATTGTTTTTAATTTAAAGAAAAAAAAGGAATGCTGTCAGGTTTGAATATCTGACTTTTGGAGGGAAGGGGATAAGGTTACAGACTATCAAAACAATTTCTGATCTTTTTTTTTTAAGATGAAGTAAAGTGGGGCTTGTCTTACAGAGTAAGGGGAAGAAATAAAATTCCAGTATAGTTCAGGATTCTTGAAATGAGCTTGTGCGCTGCTGTTGCCAATGGCAGGGAATAGAATTTAACATGGTCAGAAAACTGTCACTGGGGAAAGTACTCTGAAATTGTATTTTTTAAACCCTTTATTAATTTATATTTGGAAAATATTTTCCTTGAAAAATACTCTATATTCTCGGATATATTTAATGACCATGCTATTTTCAATCTAAAGTTTTCCATATTTATGAATCTGTACAGAGGGAAAGTAGGGCTCCATATAGGAAAAGTACTGGTCTGTTACTACTTGAAGTGATCTTTTTTCGCTTTTGTTTTGTTTTGTTCAGGGTTACCAGGTTCAAATGTGTTTTGTATTAAAAAAAAAAACCACCAAAAACTTGGGGTAGCAATTCCATAACTTAAGTAACTCATTTTTTTGAAAGGTGTCTTTTTGTCCAGACTTGAAACCTGTTGTCAGTTTCTCAAAGAATACGAAGCTAATGTGGAAAACTTCTTAATATGTCTCTTCATATTGTCCCTTCCTCCACAGATCTTGTTTGTTTATTGAAGCACTGATTAAAACAGAAACTCTTGCATACAAAACAACATGACAGCTTAGATCTGTTGTGAATTGTCAGATTTGTGCTTGAAGCCTTTCTGAAGTAAGTAATGGTCTTAGAACACTGTATTGGAATCTTCATCATACTTTTCTGCTATTTATCTTCTTTTTAGTAATCATCTTAAATTATCACTAGTACAAAAAGAATCGGTGAACCTGGACTACCTGTGAGCAAACTTTCTTCTGCACAGTTTATTATGTTCCAATTTCAGAACTGTTGATTCTTTCCATTTAGTGTTTATTCTCTCCTTTCCTTGGGTCAAAGTCTGTTACTGTTACTGCAGGAGAGAAACTGAAATGAGGCAGGAGAGGAAAATAAAAGTAGTGCTCTTGGTGAAGAAGAAAACTACAATGCTTTCTAAAGAACTGAAGTTCTAAATTCACTGAGAACTTAAGCTAATCCAGAGAATACTTGAGTAGGCAGAGGACATTATTCATTGCAGAGTATTCTTTCTTATTCTCTTATCACGGGGTTCTGTTTTCTGTTCATTCGTCTGTTCATCATGTGAAAGATTTTTATCAAGCCGATATGCAACATTTTATTACCAAGTTCTGTTGTCTGCCATTAGCCTACTGGAATTATTTGCCTTTCGGGGTATCATGACTCTTTGATACTGGCGTGGGTAAAAACCAAGTATACGTTGACTACTGACATCTGTATTGCTGGGTGAGATGGGGAGGAGCTTCTTTCTATTAGTCTTCATTCTCCTTATTTTTGTTGATGTGTGGTTTCTTTGAGCTCATTTTCTCCTGTTGTGTCCGTTCTTGAGAAGGGTTGGGGGGGAATGGGAGAAGCTTTAGTCTATAGTGCTTTTTGCTGAATTGTGTAAAAGATTTTTTTTTTTTTTTTTCACCCTGAACTGTGTAAAAACTCCTGCAGATAGAGGAAAACTTCATGGATGGCATGATCTATTCTTATTATGGATTTAAGGTGTCAAGGAATTGATAGACTTGCATCACTGTCACTGAGGAAGCAAAGATTCCTAGAAGGTCTTTGGGTGACTGAAAGGATGTACTTGGACTAAACTGCCATGTTCAGAGAAGGAAAGGAAAATTAGAGTGGGCTGATTTTTCCATTAAGAGGGAAAAAGCCGTAAAGCTTGTTTGGTTCAACTGCCAAAGGGTAGTGCCTTCAAAACCCTGGAGACAGGACAAAGGTCTTTAACTCAGCACAGTTAAAGAAGTAGCACAGTTGAAGCTGAGTTTTTAATTCTGAATTTCTTCTGTGTTGGTTTCTAGTCACTAAATCCTATGCTACCTCAGTGAGAGTGCTGGATGCTAGATACATCCGCTTCGTTTGTCAGCCAGGCACTGTTGTTATTTCTTTGCAGGTGTTTAAAAACTAAATTTACTTGGAATGTTACTGCTGATGAAGAGAAGACCATACTGGAAGTCACATAACTGTGACAGTATAGCAGTGTCACCAGCCATGTTGCAATCCTAAAGTAAAAGAACATCCAATTAAATGTTGATGTTAAAACCTCTATTATAACTAAATTAAAAATGCCCATGTCTTCCTTTTGGATTTTCCCCAAATGCATAGCCTGCTACAGATGTTGATATGACTCCCTTCACAGCAGTCATTCCGGTTTAATTAAATATCGGCACTTGCTGACAAGAATATCTTTATTCTGTAGGCACATGAGAATACAGCAGAAACCAAAACTTTACATAGCAAAGGTCATGGTAAGGAGTTTGTCAGAAAGTTCCTGAGCGAGTCAAGCTGTTTTTCTGTGCTTTTTGTCACGTGCAAATTTCCTTAGGGGATAAGAGGACTGCCTCTGCTCATCCGCTGTTGGCATTGTTCACTGCTTAATGTGGAGCTAGGGTGACTTACCCACTCCATGCTTCAAGCATAAGTTTTGGGGAACTGCAAAGGGACTGAAGTATTTGGGTGAAACATGAGTAATCTCGTCACTGGTAGAGACTAGAATTTGTGATTGTTTGTCAGGCACTGACTGGTTTTGTGTCCAGGAGTTCCTGAATTTGTTCAAGTTCAGAGGTCTCAATAAAGTGGATTTTTTTTCAATACAGTGCTGGAGAAAATCAAACCATCTGAAAAGATGTAAGCAATCTGAATTTCAGAAATTCTCTCTAATGCGCATAATGAAACATGTTTAAGTTTTCTTGGCCATTTGCTATTCTTTTCCACTCCTTTCTCATCCCCTTCTCTGCTACCAGTTTCTATAATAAATTTTAGGTAGAGTTATGAACACCAAGTTTTTCCTTTTGTAACCTCTGCTATTACTGCCTTGTTGCCGGATACCTTGAAAATTAGCCAGAAAGTCAATTATTTGATGGCTGTGTTCACTTGTTGAGACCTGCTTGTTTTTATGCACAGAGTTCTTTTAGTTAGGCTTTGGAACATTTGAATTCTGCAAATTGTTGAAGCCTGGAGATGGTTCCTGTTTCAGGCATCCTTGCTATGTTGTATCATAAAGAAAGCTTTCTATTTCACTTGCTAAAAACATTAAATACTGCTTTACTTGGATTGCACTATCAATAAGTAGTTTATATCAACCTGTAGCAAAACATTTCTGGGGCCCTTGAAAAAGAAGGTGACTGGAAGTAGTCAGCATGGCTCTACTAAAGATCAGTCATACTTGACCAACCTGACTGACTTCTATCAAATGACCAGGTCTTCAGCTGAAGGGAGAGCAGTGGATGTTTTTATACTTTGACCGTAGCAAGGCTTTTTAGTGTCCCACAGCATACGCCTATTTACAGCCTGACTGGGAGGATGACTAGACAAGTGAAAACTGGTTGAAGAGTCATCTCAAAGGTTGGCTGAGGTTCATACTCTGCCTGGACAGCAGTTACAACTGGAGCTCCTGCAGGGTCTGCTGTGACCTACTCTTTTTTTTTTTTTAATGTCTTTATCAATGACCTGGAGGAGGAGATGGAATGCACCTTCATCAGGTATGTGGTAGACACAGAACTGGGTCACTCAAAGGCAGGGTGGCCATTGCGAAGTACTTGGAAAGGCTAGAGGAGTGGGCCCATAGGAATCTTACAAAGTTCAACAAGGGCGCATGCCGAGTCCTGCTTCCAGGATCAGTAACCCTCCTGCAGTGCTACAGACTGGTTGGATTGTAGCTCTACTGAGAAGGATCTGGTTCTGGTGAACAGTAGGCTGAATACAACTCAGCAGTTCACCCTGGTAATGATGAAAACAAACAGCTTTATTCCCCTTTAGCTGGCATTTGTACCAGATGTTCCCAGACTGCATCCATTTTGCTGTGTCCAGTTTTGCTCCCATTCTCCCTATCCCCAGCAAGAACAACACCGATAAACTTAGGGCAAGTCCGCCAAGATGGTCAGGGAGCTGGAATATGCGACCTGTGAGGGCATGCTGAGACCCTTTCGTGGTCTTGTTTACCTTGGAGAAGAGATGCTTAGGAGGGACCCAATAGCAACCATGTGGTATATACAAGGATGGATACCAAGAAGATGGAGCCAGTCTCTTTACTGAGATGCACAGTGGGAAAACAAGAGACCATGGTCATAAATTGAAATGAGTGGATATATGTTGAAAAATTTTTACTGTAAGGACGATTGTTAAGAGGTTATAGGATGTAACCCTGTAAGCCTCTGTGGAGGTTTTCAAGACCCGAGTGGATAAAGTCCTAAGCAATTGGGACTGAGTTCAACATTGACTACACTTTGATAAGGAAATTGAACTGAATGACCTCATAGGTCCCCTCCATTCTGAATCATTCTTTGAAGATCCCTACCCATGGCAGGGACCTAAGTAGCCAAAATAATCAATTTTATTTGGAAACTTAGTTCCTTGTGTGAGTGGCATTTATTTCTAGTGCTGCTAAATAAAATAGCTTGAACATAATCATTTACTCTTGTTGACTGTTTTTGATATTGAGCATTAGTTACTTGAAATCTACCTATTGTGTAAGCATTGAATAAGCTCATTACATCTAAGGAAGAAAGGAGAAATATTCTTTCTTGGTGTTGAAAAAGAAGTTTTAAAACTTCATAGTGATCAATATGTCGTCTCTCACTTGCCTTCAGCCATTATTCTGAACCTTGTAGTAAAGCAATTTGTAGAGCATTTGTTGTTTGAAGTTACTGGGGGGAAGGAAAGATACTGGAAAAGCAAAATAAATCTCAGTTTCTCTGAGATTGGTTCACTTCCCTCTTTGCCCAGGCCTATGAAAAGCAGCTGTTATCCTGGATGCTACATGTAGACGTCTCCAAAACGGAGAAGGCTTTAGTCAGATTCATGCTGCAGAAATTACATACTGGTAATCTAGGCATGCTGGGTTTAACTGGGGTAGCCCTTCTTGTGCGTTTGTGCAAAAAGCAGCTTTGTTTCTTTCTTGTAACCAAGATAATTTTGGTGAATAGTCAGGTGTATTTCTGCATTTGCTTTTAAAGACAGCTGTAGCGGCTAGTAACTGACTGCTTTGTCATGGTTTCTGTGCTTTAGAGTAAGTTTGAATCTCAAATTTTAGTCTTTCTTTTCCTTTGAGTCCAGGATCTGGATATATTCTTGTAAACGATTGGGTTAATGTGCCAGACTTTTCCATCCTCTCTCCACTTACTTATATGTTTGCATGCATGTTTTTATGCAGGCTCGCTCTCTGTTACATGGTTGTACATATTCCTGGTTTGGGAATGAATTTGCTTACACCTCTGTGAAGGTGGTACACATTGGCAGTGGGAGGTTTCTGGCAAGTAGTGGCCATTGAATGGTGTAGCTTAGATCACTTCATACTTTCATCTCTAACAAGTGAAAGGCATTCACATGATCTTTTGCTGCATTACCTTAGACAAGCAGGAACTCCTTGACTAACTTGGCCACTTCCAGTTTTTCATGTATTTTATTAGTTCCAGTCTAGAAGTTGCTAGTAAGCAGTTCTTGAGCTATACGTTTTATTGAGTATTGTGTTGAACTAGGAGAGAAATCAGTCAATTCTGCCATCTTACTACTTTCAGACTCACAGGCTCTTCTGTTTTATTCACCCCTAATATACAAGGAAGAGTCTCTAAAGTGAATCTTTATCAGAAGGACAAAGATCTGGAAGAAATTTGACTTTTGTACTACATTCAAGGTAAGACTTTCAAAATTGTCCATGATCAGATGACAAAAAGCATGAATGCTGAGGCTTGCAAAATGGTACTATTTCCGAGTTCTTGGCTTCTTGCATATTATACTATTCCTACAGAATATTATGAATATTTATTAAGTATTAAATACTTCTGCATAATTCTATGGACATACACTAATGATTAGAGGCATATAAGCTAGCTGTGGCTGTGTTCTTTAACTAAAACAGTTAAGTAGATTGCTACATGTAACTAATGTTTACTATGCAAAGCTGTCTTTTGGGTAGCATACGTGTTCCCACTTCTAAAACTGATACGCTAAGCTGCATGATATAAAATGGAATGTCTTACTAAATTGGCAGTGTCTTGGTAACTCTTTTTGGCTTACTTCAAGGTCCTGTGCTGAGCTGCTTGTAATTTCTCTGGGAATGCAATATGATAGCTCTTGAGTGACTTTTCCAGTCAATTTCAAAATATCAGGAAATAATTGCAAGTCAGAGCGCAGGTTTGCTGCATTTTGGAAGGAATGGTAGATGCATTTCTTTCAATAAAGCCATAGCTTCAAGCACCTATACAGTTGTCATCTGTCTGCAAGTTAGAGCGCCGATTAAGTGGTAGGAGCCATTGATGTCATTGAGCAGATGATGAATGATTGCCTTCAGCTTCCATGCACGGTTTAACAAAATGTTCAATAACGTTTGTTGTTTCGTTCCCACACCACCCCCAGGGAAGAGTGGAGGATATAACAAGGACTAGGGGGATAAAGCGTGTAGCAGACAAAGTGGAATTCCCTCCAGTGGGACCAGTCTTGGGGAGAATGTTGATGGACTGTCCTGTTGACTGGGCTAGCATCATGTTCATGACACTCAAAGCTAGGAACTGAAAAAGTGATTCAGAAGAATGGAGAGGCACATAGCTATCCCTTGCAGAGATGGTAGTTTGTGTAAGAAGGGGAATACGAGGCCATAGTATCCAGCCATCGAACAGAGGGTGGAGGCATTCACAGGGAGTCACTCAGAAGGACGTATGAGATGTTTTGGGGACTGGAAAGTACAAGTAGCACTTAGTGTAGGCAGCTGGTTGCCTAATGCTAGCTCTTCAGTTCTGGGGGGTGGAGACCTACTAAAATGGGCAGTCATTGTGCTGAGTTCAGCACCTATTTGAAGGCTCAGATCAGCAGTCTTCTATTCATGTACCTATTTCTGATTTGTTGTGACTGTGTGGTTCTGTTTTTTTATGTAGTAGGTTTTACTGAATTATCTGTGTAATCCCCAAGCTGAATATCTACTTTTCTTTTTAAGCTGCTAAATTAATCAGATTCTTTCAGTTGTCATTCTGCAAAAACGTGAATACTTGAGTATTCCTTTGTGAGCCTTGATTTTTTTGTTTGTTTGTTTTTCCTTTTTGTTATGGATACGTAATTTAATCCAGGCAGTCTGTTAAGCCTAGTATAGAATACATGCAGGTTAAGCTTTACATGTAGTAAAGTGGTAAGACTGAGATGCGAGCTTTGGAATATATAAATCGTTTTAAAATATCTTGACATGCTGCCCTCTGTAAATGGGATGACAGAGTAGGGTGTCTGCCCCCTTGTTACAATTAATGTGTTCTTTTATGCGTCTTTGTGCTAAGATGTTTCCATCACCATTCAGTCCAGCCAGGGCATGTCTTGCAGCCAACAGTGTATAGGAGCAGTAACCTTTGGTGGAGTTAGAGCTGGTGTCTTAATCTGTGTTATCCAAATTTGCCTGCAGCTGATGTCTGACCTGATGAATAGCATAAAATGAATGTTGAATTATTAACATGCTTGCTTCCCGGAATCCTTTTTGCTGTCAAGTCCATGTAGACCTATCATTACTGCATTGACTGCCTGTAATGCCCTTAAGCACCCTCTCTAATATTGATCTCTTGAAAACTGGCATGGTCGTCTTGCATGTTAGTTTTTAACATTCTTATTGATAAAATTGCCCTTTGAATTTTTGCAGGTATAATTCGACACGTATTGTGATACTTGCATAGTGGCAAAATTTAAAACAGTTTTTACTCAATAGATATATTTGAAACTTCAGCATTGAAATATATATTGCAAATCAAGAGAGTTTAAACTGTATTGATTAAAAGTGATCAAACTAATTTATTGTGAAACTGAAGTTGCAGTACTAATTGGACAAAACTTTGAGTATTTAAGCTTGCAAGTTGCCAAATGGCTGCTTCTTGCCAAGTACTCCTCTGTTTAGATGACAAGTGAAGCAGTTCAGATAGCCTCAATGCAGACACCTGAAAAAGATTCCATGTGTCCAGGCAACGATACTGGAGACTGCTGCCAGAAAAAAAGGTAATGGAAATTTGCTTCGCTCTGCAGTTCCTAGAAATAGTAATTTTTTTAATTAAACTTCAGACTTTTTCTTAAAAAAGTTTCTTAAAAAGTTTCTCTAGCCTGATGGAAAAGTAGAACACGCTATAAAAGTGCAGGGAGGACTACTGTGTTCTCTGAAGTAGTCTGACAAGCCATCTGTGATCTGAAACCTAACTTTCTGTGACATACTGTGGATTGAATAGTATGTATCATGTGATTACAGATATATTGATCCTGTTACAGTATGGCAGTATATCATTACATATCATGTAGGATCAGCTGCTTCTCTTTAGCATTTGTTTATAACTGCCTTAAAATTCTTTGAGATATGCCTTATTTGAAATGAACCAGATCAGTTCAGCTGGATTTAGGAAGATGATAAATCTGTGTTAGCAATAACAGAGCAACTTTCTAAACAAATAGACCCTCTTAGAAATTTTTAAGATGTCTTTACATTTCTAAGTGCTGATTCTCTTCATACTAATACATACTGTTACTGGTAATAGGTAGAAAAAAATTCTTAACATGGAAGAGACTAAGAAAAAAGATGTCTAAAACTGTAATTGAGGTATAAAAATAACTATGTACTTTAACAATTCCTATTTGGAGGCTTCAGGTCCTGTATTATTTAAATTAGTTCTTTTGGAAGATCGCGTGTCTGTAGGCTGTTAGTTGACATAACAGATGCTTGAATTATCTCTTTCCAAGTTGTGTGCTTTGCAGTAAACATTAAAATGCCAATAGCATAGTAAGTGTTAATATTTGGCAGCTTGTAGTACTGATGTTCTTATGTTACTGATTTGAATGTGCTGATGATCTTAGTATGATGTTGAATGACCTTTTTTTGCCTTTTTTGACCTTTTGTTTATACACTCCTTCTGTGTGTAAACCTAGCAAGTGGTAACATGGCTAAAAAAGCCACAAATAGATCCAAGTGGTTAAGCAGTGTGGCAGAGAATTTATGCCTCCTATAACTGTCTGCAGAGGTACATCAGCAATGTCCAGTTTTTTTTTTTAATCTGCTGTGATGGCTCAGTTTTAGTTCATTTGTATCTGAAGACTTACGCTTAGAAGATGAGGGAAGAATAAGAACCTTATTTGCATTGTTGGAGAGAGGGGAAGTCCTTCCCCTAATCATCCATGTCATATATAAAGAAATAAAAAACCACTTTTGCTATCCCTTACAAACTTGATAAAACTTGATTTCTGTCATTGTCAAACATATCAACGTTAGGGAATTCTTACTGTATTTTCTCTACCTGGTGCTAACTGAAATACTGTAATTTTGATCTTCTTGTTCATTTTTCACTCCACTTTGTGGAGTTTAAATTCCTTCTAAATTTTGGATATACTCGTGGTCCCACTTAGGGTTGTGTGTATTATACATGTAAGATAAGGAAAAATGTGTTTAGTTGACATGCGTATATTGTAATGGCTTAATTCCCCTGTTAGACAACATGGGATGCTATTGTGCCTTTGAGAATCCTGCGTGGGATATTTGCTTTAAATACAGGATCTGTACAGAAAGACATGTTCTAGAAACAGGGCTTAAGCTCTTTTCTGTCAGGAGCGGCAAAAATACAAGAGGTGCTATTGAAGATAAAAAACTCCTTATGGGCTTCAATGGTAGTAGCAAGACTTCATTCAAAAGCTGACTTGTTCTAACTGCGTTGCGAGCCACTAGATGCTCAGGTGAGATTCTCCACCCAGATAAAAATTAAATTTTGGGAACTCTAGCTTTTAGCTGGCTTAAAAATTACTGAACACTGTTCAGAGAAGAATTAGTCAAGATAGCCTTCTGTGGAGAATCTGTTCTTCCCCTTTGTGAGCATTTCCTACAAGAGACTTACAATGATATCAGTCCTTTGAAAACTATCAAACTTCCTGACTTAAATCCTGCAGCTAGAGCATCTAAAAATTTTGGAGTTCAGTCACCTTTGCTGTCTTAGCAATGAAAGTAGACGACTATGTCAGGTTTCTTACCTCTGTCCTACAATGTTTTGAAGTCTGTAACAATGGAGTTTCTTTATTATCCAAATGCATATACTTGCTACAGAATTAACCAATCTGAAATCTATTGCTTTCCCTGATTTTCCTGACAACTGCTTCTGTAAGAGTTCTTTGTGGTCTTACACTTAAGACGTTTTCTTGAAAGGCTTAGCAAGAAAGGGCTAAGTCCTTTCTACTGCATAATCAACAGAGAAAGCTTTTATTTGAATAATTTGAATTCTGAATTTGAATAATACCATAGTTTGCTAACACCTTGCTTTTTTCCTGGGGAAAGGAATGACAAACTCCAGATGCTCTTTAACACTGCTATAGTAGCTAGAGTGCATGAGACAGTTCACTTCTGTGTGAAGTGAGGTGTGGTTTAGGGACATGCTGTTTTGGCCCAGAGGAATTCTGAGTAGATGTGCCCTGTAATGTTATCAGATGACGGGTGTGGTGGATTCTTTCTCAGAACATTTAACCAGTGCTCAGGCTGTGACTTCTGCTTGTTTTAAGCAGATGGATATTTACAAAATGTAAGTAATACACCTGGAGTGAATGTAGTTTTTTGAAACATTGATTTGAAGGCCAGATGTTCAGAGGCAACAAATGGACAGATGGTTGCAAACTGACTCATTCGCTATTGCTACCTAGGTGTTCTAGCTAGTAAGATGATAATAAATTTACCTTATGGGGAAATACCATAGGAATGTGCTCAAAAGATAGGCACTTCAGTAATAGTAAACATGATCTTATGTTGCCCGTGCAAATCACTCCGGTGTGTCTGAGCTGGAATTTTGAATCCCCATCAGGAAGATAGATGTTTGCAGACTCTGCCCTTTGCATTAAGAAAAAAGAAGCTCAAACCCATGCAGAATATGAACACATCTTCCTCAGTCTGCAACTCCTGGATTGCCGTGGAAGGCATATCTAGAACTTTACTTACACTATAGCCATAATGTAAGATATGGTACAAGCTAGTTAGAGACTTTTGCCAGCTCTTCTCTAGAAAGTCCTAGCAGCCCCAATAAACATGTTTGTTCAAAGTAGAAGTCCTCTGCTTACAATCCTTCTTTGTAGTTTTAATTGAGATTTTTTTTTCGAAAGAACACTAGCCCATAAATGCAGTACACTTTAACTCTTGAAGATACTCTCTTCTCCTTAGTTCAGCTGAAGATCAGGTAACTGAAAATGAAAAAGTTTTGTACTTGGATATTTTTACTGATGCATGTTAAATGGCCTTTCTCTTCAGCATTCCTGAAACTGGATGTTTGAAAAGCTGTCCAGCATAACTGATTGAGAGATGATTCCATATTTCTGTGCTTGAGTTATGCTAAGCATAACTCTGATCTCTTACAGGAGAACAGAGGAGTAAGTGCTTGCCAGCGATCTCCCAGTAGGCAAATGTAGATTGCATATGTGCATTCTGAATTCTAGTAGGGCTGGCTTTTGGTATTACTTCATCTTCTGCTTGTATAATTCAACAGAGTTTGAGTTACTCATCAACTAGATGAGTAGTCTCTGCTTCAGGCATTCACTTGTACTAGCTATCTATGTGACTGAGCAACAGACATTAGCATGGAAACAGGAACGAGCTGCTGAGAGCAAATATTGTTTAAGCTACCACTGCTGCCAAGACATCTACATAGACATAATGCGAATTTACTGATCTAAAGCTTATGTAAAAGAGAATTACAGAGAATATAGGAATTCAAGAGGTGCCTTACAAATACGTATTAAAGATAGGTCTGCAGGAAAAAAATTCAGAATAGCTTTTGTAACTGCTTTCTAGATGTATCAAATGGCGGCTTTCTAATGCTGTAGCTTAAGTGCACCATTTGTGAGGTGATATTTAAAAGTATGGACCTAATTAGAATGCTAAGCCCATAATATTATCAAACTTTTAGACTAGTGTAAAATACTAGTCTAATAGTGTGTTCCTGTTGGAAATTCAGCCTTGAATAGTTCAAATTACTAACTTGCAATAAAAGTTTGAACTGCAAAGTTGAAACTGCTGAACTAAATTTTTACCAGAAACCCAAATAAATTTATTTCAAGGCATTAACCTTTTTAAGAAACCCTGGGTGTTACTTCTAAAATGCAGTGGAAAGATACCATTGCACTTTTTACAAAACCATAATACTAGATCAACTGCTTCAAAAAGGATAAAGCACTTAAATTACTTCATGGAGTTTTTGTTCATTTTCCTTCCTTTAACTGTTGTAATAATGAACATTTTAATGCAGCTTCCACATTTGAAGAGGGGAAGAAAACAACAGAAAAACCCCACACCCACAAAAACACAAATCAAGGCTTTGCCCAGTCTTGGTTGATTCACAATGTTTTTGTATAGAACCAAGAACCACTTAGCAAATGCAGAGCGAATTCATGATCCTTTTATTACAAAGGATGAACAACTTTCTCTTTAGGGTGAAAGTTGTACATTGTCTCAAGTAATTACACAGAAATTAACTCCCGTTTTAGTTTGGGATTTGTCATTTATGTAGACTAAGGAAGAACTACTCATGAACTTGCAGCACAACTAGTGCACTCCCTTGGTACATGCTTGTATATTCCAGGAAAAATCAGGTAACCTAATGAATGCCTCTTTTAGGAGAGGGATGTTATTTTGCGTTTACCCTATATTGGGAACATGCAGTTGGGAGGTTGCAGTATACTAGCTAACCTGGGGTAAGCTTACACTTTGCTCTTTTCCTTCTCTCTCCTAGTATCTTTTACTTCTGCAAAGTCTCTTACTATCTTCTGCGTAAACCAGTTTACAATTCTGGGAGATGATATTGGCAGTGGTGGTATTGTGATGTCATAAGGTCAATTATGACATATTAGATTATAGCTCTTTCTGTTGATGTTCAGGGAGTGGGTTGGTTTGTTTGTTTACTTGTTTTAAAGCAGCAATGAATTGGTTAACCGTAAAAGGTCAGAGTCGTAACTGGTTGTGGAGCAGAATAAAACCAGTGTTTTTCTGGTGCTTCTCTGACCAGAATCTGGAAACTTGCAGAGGACTGGACATTGTAGTGGGTTTTGTTTGTTTTAAACATTAGGATTCAGCTTGAGGATCATTAGTGCTTTGCCACCAGGGTTATTAAGTATGTATTTAATCATCAGGAAGATCAGCATTTGATGCCTACCCTTCTGTAAAATAACATGGTAGGGTTCTTCAGATTTCTCTAGACTGCATAATTGTTTTTCATGTGCTTACTATTGAATATTGGTTTTAGTTTTCAGCAGTAATTTACTTATGATGGCTTTGGCTGTGTAGTCCTTCCCTTCTGAAGAAAATACTGTAAACGTGGTGAAATTCAAATTTTTTATTAGCCAAGGAATATTTAAGTTGTGCTCAATTAAAAACTATTCCACTGTAGAATACTTGTGTCTTAGTAGAAAATATTATAAAAGTTTACTGAACTAACTTAGTGCTACTCAAATATTGATTACATACCCCAAAGATTTAAGGACCCCAAATAAAATGCTTAATATATCTTGTAATTTCATTAAACCTTTAACAGGAAGCATTCAGATTTATTCTTGTGATGTAATTTATGATTAGCAATCTGCATAAAACAGTTTCATTTGTGTATGTGACCATTTTCTACACAAAAATTAGTAGGAGCTGAA